>NW_027270898.1:1687500-2287500 GCF_040938485.1 Diadema antillarum
TTTCCGGATATCTCAGCCATTTCAAACCCAAATTCAATCAAATAAAATTTGGATTCCTCTTAGAAGTATGCTCTTCCATATTTCACAATAAGATTCCTCGTTATCTCAAAAACCATGATAAAAACGTTGGAAATCTGAAACCCCATCTTAACCGAAACTGTATCATCCATTTAATGTTTGCCTGGTCCGGAATTGTCCTTTAACATTTTAGCCCCCCCCCCCCCCCCCCCCCCCGCGCCTGACCGGAATAGCTCAAAGACGAGAATACAAAAGTCTGAGCTTTAGTGTCTCACCTCCCTGGTTTGACCTTGTTGAGGTAAGGAAACGTTTCCTTTAACCATTGAGCTGCAACCCATGCTTGAACACTACTATACTTAATACGTCAAACATTGGGTTTTGATGTCTTTATGTTTCTGTCTATTTCATTACTATTATTGACAAGTTTTTTAAACTTTGTTTTGAGTGATTTAACATATGCCATAATTGTCAGTGTATACAGATTACACAAAAACAGGTATCGTATCTAGATAAAATAATATGGATAAACAAAGAAACAAACATACTTACACACATACAGTGTATATACATAAACTGTACTATATCATACTATGTCATTGTATACATGCACATACCAACAAGTAATTATTATGTAAATGCATAACCATGTGCACACTCCCATACACATAACAACACAGGTCTAAAACATAACGACCTATGTACATTGAATAAAATAGTATATAGAGCCAATGTAAGCTTACCTACTAACATCAAATGATTGTCGGAAATCAGATTTGCAAAAGAGCCTTAGTGAAAAAAAAAACCAGACTGAATTGATTTTTTAGCCTACAGTTGTGAATACAACCTTAAGTTTTATCAACTGCAAGGATGATCTTTATTTCAATGGTTACTTTCCTTGAGGTCTCATAATTCTGCGTGGTTATCTCCACAGAAAATGAAAGAAGAGGGTGAGGAACATAAGTACATACTATGACAAATTCATCTTGATCTTAATGTGTAGCATGAACTCAATGTGCGAGTTAACACTATAAAATCGTGTAAAATCAAAAAGAAAAAGACAATGGTAAAATAGTAGAAGTTTTGTTAACTATTCTGTCATCTCTAAAGTAAAGAATTGCCTAATCATTATGCTTGTGAATTTTCATGAAACAGTGGCTGCTGAGTCATTGCATGGGCAAAACAGATTTATTTTTTTTTTTCACAAAATGCTTGAGAGATGTCAGGATGTGGGTTGATAAAAACATCAACTATGTGCATATACCGCTATTCCCTTACAGACTCATTTTAGACTCTGATATGTAAAATATACATATATTTTTAATTCCTGTATGATAATTATGAAACCTCAACCATTCTATTTTGTTCGTTTTATTGACCTCTATTCAAAGGGCTTGATCGTGAAACAGATTAAGCGTCAGTTTCAGACATTCTATGGGTAAGTCCATCATCAGATAGAGCAAAATAAAACCTTTCGATTGATACCTCACTTGCATACAATACAGATGTATTTATTCTTGAAGTTACGATAAAAAATGTCCCATATTTTATCCTTTTCTTATTTTTTTTCTAGCAGCATTGATAAAAAAGAATGTTAAATTAACAAGAATCGAGGTAATTCATTTTGTGATCAAACTTTTCATTATTTAATGCCAACTAGCACATGGTGTTGAAAAAAAATGAAATCTTATTCAAATTCAAGTTCAAATCAAATTTCATTTCCAACATCACAATTTTCCCCTAAATACAGTTACAAATAACTGTAATACAAGGATCAAATTTCATTTCCAATATCACAATTTTCCCTCAAATACAGTTACAAATAAATGTAATACAAGGATCAATTTTCACTTCCATTATCACAATTTTCCCCCAAATACAGTTACAAATGAATGTAATACAAGGATCAATTTTCATTTCCATTATCACACCCCCCCCCCAAATACAGTTACAAATGAATGTAATACAAGGATCAAATTTCATTTCCAATATCACAATTTCCCCCAAATACAGTTACAAATAAATGTAATACAAGGATCAAATTTCATTTCCAATATCACAATTTCCCCCCAAATACAGTTACAAATAAATGTAATACAAGGATCAAATTTCATTTCCAATATCACAATTTTCCCCCAAATACAGTTAGAAATAAATGTAATACAAGGATATCATCCACTCGAATTTAAATTTTATGGCATATGTTACTTCTCAACTTTTCCTTTAAAAAAGAAAAAGAAAGTAAGAAAAAGATGTTCAAGTTAGTAAGGTAAAGTCAGGACAAGAAATCCGCCAGAGGACCAAAATTTCAAAAACAACTCTTACTACTCCCACAAAACTCTTGTCCTCGTCTTTTTTTCAATTTTGTTGTTGCGTTTGTCCACTTGTTGTTGTCGCAAATTTGGTTCGTGAGTCGTTGCACGTGTCCATCGGATCAACAAAATGAAGATGTTTTTTTTTTTTTCTTTCAGATGTATGTAATACAATTTGAGCAAATTTCTGCCCGTCTTAATCATATTAATAAAAACTATGCAGGGCCTTCAAGTTCAATTACCCCATTTTTGATCGAGCCAAACAAGAACTTATTTCAAGTCTTTGTTTTAGCTGGAGTGCGAGAGTGGTATATGTAGATGTGGCGATATGCATGGGGGTGGATGTGGGGTTTTTACCACGCTCGTTCATCACGTTTGTGTGACAGTGTTGGAATTAAAATCGCCAGTGTGTAATACTACAAGTCCATGTACAGCCTATCGTCAATTGAACGGAAAATTGAATAGCGAAAATTCCCCTTGAGCTTGAACCATGGATTGAAAATCACCAGTGGACACGTCATTGTTTTTTTAAGGGCAAGACTTAGTGTAGGAGACAACACGTTTCGAATGTCAATAAGGGGCCAATTTCTCAAATGCTAAGTTGTAATTTCTTTTTATTTGCCTTGTTTTTTGTGTTTTGTTTTTACTTACGACGACGTCACGCCTTGGGCGTCACAGTTATGCCACAGGCTGTCGTCACGTGGACTGGATCTAACTGAACTTTAAACAGTGTCCACGTGAGGACTATGGTATCTCTAAAGCGATCAGAGAAGACAACTCCCCTATCTCTCATCCTGTCCTACGTCATTGGCTGACCCTGCCCAAGCCTTCAGGGTCTTTTTCGATGTAGGCTCTTTGTGGAGTGGGGAAAACTTTGCAAACTAAATTAGCCGTCCCTTTTCTTGCAAAGCAATGTCATCGATCAATAAACGTTTTTATTCTTTTTTTTTCTCGTAATACCTTGACAAGGGAGGTGAATGTGACGTTTATGACAAGTCGATTTGATTAGATTTGGTGTCTGCTTTTTTATTAGGTTTGGTGTCTGCTTTTTGCTTGAAGTGCACGAGCGAAATCATGACTAACTGGAATCATGCTAATACGTATACAAATGTGATACAATTAAGTTGAAAATGATCAAATTCATTTAATTGAACTGATACACAATCGGTGCACGACATTAGCAGTGGCCCGTTGGCCCAGGACCACTGTAAATTGACGTCGGGCTACCAAACTTTCCAAAAAAGGTTATCTTTTGGTGACCCGAGCGTGGTAGCCCGAGCTGGCACCTAAGATTCAAAATGGATTACCGAAACGAATATTATTCTTTTCACCAAAGCAATGAAAATACATAATGGCCATAAATCGTCATAATATGATGGCGTGTTTCCAATATAAATGATACTAACAGACAATATCTCTTACCACACATCAGCAGGTTGATATGTTTTCCTAAGATATGTTTGCATCATATTTTGTTCAATGTAAGATAAATTAGAAAAGTATATTTTAACGTCATGCATTGTAAAAAATATATGCCTTTCAACCCATGTAATTGATGCCCGACGAAATGTCCTTAAAGTTAGTGGTATTTAGAAAGACAGCACAGGGAAATATATATATATTTTTTTTTTCTCCCCAACCCTTTCATTTTAAATGAGAACGTTGATGTTAAATGACTATATGTCAAATAATCATGCATAGTATATTATACAGGCAGGAGAGTCCTATAGGTTTAATCGATGTGAGAAAAACAGTGAGTGCACTTAAGAGTTGACTTTAATGGAATGCTCGTCCTTACCCCCCCCCCCCCCCCCCCGATCCTCCAGTGGTCTCCCGGGGGAACAAAACGAAATAAAATGGTCATCGATTGCAACATGTCATTTGTAGTACGCAGGCTGCAATGTTTTCCTTTGTTTGCTGGAGAAATGCCACTGAAGTTTGATTTAACATCGATTCTGATGCTTAATTATCAGAGGTCGGAACGAACCTCTGTGTGCTAATTGTTTTGTTTAGAGAATTGCAGTGCAATGTAATTAACATCATCACGAAACATGTTAAGCAAGGTCATTTCTGATCAAAGAAGTATGTACACCTCTCTAGAGTGTATATTAGGGAGGAGAAGATGTATGAAGAATAGAGAAGAGGAGAGAAGAGGAAGGACGATCCAGAAGAGGAGATAAGAAATGAGAAGAGAAGGGAAGAGAAGGGAAGAGAAGAGACGATGAGAAGAGACGAGAAAATAAGAGCAGACAGAGACAAGAAGATCGGAAGAGAAAAGAGATGAGAAGTTGATAGAAGAGATGAGAATAGAATACATGAGAAGAGAAGAGCAGAGGAGAAGAAAGAAGAGAACATAAAAGATTTTTTTTTAAAGATCAGAAATGAAAAGAACAGATGATGACAAAGAGGGGAAGAAGAGAGAGGTGGCGGCAAGTACGTGAACATGGGTTTTATTATAGTACGAATGACCATAACGCGCGAAACGATTTGCCATGGTAACCGCTGCGGTGGAGAGCCCCGCCTACGAGAGTCAAAAACAAAATGTCACCCCTGGCTGACGCACTTATCGACATCACGAGTCTGCCTTCCAGGAATTTTCAAGAAGAAAAAGAAAAAGAAAAGTGATGATGAAATGGAATTTTTGCTATGCAGTCTCGATGTCCTCGGAACCAACACTGCAGGACGCCTATGACGGGCCTTAAAGGGATGAAACAGTATTAGTGGAGATGAGAATTGGGCTTTTAACTTTTTGCAAGATACCAAGAAAATACTTATGATATAGTACAGAGCATACCATTTTAAGAGGATTTCAAAGTTTATTTGATGAAAATCGGCCTTGGAATGACTGAAACATCCAAAAACAAAGTGAAACAAAGCGATCGTAATGAAGTGTGGGTCCCACACTTTATTAGAATCGTTCTTTTTTGGATATCTCAGCCATTTCAAAACCAATTTTAATCAAATGAACATTGAATTCCTCATGGAATTGCATGCTCTTTCATATTTCATAAGAGATTTCTCATTATCTCACCAAAAAATGTTAGAAATCTGAAATTAGGTCTCAACCAAAACTGTACGATCTCTTTAAGTGACGAAATTCAACACAACCGCCGGTTTATCTTCGCCTCTTTGTTGTTGGCCGTGGATGAAAGAGATGGTATAGTATTGGCAAAGATGAAGATTGGGCTTATAACTTTTTGCGTTATACAAAGAAACCACTTGTAAAATGATACAGAGCGTACCATTTTAAGTGGAATTGAAAGTTTATTACATGAAAATCGGTTTGGGAATGGCTGAGATATCCAAAATACAAAGCAAAACAATGTGGTCCTAATAAAAAGTGGGTCCCACCTTTTATTAGGACCTCTTTGTTTTAGGATATCTCAACCATTTCAAAACTGATTTTCATCAAATAAACTTTTCAATTCCTCTTAGAATTATATGCTCTTTGATATTTCATATAGGAGGTTTCTAATTATCTCGCAAAAAGTAAAAACCTGAATCCCCGCCTCAACCAAAACTATACTATCCCTTAATTGAAACCTTCAGTGAACGAGTCCCTTCGTATTTGCCGATCCTTATGACATGTATGACGTTTTGTTCGAAATTCCTGTCTTCGAAAGGTTTTGATGGCACTGCATACAACCTGCTGTCGATGCGATAGATTCGCGTTAGATTCTGGCCCTACATCCATACAAAATAAATGAACATATAATTAGAAAAAAATACTTGCTTCGTCTCATATCGGCCAGTACCCTAATGCCCTTATAATCATTTTGCACCAAGAAGGGTGGGGTTTGTCTACATAGTTAACGACCATACGTGACAGGGAAACTCAGATTGCATATTCAGATTGACTTTTGTCAAAAAATAAGTAATTAAAACAAAATGTACAGAACAATGAATGCTTTATTCAACTCAGACAAACAAACAAGATTTTTTATTTTTATTTCAGTATGATTATAATTATGTTTCCTAAAGCAGTGGGAACAGTCACAATTTATGTATTCCGTCACACAATGTACTTATGTCATGCACCTCGCAAGTTTCCTTTTGATGGGTACATAAAACTAACATCATAGAATTCTTTCTTGCGTCAAGTGTCACTAATCATAAACGCGCTCCACTGTGCTAATTCATCATTGCTAAATCAATATGATTACAATTCACAATCTAGAGCGGGTTTTACAGTGGCGTCAGAACCTTTTCGGAAAAATCTTCTCTCAAGCAATACGTCTTGAAACAAACAAGCAGACAAACAATCCCGGTTCCGTTCATGAAACTTGTTATCAGTAACAATTGCCACATCTCTATAATATGACAAATTTGCTCTCAGCCAGTCAGATACAAGGATTTCTATAGCTTATAACAACTATCGTAACTTGTTATTGATAACAAGTTTTATGAAACGGGGCCCTGACATGACGCACATAAGTTCTTCATCACATAAATATGAAAAATAATGAAACAAACAAGGAAATTTAATGACTTATGAGGTCATGGTGTCTCACTGAATCAAATTTACATGTGTAATTCCGATCAATATACTGTTCCAGAAAAAAAAAATAAGAGGAAACCGTCAACATGCAATAACTCTCTTACTCTTGCTCCAGTGTTGCACGATTCTCTCAAATCTTAGGTTCTCTCTGTTTGAATTTACTCTAGTTATATGAGTAGATTTAAACCTGGATTAGATTTTCACTTTTGATAGACAGAAACTCTACTGGAAGTGAGTTGTTATCATGTTTTGCAATATCTTTTTAAAATCATTTGGATATGCAGTAATTTTGTATTATTTGGATATGGAAACAAATAGATGGGACGAAATGAGATGTTGAATCCTAAGATATCAACGCTATAATATTCTCAAGCGCCGACCAGAGATGTCTTATTTCATGCTATACCAAGATGCTTATAGGACTTGCATTTAAGACACAGGGAGATCACTGAGACAATGACACCAATTCCCCATTTGAATAATTATGAGATTTTGACTGACATTATTATCTTTTTTTAACTTTAAGATGCAACTGTTTATATTAAGGAAATACTAGATGTTCTCTTTTTTCTGAATGAACATAATTCTCTCATTTCTGCATGAACATAACTCGTTGATTTAGTTATATGTATCATATTATATCAAAGTAATTTATTTGCAAATTGAATATGTAGTTTCATTTAAGTGAGCTAATCTGGTACCAATACGATCATGGCATAATGTTTCGCAAATAGCAAAGTTTTTGCGTCACTGTCGTGAGTATATTTAGGTGGTTATTATGTTTACTGTTACGAGAATTGAAAAGAAAATCAAAGAAATGAATTTTCTTTTGTTTCTCTACACTTATTACTGGTTTCTTTGTCAAGGTCAACTTAATCACTTATAGAATATCTTTCGAATATTCCAAAATTTGTTTCACCTATCATAATTGTGAAAATACGAATTTTATGTATTTCTTTCTTCAAATGACATAGATATAATATCTTTTGATGATAAGCCTGACATTTCTACATGAATATTGAAACATGAAATTTCTCTATGCTATCAACAGAAATTTCCCTATCATTTGTGTTCTGAGCTTTGAGCACCAATCAGCAAAAATATGTTCTTACAGGTATGTGCACGACGGTCGTGACAATGCATAGGGCCTAATAATTATGTGAGACCAAGTCGCCCGGAATCGAGACTGGCGTACTCAACAATCGTCTGGCTATCTGCACTCACTCACTCGCGCCACTAAAAGCAGAAACTCCACATGTCCTTGTTACATGGATGACATAATTGACACAATGATTAGCTCTTAGACGGGAGCACATGGGGGCGCTGCGTCAACAAATCGATTTCAATTACGTATGTCACCGTGAGGGGATCATTACAGCCATTAATGTCGTTAAATGTTAACGCGACTGAATACTGGCGATGTCATGCAGGGTCCACAAGAAAACAATGGACTCTCACCATGTATTAGTCCGCTGTCATTTACCAACGTCATTTCGGTTGGGTGGGGATGGTGTAACAGTTTTCTTTTCTGCTTAAAACAAAACAGAATGATGAAAGATGCGATGTCGAAGTTTTAGCTCCCTCTCTCTCCTCCCCCTACTCCTTCTCTACTTTCTAGTTTGTCTGTTTACCTGTCTGTCTCTCGTTTCATTCCGCATCATTTTGGTTGTCTCCTAATTCTATTTCTCTTCGTTTCCAATAATTACGACACACCATCGATGTTACATTTCAAATTTTAATGACGGATACCATCATATGCATTAAAAAACAACTGGTGTAATTGGTTGAAGTAGATTTCAATTTTTATTTCGAGATGGTTGTACTCAGAGGGCAAACAAGTGCTTTAGATATTGACTGTCATAGAAAATTGCGAAGGAGGCTTTCAAAAGTATGCGCTTGATGATCATAGCAAAAAGTAAAGTTATTATTACGCTGCTCATAGAGTGAAGTATTTGTATCTCTATCAGTTTGTTCTGCTGGAATGTATATTGAATAATCGAGGTTGAATTGAGGATTATTGTGCCGTCTCGTAGCTCGTTAACTATGCAGAATCCCCCCCCCCCCCCCCCGCCGCCAACATCAACAAGAGAACTATACCATGTGTGAGAATCACATGAACTACGATTGTACTATAATAGCCGATCCTCACGATCTTAGAACTATTATTATACTAGTTAGAAAATGCAGGACATACTTTTTTTTTGCAACTGATTGACAAAATTTAATTGCCCTACATCAACATAAATAAGCACTGATTTGATCGATGTCTTTTTAGTAGTAGACATGAAATCATGGGCGTACATACTCGAGAAGGATTCGAACCTACGACCTCCTGATCTCCGGACAGGCGTTATCTCCACTAGACTACCAAGCTTCCGCCCGACATCATGGCTACTACTAGAACGTCGATGTAGGGCAATTTGTCAATCAGTTGCAATGAAAACATCTCGCCGGAAGAATTTCATGAATGTGATTTTTTTTTGTCCGCATATACACAAACGCGATGCTTTCTCGAAGGGATATACATAATAAACTGTAAGCACAAGACCGTCACATCCTCCGGTCATTATCCAAATGTTAGGTATCGTAAAATCGTTCTTCATATCGGCAAAGTAGCAACTGTATGGGACCCCCTTTACATCATTGCCAAATATCTGGGTTAAGGTGTTGTCCACTGGAGACCTAGCTACTGAGACCTACACTGTACATCCATACAGGGGCCCCTTGCAAAGAGGATGATGACTTCAGAATCTCGCATATAGGAAACAGATTAAAGATAGGTCCTCTTTTCCGAAGAGCAAAACAACAGTGATTAGAGGAGCTGCATGCCATTATTTTCTCGTCATGTAAGACCCAGAAGCTGTACTTTTGTGTTTGTATATTAACCTGTAGAATAGTACGCCTTATCGACATATTAATATTTTATGAATGTTTGTAGCTTCTTACCCACATATTATATATATAGGTATATATATATATATATATATATATATATATATATATATATATACATATAGTCGAGACAATGTAATGATGACAAAAGATGTTGCAGGAAGCCGGCTGGTGGGAAGCTTTCGACCTTGGTCTTCTTCAGCTTTATTGTCTGTGTATGAAATGGAATACATGTTTTGAGCATGACAGATCATATTATGGAGTAGTGAACATAATACATCAAATACAAGTACAGCTTCATAGCATACTTGGCAACAGCATCATTGCAATGTATATATATATATATATATATATATATATATATATATATATATATATATATATATATATATATATATATATATATATATATATATATATATATATATATATATATATATATATATATATATATATTTATATATCTTTTTATACAGCCATAGTTGTAACTCTCTCCCTGCTGTAATGCTATTTTTTGTTTTCGGTTCTAAACGTGCCAGTGGATTATTCTTTTCTTTAAAAAAGGAGGGTATTAATGATCCGTATTCATCACAGAAACTCAGTCTCAACAAGGCTACGACTAAAAGGAGTAGGGAAACAATAATTTACTTTATTTGAGTCACTTTCAACTGCATTCTAGGGACATACCTTTGATCTGTCCTTCATTCGTTCTCTCTAATTTTTACTAGAAAGAGAAGGTGATGACACACTTACAGACAGACAGACAGACAGACAGATAGATAGATAGATAGATAGATAGATAGAAAGAGATAAATACCTTTTAATAAGTGTAGGAATGGACAGAAAGAGAGTGTAAGAGGGAGAGAGGTATATATAGGGAGAGGGAATAATATATCAAAAAGCCTCAGACAGTTTGTGTTTGTACCAGGTGTGTCTAGGGTGAGAGCGTCCTTTCCTTTTCTATATGATATAGCAAAACGATCACGTGCCTAATACATAGAACTCTCCAGGTTCGTCAACCTGTTTCGAGACTGGTTTTATATTTGATTATCCTCTCTAAGCTAGCTTGAAATCCGTATCACGCGCACCGGCATTAGCTGATTGGTTGATATGGCGTTCGCAGCGAGATGTACGGGAAGAGAGTGCATCACCCGAACAAAAAAAGAAAAAAGAAAAAAATGTTGTATTTCCGCTCACGTGCAGCAGCTATGCAACCTTTTTCAATCCAGTCATAAGCAGATTTTACATTATCCTCGGAATACTACGACTGGTTTTGATAGGCCCTACCAACGCATGCGTTTGCGACACCATTATGTAGGCCTACTCTTGTTCGATCCCATTCCCGCCTTCTATCACTTATCAGCGAACACACTAAACTCACGCAACACACACACTTCATTATGACTAGTGTCTTAAAAGCCAATGCACTTGCTCAATGCTCAAATCAAACAAACAAGCGAAAACAACAACAGCAACTATGTGTATAATATATAATTACACATTTACATTTTTTTCTTTTGTTGTTGTTGCTGTGGTTTTGCCATTATCTTGCAATGATGACTTTTGAGAGATTTGTTTGCAGATGCTAAATCATAACTGACCCAGCAATCACAACATCGTTTCTGCGACATGTCTTGAAACTACGTTGCGAGTTGCGAGTGAAAGACCACTCACCTCGCATGATTCGTACTTGCGATTGTAACCGATATCATTACTCCAGTATCGGGCGGTAGAAAAAAGTGAAACTTTTTATATTGCCTGCTCCCGTATTTTCATTTATATGTTTATTGTAATGAAAGTTTGTTTGTTTTTTGTTTTCTTTTTCGAACTGACAAGATGGTTGGATAGCCCATATTCAGCTGCACCCATATGGCACGGAGGGGGGGGGGGGGGCATTTCTTCCAGTGTTTTTGTCACTGATTTTTACTGACAAATTTGCTCTCAGCCAATCAGATGCAAGGATTTAAAACAGTTGTCATTGACCGACAAGTTTCATGAAAGGCTGCATTGGTCTTCCATAGGGTCCCATGTATGTATTTTGAGCGGACCACTTCACCGGGTTATGCACTCTGCTCTTACTATGAATGAAGCGGGATCGTGAACAACGAGTCTGTTTGTCTGGATTTCAACAAATCTGTTCTTCTGACTTTATTCCACTTATTACCTCTATCTTGAACATGAGAGTGTTAAATTACGCTTTTAATCCTTGTAGCAAATCTTGGCTTGTGTGCATGCGCGCTGATTATGTAATGGAAAGCTTATAACCAGATACTTTCTGGGATGCGTCTATGTCGTATAAAACAATTCGGGGTAAAAATACATTTCATATAAATTACCTTAGTAAACAGAGCAAAATCAAATAAGCAGAATATCAATCTCAATTCTATTGTTTGTTCCATTGTTTGATGCCAACTTTACAATGCCCCTTTCCTCGCTCTTGAATCAAAATATTATAATAGTAGTACCTATTGATATCATTTTGGAGTGGATTTCTTTTTGAAAGCGGTAACAATTCTTTTCCAAAAAAAAAAAGGCCCTTCTCCTCTTTCAGTTGACCAGAGCTTTGAGAAGAGCTAATAAAATTACTGGCGTGATATCCAAATGTGAACAAGAACGTTTACTCCAGCCGCAAGTGGGCCCTACCTGGTATAAAGCTCCTCCCCCCCCATGTCTTTTCTGTGAATAGTCATAAAAATCGGCGGCATCTATGTATGGGCCGTCTCTAAGCTTTAATCGTTCCTATTTTGATGGCAAGATAAGCCCCTTAGCTAAAACGAACATTTTTGGTACTCTTATCTGGATATGACAGTATGAATATAAATCAAAATGAGTGAGAAAGTGAGAAAGTGAGAATGGGAGAGATGGAGAGGAAGAGAGAGGGAGGGGGGGGGGGGGTAGCCAGTGATACATATTGTACCCGTATACTAACACCCTACTATAGGAATACCCTGCGAGTGTACCACATCAGCAGACACACCTCTCTCCTGAAGATGAGGGCATCCATTGTCCTAAAGAGCAAGCGCTCCCTACATTACATAAAACAGGATCCTGCCGTAACCATGACAACGGATCGATTGGAGCAGATGAGCACAAGATGTTCTTTTCTAAAGACTTGGTGACCTGACGAGAAAATGAGAGAAAGAAGGAATCGTCCACCGCAGACGACGAGAAGGATACCTTACCAACAGCGTGACGTACATTGTATTCGAATCCTTCCGATGTCGTTTGAGATTTTGCATTAAAAAGGTGTCGAAAATTTACCTGCGCCTTGTTCACCACTAGCCACCACGAACGTAATTGAAATGATTTAAGGATTGCACCGCGGTTTCATACACGATGATTACGGGTTGGCTGTAATGTAATGACATGCCAATATCATCATCGCCTCGCTTCGGCTCGCCTGCACTGATTGCTATCCCAGCCACGGGGCCCTGAACAGCCCAGTCGCGTGTACGTCGTGCTCGCCGGGTAAGGTCACAGCGCGCTGGTATATTTATAAATATTATATATTCGTTGTTCTTGTTGTTAGGAGTATCGTATCGTAATAGCCAAGCAGCTAGTTCACTGAACAGGTTCATAAAGTCAAAAAACCTGCCCACTCACAGAGTATGACTACCTGTACATAAATTGAAAGGTGATGTATGAGACACATACACATCAGTTGAACGAAACTTGTGAAAGGAACTTTGCACCTCCGACAACTGCATATTATTGACTACGCCTTGTGAAGTGAGGATGATTTCCGCATATGCGATTCGATAGGGAACGTGCGATGCCGTTCTCACCGGTGTAAGGCTACATAGCCAGTCTCCCTAGCGATACACGATACAACTGTTGAACACCAAACAAGCTCACTCGCACATCTCTGCGTGAGATTCGAAGCGAAGCTGCCGAGCACTCCGTCATCAACGGTGGAATAAATTTGCTGTCATCCAAGGCGCGCAGCAGTGGCCAAATGGCAAAAGGCGAGGGAAATGTGACTGACATTAATGCTGCATCTATTTCTTGATGATAATGTCGGACGACTGATGCACGCAGTGCGTGAACAAAGCCGCTTGCATTATTCTAGCATCCTCCTCATGAACGCAACAATACGATTTTCGCCCGAAACGGCAAATTCTGCACACCGTCAAGCATTAGTTGCATCCTAGCTAATGTTAGTCCTTCTTTCACCATCGGTAAGTTACACCCATTATACTCATTCTCGTTCATTTATCGGGTCTCGTGAGACCGTTTGACAGTACAGTACTAGTATTTTGCAGTATGTATTCGACTTTGAACCCAAACACTTACAATTTACCCCAATTAATGTGTCACTACGAAGAAAAACTGTTTCTTTTAATAGAGGTAATGAACCATCTGGTGTTGGGTAAGATGTCGGTTTCCATTTGAAGGTCACAGGTGAAGAGAAACACATGCTGCTAATTTCTTAAATTCTAGCTAATCCCACTCAATAAACCTTGTAGTGAAATGACTACAAAATGACGTGATGTGTAGGTTTGTGTGCTCATCATGTGACTATGTATGTATGTGATCTGTCTGTATGACTCCATATCCTCTCCTACAAGGAATCAATTACCTCGTGCAAAATAGTGCAGATTAAGGATTCTTGAGACAATACCTGTATGTGTATTTTTCATCCTTCAGTGGTGTATAATGATATTATGAACTATTGTGAATGAGGAAAATAATATGAAAAACCCAAACTTAAAGTCTGTTCTTGATTCTTCATCCTTCATTTTCAAATTTCATTTTCTCTCATTTCTCAAAACTAATTTTGTTTCCCCCCACCTAGATAATCTTTTCAGCCACTTAACCAATTTAAAGATATTATATATATATACAGTGTATATATATGAAGCAAGGACAATTCGACAAGGCACCTTCATTTTATATTATTTTGGCAGGAATTTTCGTCAGGTGGGGACTTGATGAATTTGTGGTTTATGTTCTTATTTTAAGGACTTTTTGTTCATTTTGTTTTAGAGGGTTCTCTTAAAATATTTCAAACCATGTTTTGATTGATTAGTGCTCTTTTAGTTGTACTGAATACAAATTTATTGATACTGTCTGGAATAAATAAAGCATGTGATGGTTTGTTTTGATGGACCCACTTTTTTATCTGAAACTGCTGAAAGTTGAGTTGTTTTGGCTGCATAATTGTCAGACATTTACACAGCTTTGATTGTACCATGATTGTATCATAGATAGAATAAGATGTGGTGGGTATATAGTTCTGATTGTTATTGCATTGTGTAGGATTGGATCTGATAGATGTTGCATCTTTTGATGGAGTTTTTCTTTTCCATTGCAATATACTTAGTATGATATATAGTATGATATATAATGTATATTTTATATTAATAAATACATAATACATGCATATCTGTCAATCTATGCCTACTTATCTATCTATCTATCTATTTGTGTTGAATACAAAGCCATAGAGTGGATCCTCACCATGAACTGAAATATCACATCAATTTGAAGAGTTTGTTCGCAAAAACCGATAAGTCCATATTTGCCAAATGGAGATATTTGCGATTAAAGGTCAAGAAAAATAAAGTGAATAATAAGAAAATTTTTGCTTCTTTTGACCATAACTTCAAAAATGTACCTTTATATGTAGTGACAATATATCATTTAAAAGGCATTATTTTGTACTTTATGACAGAGACTGTACTTCAAAATCTTCAAAAATGGACTAATCGGTTTTTGCGAATAAACTCTTCATTTGCTAAGCTGTCCCTGACAAGAAGTATAAAGAAAAAGAAAAAATAATGACTAAGAAAACTGCATGTGTGACAATGGTATGTATCTGTGTGTTTCAACTGACATTCATTTTTGTCTTTCTGAGTCTTCAGAATACACCTTGATAAATTATGCCTTTACCAGAATGACTACCTGTATGGTCTGATTCCATCAATTTAATGGCAAAATGCATACCTGTGAATGCTCTTGGCCTGTGGGTATGAACAGGTGAAGGAGTACTCTCCTTAACATGCAATTTGATATATTTCTGAACTCTCATGGATGCAGACATATATTGTAGTGAGATATAAAACTTGTAATTCAAAACCCAGACTTGAAAGAACGGTGACTTATGGATTTACTCAACAAAGTCTTCAAAATGCTTTGTATCTTCTCCGAAGGGAATATAAAATATATCCAGACTTGTTTCTAAAACATGTAAAATATCAAATACCATGTATTGGAAATAACCTGGGAATGTTTAGCGGGAAATATGTGCACCTTTCTCGGGAGTCATAACAAAAAGCTGGAATGTCAAAATACTTATCTACCAGTTTATCAACAATGTTCAACCCTTCTCTGGATAGTTGGGATATTAGGAAATAGTAAATCAGAAAGAGGTAATTTTTCCAATTGATCCAACACTATGATCTTTTGGAATAAAGATGCAAGTGATACATTTGATTATGAAAAACAACAACAACAGCAGCAATACAACAACAGCAACAACAATAGCAACTACAACAGCAACAACAACAACAACAACAACAACAACAACTACAACAACAACAACAGCAAAACCAACCCAACAGCTGGGAATCTTTGTAGACAGTTTGTAAGTCATTCATTTTCCCCATTATCTAAATTGCTTGTTCAATATCAAACTCATTTGGTATCTACTATCATAATGTGTCACACACCCAGCTAGCTGTAAGGTAGAAAAAAAAAGAGTATATATGAATTTAATACTTGATGATAAGGCATTCTAGTCAATAGTTCAATCAATGGGAAGCTGTGTGTTGGTACTATTGGTGTAGCAGCACTGTCGTGTACATGGATGTGTTTTACAATGGTGATATAACAACCTTCTACTCACTGGGAGGATACTGTGTTATAATCCATCTCAAGGCCAAAGTTTGATTCATCATGTGTACCAAATGGAGGTAATCTAATCAATGATTCAAAGGAGAACAGTCAAATGAATTGATGCAGATGGAACAAGGTAGCCATTATTAATGATGACCATGCATCACCTCCCCCCCCCCCCAAAAAAAGAGAGCAAAAAACAAACACCCCCCAAAAAAACAAACAAAAAACAAACAAAAAACAAAAACAAAAACAAAAAAAAAAACAAAAATAAAAACAAAAACAAACAAAAACAAAAACAAAAACAAAACAAAAACAAAAACCAAAACCAAAAACACAAAAACACAACACACAAAACAAATACAAAACAGAAGAAAATTTGCTCAAGTTGAAGGCCCTGAAATATATGCTGTGGGTAACCATGGTCCTTTTTTAGTCACTTTTCATAGTTTTTTGTCTGAAACTATTCTACAGAGCTCAAATTTAATAAGTGGTAATATTATGATCAGTTTGTGTCAAGCAGTATTATAAAACTTTAATGTTTTTCTTCATATTTTCTACCAGGGCCCTGTTTTATGAAGAGTTATAATTTATTATATAGTTGATTTCTATCATAATATTACAAGCCTACTTTGTGCTTCTCATGATTCCGCCACTATCATATTTGACACCATGTATTTTTGTTTGTTTGTTTGTCTGTCTGTTTGTTTTAAATGCAAAGTTTGTAAACCAATTATGAAAGTGGAAATAAATGAAATGAAATGAAATGAAATAAGTCTATGGCAGCCTGTGTGTTAAGGAAATTCATAATCTATTATATCTTTTGATAAAATGGGGTCCAGATATTGTTTGGAGGTTTGCATGAACTTCATATAAATTTTTGCCAGATGGTCATCTGTTCTGCAGCAATGAAAGCTAAAAATAATCTAGTAGAATAATATTCTTTGAAATGACTATACCAAGTAGTTTAAGGAAAACCTGACCTTTTCTGCCCATGCAATGATTTTTGTAGTTTCAAATCCCTTTCTGTGTATATCATAGCAGAGAAGAAGTGATTATTGATATTCATTGATCATACATCTGGAGCCCTTTGGCTCACTGTATGATACTTTTCTGGTGCTTGGATTTTCCATATCTCATTTTTTTTTTTAAATTAGAAACATCTAATTTGGATAAGTTGTACATCATTTTAAGCTGAAAATCTTCTTGTCCAATGCTTAATCTAACATGAGAGAGAGGAGAAAAAAACACACAACCAAATGTTGTTTCCTTGTTTTGCAGTGAAGGTCACAATTTATCAAAAAGAAAATAATAGCTTATGCCATTTAGGAATGAATACATATTGCTTGGATATAGGATAAATTAATTTAACAAGGAAATCTAGTAGAGAATCAAGTCATATCCATTGGATGTGAGGCAGCAACATTATCTTGAAGAGTTGCTATGCTTTTGATAAATGGTAATTTTTCTTTGACATATTTATAAAAAATAATGTTCTGTGATTTTTTTTCCGTGTATTTGTGTAATTCTAATGGTTGTAATATGTGATTGTCAAGGAAACAGGGAGTCTGCCGTGATATCCTGGAGTAATTCTGCAACTATGAATTTTACTGCGTATCCATAACTGTTTTATGATCTGATATTACTGGTGAAATTCATAAAATCTAAAACAAAAATGAATAAAATCAGTTTGAGACAGAAACATGGACCTCATCTGTCTAAATGACCATTGAAATATCAGTCACAATTCCAGGAATAAAGGAGTTCTCTAAAAATGCTGCAATTGAAACAAAACAGTTGAGTATCACTACGAGTATGAGTATAGTAAAGTTCAATTCCATGAGAATTCCCTCTACTGTATGAAAACATTAAAAAAAAAAATAACACAATTTAAGTATGGTTCCTAGAAATTGAAAGAGTTACTCTAATATGAATATAACCCACAAGTAATGAGACATGATTTGGTAAATCCATCATGTGTGATGAACCCTGTCAAACACACTATATTCAGTTCATATTCCTGTATGATTATTTGCACATTCAATAGCAATATATTGATGTATAATCATATAATAAATACATGTATATAGGCCTATTCATACAATATTATGTTCATGTAGGTATATTCACATAATTCAACCATAATTTAATTCACATTATGTATCACTTTGTATGTAGTTTTAATGTACCTTTCAGCACCAAATTTGGAATAGTGTTTAACAGTGTTTTGGACCTGTCTGCTTGTGGAAATGATGAAAATGGCAAGAGCACTCTGCTATTATGGATAAAATGTTAAACAGCCAGCACCCCCCCCCCCCCATCCATCAAGTGTGTGTGTGTGTGTGTGTGTGTGTGTGTGTGTGTGTGTGTGTGTGTGTGTGTGTGTGTGTGTGTGTGTGTGTGTGTCTCAGGTTTCAGTGGAATTTAGTGGATGGAAACCATTGCTTGTTTTGTCTGCCAAAAAGGTGAGAACTATTCATAACACTCTTCAGTTGAAATCAAACTCTAAATTTCTTTTCCCCACCATTGATTTCTTTCATCTTTTTTTCTTTCAATGAATTAGAGAAGTAACTCAATCAGCATGTTTTTTTTTTTTTTTTCAACCATAGGAGATACTAAAGTAGATTGGGGAAAATCAGATGAACTAAGCAATGTCAGTGATAAGTGATGAGGGTGCACTCTACAAAAGGGCATCTCACCTTGAGACTGGGTATGTTTTGGCTGAAATGAACACATCAGATAAGCAATTCTTTTATTACACTCTAGTTTCCATTCAAGGCCCTAAAAGATAGCAAAACTTGCATATTTCAGGACTGATGTGAAACAAGATGGTGTGCTTGGAAGCCAACATGACAGACACTGAATCCTTTGTGTATTTTGTACAATTTTTAGGTCTTACATTTGTATTTTCAACACACATTGAGAGTATGCAAGAACCTTGAGTTTGAGTTTGAGTTTGAGTGTATTTTGTTTAACAGCAATAACAATAACAATGTTGAAACAGCAATAGCAATAACAATGTATCACATCAGAGAACAACTTCACATTTCTAGTATAAAATGTACAAATGTAACTTCTAACATTATAATATGAGGTGACATTTGAGGCGCTTCATTATTTAGAATAGTAGATATTAAAGGACAAGTTCACCTTCATAAACATAAGGATTGAGAGAATGTAGCAATATTAGTAGAACACATCATTGAAAGTTTGAGGAAAATCAGACAATCCATTCAAAAGTTATGAATTTTTGAAGTTTTTTTGCAGTAACCGCTGGATGAGAAGACTACTGCAGTGTATGAATAACTGAGATGTCACATGCGTACAACAATATAAGGAAAATATAAAGAGAATTTCACAAAATTCCATCTTTTGAAAAAAGTACACATTCCCCTGACTCGTTACCGACAAATGTTATGGGTAATATTATTCCCCCTGCCTTTAGAAAGAGGCAAGTCAAGTGCTCTTTTATTATGCGAGAAAAGTGAAAATATGTTGAATTTTCTTTTACATTTTCTTTATACTGTTGTACGCATATGACTCACAAGCTTTAGTAGTCTCCTCATCCAGCGGTTCCAACACAAAAATTTTTAAAATTCATAACTTTTGCATCGATTGTCCAATTTTCCTCAAACTTTCGCTGATGTGTTCTACTAATATTGTTGCATTCTCTCAATCCTTATGTGTATGAAGGTGAACTTGTCCTTTAATCATGACAAGGAAGAGTAACAGTTTTAAATCAGACATGATAAATCAGGCTATCTGAAAGATAAAACCATTCTCTGTCTATAAAGAAATGTGTGTGAAAATCACATCCTGTCAGGTATGAAATACATATTCACCTACCTCTGAAAGTTTTTTTTTTCTCTTTTCACTCTACTTCCGTTACGTCCCAGGCACGGATATCTGCGTGCCTAAAGTTTATCAGCCAGTCATTTCATCGGAAATCATTTTGCCATCTGTCACTCGCTGTAAGGCAGCACAAGTTCATGATGTGTGTCGTCAGACAACAATGACAACAGCAATGAGCATTAGGGAATCAGATGGCCAGAAGTAATAAAAAGAATTGCGATTGCTATCTGTAGCTGCAGATCACCCGATTTATCTTACCCCCCCCCCCCCCTTCGCTGTCTTACTTTAATATGTGTTAGGAAGTTTTTCACCATGCTTGAAGTTGAAGGTGACTTCAAAGGCCACATTTTGGGCATGCTTTCATGCCGAAGTGATGTTGTACATCCCCCTGTGCTATCCCTCCTTTGGTATGCAGTGTTGTATGGAGTGTGACAGATAATCAATAATACAGTGTCGTTCTTTTCTCCACTGACTGCAATTTGTTATTCATTGATCACATTGCCATTTTGCTATAGGGTGAGTCCACAACTTGAAAATTTTGCGTACTGCATGGAAAAAATAGTCTTAATATCGTACATGAATATAGTGCTCATCACAAGTGCAGAGTGTAAAGTCCCTGCAATACAGTACCGCGTAGGGTGTCCTGGGTTAAGGTCCTGAAATCTTAATGGGTCAGTGAAACTTACTCATCATCTATAGCATAATAACCCATTTATACACAAAGTTTGGCACAGGAGTGCTCTTTGAATACTTGGAGTTCGTTCATGATCCATTCCTGTGCATTCACTCTAGGTCCCACATTGGGGGAAAAATTCCTACTCCACAGACTTTCCCCTCCAAAGCCATACTGTGGACACCCACTCTGGGGACATCTCCCATGTCCCCATAAAGTTTGTCTGGTCAAGGGACAGCCGAAATTGTGAGCATGATCTTAACCCGTTGAAGACGAGGCCCGAGTATACTCGGGCAGATGTCTATGGGAAATGTGTGTTGTAGCAAAATCAGTCCATCCTCAACGGGTTAATTGAAAGCACCCATTTGAGTCAAATGTATGCATGTGAATCGTGCAGGACGTGCCTCAAACTGTGATTGCCCCCGCGCAGCTTGGAGACAAACGATAGCACTTAGTGCAGACGGTCAGTCGTAAAATAAATCAGATCTCTTCTCACTGTCCCTGTGACGCGGAACCGACTGTGAACGTGGGGTCTACCAAGTCACAGCCCGCAGAAACCACATACAATGTGGCTGAGTGTAGCATAACTAATACATGGTAACTTTAACACATGCAGTTGAACTTTGAACCCATGCATAGCATGTAACATGCTGCATCTCAAGTTTTTTAAATGGTGGTGTCCACGTATGTAGAAGTTAGAGTGCTTCAGGAACACTTTTGAACATACCCTCAAGGGGGCACAACTTTATAACACTGTGGACCTATGTTGTCTGTTCATACAGAGTTTAGAGCACTTGATGAGTGCTGCTGGTGTGTCCTAAATGCCCTGTAAAAATGGGTTAATATGAGTTTTCATTGTTCCAATATAAAGAGTGTTAACCAGACTTTTGTAAATTTGTGGACACATTTGACTCATTTGTAATTCCTCATTTCCCCACATGTCCTCAATTTTTAGGATGGCGCTTTAAATGTTTACACAGAAATTTTAGCATGTTACTACAACACTTTGATATCCTTTGGGAACCTTCTTGCTACCATTATGAGGACTGTAAACATGACCTTTATGGCTATAGATCCTAATCTCTGGTACTAAATATCTTCATTTTCTCATTTGTGTACCCACCTCACCATGATCATCTATTCATAACTTGCTGGAGGATCTCGTTTAATGATGCTTCTGCTGCTAATGGTGGTGATTGTAAAACAGGTCTGGCACCTGTGTCGTTGTCCGTTGAATAATAGGAAATGGAGGGAAAAGTCTGTACTTTGCTGACTGTTTGTCTGTTTTTTTTACGGGCATATTGCAGTGGCGGATCCAGAGGGGGGCACACCAGGCGCACGTCCCCTCTTTATCTTTTGTTTATAAAACAAAAGAAATAAAAAGAAAAGAATGGGGGGGGGGCACATGCGCCCCCTTAAATTTTGTAAAGGCGCCTCCGCTTTACGGAACTCATGGATCTGCCCCTGTATTGTGATAACAGTTTTGATGTAGTTCTGTTTGGGATATTAGTTTGTATGAAATAAACTCAAGAAATTTTATTGCCAGTTCCCTGCATACAGACAATTACAGCAAGACAGAAGGATTCAAAGAATTAAATGTAATGACTTTCAAAAAATTGTAATTGTCTTTTTTGAGCTTTAACCCGTTGAGCACGAGTCCCAAGTGTACTCGGGTAGGGATCTATGGGAAATGCGTGTTGTAGCAAAATCAGTCAATCCTCAATAGGTTAATAAATTGCACATGTGGTTATAGCAAGCATTTTAGGTGAAAGTATGTGTCAAAACATGGAAAGCATAATATGGAATAAAATTTACAGACATTATGAACTTCCGAAGTTTATAATAGATTTCTAAAAATCTGTAAGCTTGTATAAAATCTGTGAGCTTGTATACAACATATGTGGCTGTCACACAAACTTTTGTAAAAAGTTTGCTCTGGTGCAGAAGGTCGCAGCTGGAATCCTGCAAATTGCAATTTTCTAACTTTTTAGAGATTCAGCTCAGAAGATGCCTGTTTCCGAATTGGGAAGCTGTGAAAGTTTGAAGAGAGGGAACCCTCTACTTTCATTTCCTTCCTCACTGAGAAGCGGATACCCTGAGATAACAACTCTACTGTTGATATTGCAAAAAAAAAGAAGAAGAGAGAAATAGAGTGTTAAAACAGCGTTTGAAAACTACAGTAATAGGAGTGGGTTTAGGAAAGTTTAAGACAGCTGCAACTTGATTAGGCTGTTCATGTTTGCGGGGGTTTATCTAGTGGTCATCTAGTTTAACAACTCCTAAGTACTTCCTTTGATTATCTTTCCCTGGATTCTCGGAGCTGAATGTAGGACTCCTCTCTCTTCCTGTCAGATCGATTTGCATTTACGCTTCAACTGATGATGCAGGAACGAGGCTGGGTTCATTGCATGTGATGAAATATATTTTGGATTCATTTGAAAAGAAAGGGTGCCAGTTGAAATTGGCAGAGGTGTTCTACAAGTCAGGGTTAAAAAGGGTCAGTGGAATTCATAAGTACATATCAGTTCAAATATTGTATGTAAAATATCACTACTAACTGCATGTAGCTGTAATACTAATTTGATCTTAGGTTGAAACCTTATGCACCCAGACTCTTTGTTTTAAAACTTGCCAAACTTTTCCATCCGCATTGTGATCCGTCCAAAGTTGACCTAGTTTGAAAGTCAGCAACTCCACTCAGGTGAAGCAATGTGCCTCAATCTAACAGGAAAGTCATTTGAGTGACACAATAGGCAAGGCTCAACATTAGCACTTGCCCACTCACTAGGGGCAAGTCGAATTGTAAGTTGGGCAAGTAAAACTTTATATAAAATGCTAAAAATTACTTGCCCCATCGGTCAAATAAAATGTTGACTCTTTGAAAATCAGAAGTTCCTCACAGCAAATAATAATACACAAACAACTTTCATGGGCAAGTGCTTTTTCCTTTCAGGCAAGTACAAACTTCAGCTGTAATATGAATATGCAAATTATTTAACTGATGATATCATCACCTCACAATTTTCCATCGATTGTGCACAAAACAAAACAAAAAAACCTGACAGAAATTGAATTTTTCAGTTATGAAAGTGTAAAACACGATATTATTCCTGGCTGAATAACTTCAAAATAGTGATCAGTCAGATGAGACTGTTATGGGGCATATAATTGATTTGGATGAAAAATAGGAAATTTCAAGATTTTGTGTACAAACTGTATGGCAAGTTTTGAGGTGAGGGGATGACATCATCAACTCACTCATTTGCATATTCGTATTGACCGTTCAAGAACTGTTTTGTGAAAATTAGTGAAAATTCACAATTTCATGCCTCCCTGAATTTTGATCTGATTTTGATCAAATTTTCATTGTTGTGCTTGATATGGGATTTCACTCATCAGAATAACTGTCAACTGGTCTGGAATTCCCCTTTAAGACACAGGTGTGCCATTTGTGAAATTGCCATTTTGTTGTTCTTAATGACCCATACAAGCAGGGGTTAGCAACGTACTGATCTATGTAGCATAATCTAGGAGTGGTGTGTGTCTCAGAGGGTCAACCCTGCAGAAGAGAGCACAGAAATGTCCTTTGTTTTGGAGTTGATAAGAATTTGTCAAATGAAAATAGTTGTGATATGTTTTTAAATGAGTTATATGTCTGTCATATGATGTAGTTTTTGGTACCCTGGGTACCAAACAGAAATTTGCCATTTTGTTGAATCATTGCTTTTAGCACTGTACACTTGGTTACCACTAAATGGGTGACAGCAATTTTTTGGTGATTTATGGAAGAAAATTTTGTAATTTATACCTTAGCTCAGCAGTGCTGTAGCATCGTAACATCAGCTTTCATCTGACACACTAGCTTATACACCAGTGAAATAATCATGAGATGAATTCATGGATAAAAGGGATGATATAGTATTGGTGGAGATGAGGATTGGGCTTTTAACTTCTTGCGAGATACCAAGAAACCACTTATGACATAGTACAGAGCATACCATTCTAAGAGGAATTCAAAGTTTATTTGATGAAAATCAGTTTTGGAATGGCCAAGACATCCAAAAACAAAGCAAATAAAGCAATCATGATAAAAGATGGGTCACACCTTTTATTAGGATTGCTCTGTTTTGGATATTTTAGCCATTTCAAATCCAGTTTTTATCAAATAAATGTTGAATTCTTCACGGAATTAGATGCTCTTTTACATTTCATAAGAGGTTGAAATCTCAGTGTCTCACCAGAAATGTTAGAAACCTGAAGTTTGCTCAACCAAAACTATACAATCTCTTTAAAATGTTCTCATTCTAAATTACTCTTCAAAATTGTAATAACATGTTTTGAAAAAGAAAAAGTTACAAAAGAGAATCATTATTATTAGTGTGATATTGATGGAAAAGGTCATTTAAACAGGGTTGAATTGGCATCAGGATCATTATTACCAACTGCTATTGGCTGCCATGCTGGCAGAGTGACTACATTTCCTCTAGTAATTTTTCCTCTAAAGAGCAACAGCTATTCTATTCACCTGTATACACCCAGTCATTTCAGTGTTGACTTTGTTCTTTCAAAATTCTGAGTGAACTTGTCTTACACAGCTAGCTAACTAAGCTCTGCTTTTCTCAAATGAAGGGTTTGAAAGCTTTACTCTGCATTTCTCATTGTGTAAAATTGATGTCGGAAGCAATTATTCCTGCTAGACAAGATGAACATGATTTTTTTCTTCTTCTCCTCTTTACTTCCAACCACAGCCTGTAGAGTGATCAGGTGCGTGATATGAAATTTTAACAAGAATTTATCTAGGCTGTAATTATGCCAAAATTGTAAGTTGTCACCTCGTGTTTGGTGCACGCAGCTCTGAATCATGAAACATGTCAGCCTCAATAAAAGTGTGTTCACCTCTTTCCATCCATCTGCACTATCTCTATCCTTCAACATTCCCCACTTGGCATAAAGATTGCCTTTTTCTTGCAGAAAAATTAAACATTGTGAATAACTAGGTAGAACTTCAATATCTGTAACTTACCTTTTAACCCAAGTTGGATATTGACAACCATTAGAACACATTTTTCAGCACAATTTCAAGCAGGATAAGGTGAAATCCATTTTATATAAGAGAAAATATTAATCCATTGTGATCATATTTTGTTTTAAAATAGAAACTGAGTAAAAAATTTGATAGACTGCAGACATCTCCTACATCTGAAATTGGTGACTTATTACTATTATCAGTATTGTTATGATGATGATGATTATAATAGTAATGATAATAATCATCATCATCGTCATCATCATCTGTCTTCTTCTTCTTCTTCTTCTTCTTCTTCTTCTTCTTATTATTATTATTATTATCATTATTATTGTTATTATTATTGTTATTAAGTGTTCAGGAAAGCAACTATTCATGCCATTGTATTGAATCTCTAGCAACTTTTTTTTTCTTCTCCTGCTCTGGCCCCACCCATATACACATTTATGTAAACATGGCACGACTTGCCCCATTTTCTCAAGATGTGATGGTATCCCAGCTCATATATGGTCAATTAAAATGGATATCATGCAACTTTTACTGTCAATTCAGTTTTGAAAGATCTTGTCACTTTCTTGCCAGGGCATGTTAAATTCACTTGCTCGAGTAATAAGAAACTCCAAATGTCTGTTTAAAAGAATTAGGGCTCTTGCTCAAGTGCCCTATCATGAACTAGGCAAGTGGGAAGATAATGTCTTTAACCTTTAGACTGTGCTTTGTTCGTTGAGTGGCGTGAATAATGGAGCGCTTTCTTTGCCTCCTCATCAATTTCCGAGGCACTCATGATGATTGGCACAGATGTTTGTAAAATAATCGTGGATGAATAGAGATTACCTAATCCCTTAATCTCCAAATCCCTATTATGTCAGCAAAGGCCCTCCAGTTGGACAAAGACACATTGCATTTTTTATGAGGCTTGCTAATCTAGATAATTAGGTCAAGATTGATAAATGGGTGCTGATGAAAGATCCTAGCAAGCTCAGCTACAAATGCTTTGGCACTGACAGGGTTAATGCTCTAGAACACTTGTAATACTGTAAAAGTGGAAATTTTCATGCATTTCATGCAACCAGAAACAAGTGCAAAAATAAAAGCACGCAAATATCTTTGCTTGCCATAAGTTCCAATAGTTGATGTCTTGATTCACCATTCGGAGCATTGAGAATTTAGGGTTTCTGGGACGAACACTGAACTAGGGCTTTCTATAGCTCAGTCGGTAGAGCACCGGGCTAGCAATCCGGAGGTCTCGGGTTCGAATCCCGATGGAATCCCATGTTCTTTGCTCATTTTTCCACTAATGAATTAAAAACATGTGAAACTCTTCTCACCCAGCCAAGCGCGAAAAATTAGTCATGCGAAAATATCCTGTTTCACAGTACTGCAGGCGATAGATTGTAGTCTTTGATAGCAAACAGCCAGTCACCATTGTGGATGGGCCATCTGGTGGCATTTCAATGTGGACACCTTGATATGTTTTCATCTCTGAAATCTATAAAACTTGATTTGCAGGCGACTCCTGTTATAACCTGTTGAGGACGGTTTGATTTTGCTACAACATGCATTACCCATAGACACCTACCCAAGTATACTTGGGACTCGTCCTCAATGGGTTTGAATAATGAAGTTTTCGTGACCAGCAGTTTTCATTCATTATATTGAAATTTCATTATAAAGCTTAACAAATGAAATATTATACATGTTTATGATAACTTTGGGAACTGAATTTTTGATAATTTGTTGCAATGAAATTTTGTTGTAACCACATATTTGTGAAAACGGGAATGCACTGTATTGTAACTTCTGCTCTGTTGGGTGATTCTAAATCGCATTACACATACACCGTGACTATGTTCAAAACTTAAATGGTATCGGTACTGCGGCCACATACTGTCAGTGTATATCTCCAGCTTGATGTGTTTGTATGAACAAGCAGGCAGGAACCCCAGGGCAGGCAGAACATGATCGGAAGCTGATGATTGAGTGCAAGCAGTGCAGGTATATGGACCTGGCAGGAAGTTTTAGACATTTGGCCCAGTCACACACACCTAAAAGTAATGATTTTAAAAGTTGATTTTTGCATTGTGATGCAACACTTGATAATACTTGCATGTTGACACTCTTAAATAACCCATTGAGGACGGTTTGATTTTGCTACAACACGCATTTCCCATATCATAGACCCCTGCCCGAGTACTTACTCGGGACTCATCCTCCACGGGTTGGGTTAAAAAAAAAATCTGTTACTATCATGCTCTGCCCCTGTGATGGTGAAATTGGTCCATCTTGATTTTTGTTTTGAATCCTGTTATGATGATTTGCCTCGATTAGAGAGTGTGGATGGAATGTGAAAGCAAGGTGGATTTCTTATTTTCTCCTTATTAGTGAAATTCTCTACACTGAGCCTGATGAGGGGTGACCGAGGTCATCATATTTCATTGTTTTTACTATGTGCAGATCTGAGATTTAAATATTCTCATGTGCAGCGAAGTGATTTTTTTAATCATTTTTTTTTGCTGATATGTAAATGTGATGGATACAGTCAATTGTTTTGATTGTGATCCAAATGGGGATAATTTTGTGTGTGTGTGTATGTGTGTGTGAATGGGTCTGTTGAATTAGTAAAACTTGGATGATTTACAATATCAAAACTCCTGAGTGAAAACTTTTGTGATCAAGATCTAAAAAAATTCATAGAAATTTGCAATTGTTTTTGTTTTGTTCTTGTTTTTTATCTACATTAGAAAATCTCAGAGTTTTAATGCTTGGAAATTAGAAAACATGCTACAGCGTACCATTTGTATTTTACTTCACTTGTGAATAACCCCTACTTTGGGCTGGGCAGGATATAGGTATGGGGCATGACAGGGAGAGCTAGGAAAGCAAACAATTATGTTCAGCTCAGCAGCCCCAAACTGTGAAAGCTATTTCTACGTTTCAAGGTCTTTGTTTATATTCCCACTGTGATGCTGTTATTGTCTGGACTTTTCACAGAGTTTGTTGGGCGAGTTGGACCATACTGATCCCAGTTCTGATCAGCAAAAGGACTCATTTGTGAATGTGTATTTCAACACATTACATGCTTGTGGACCTGGCCAATCTATGGTCCAGAGCTAATTAGAGGCATTATCTAAATTTTGAGTTTAGCTGAGTTGTATGTGTGCATCGATCAGTTCTTGGAATGGCATGACCCATGCAACTTGATTAGAGGAGGCAGAGATACTGTAAAACATGATATATTCGCGAATTGGAGCTGACAGCCTTTTTTCGTGGCATGAAATTTTCGCGAAGTGCCACTGGCGTTCAATGCATATAGTGTAAACAAGAACTTTCGTGTGCATTTCAATTTCGCGAATCTTGGCGCTCGCGAAATTTGCGAAATTAAAGTGCACGTGAAAATTCCTCGTTTTACAGTAAGCCTCATCTTTATTTCCCTCTGTGGATGAACCAACTAACTTGGATTATGTGAGTATGGTGCATGCATCCATAGTGCATGCATTTATATTTACTGACTCTTGTGTACATGGGATTCTTGAAACTGTGTTTGGGACTGATGGAGTTTGCCATACAACTGTAGAATGGAATGTGTTTTGCTATAAGCCAGTTCACAGTTCCAATCTGAGCACGTAGGCCTACAGATATTTAAGTCTTTATTTCTATTTTTTCTTAAAGATATGACATTTAATGCGTATGTGTAGGTCTGTTGTACCACAAAACATCCTGTCATATAAAATTTTCATGATAAGGCCTAAAATGTAAGGAGATATCTGTATTTTTCTCAATAAACTGTAACTGTAGACGGTTTAGTCTGGAAACACTTTTATTATAGCAATTGTTCACATTTACTATAATCTTAATAACGATGTTCCATTTTACTGATTCAAATTGTTACAGTGGTTGTTTCTATCCCTAACGGACATTTTAGAACTATTTTAAAGCATTAATGCTGGGTTTTTGTTTCATCTGCAAATGGTAAATTATGCCTTTAACTAAAAATCCTTGTCTGGCGACTTTTTGTTGGTTTTGGGATCAGAATAGATGTCAATTTATGCTACAGTCACACACGGCCAGATTTTGAACCGGGTCCGTAAGGAATTAAAACCGTATTGACCCGCTTCGAGCCATAGAGACCCGCATTGACCCGCATCGTAACCGTGTCAATTCCTGATGGATTCCGGGGGTTACGATACGGCGGTGAAATTTTTTTTGTCATGTTCAAAATTTTCTCACAGATTAATTCCGTATTGATATCCGAATTGACCCCGGTTTGAACCGCATTGACTCGCATTGACCCGCTGCAACCCGCAGCGTAAAACCGCATGGACCCTTGCCGTATACCGCATTGCCTTCATGCAACGGATGATGACAAGGTTTACATCCGGGTCGAAGCGGATCGAAGCGGGTTGACACCCGGGTCGAAAGGGGTCGAAAAGGATTCAGTGAAGGATTTAAAGGGGATTTTTATACAATTCGATACGGGTCAATACGGGTCTCTACGGCTCGAGCCGGGTTGATACGGTTTTAATTCTTCGTGGACCTGGTTCGAAATCTGGCCGTGTGTGACTGTAGCATAAATTACCCTCCATTCTGGGACTAGTCCAGCTCATTTGCACCCGGATCAAATCCATTTTGTGACCCAGCCATGTGTGACTGTAGCATAAGAGTCCCAAGGACAAACAGGTTCTGGGAATGGGGATGTCAGAACGGCATTATTCACAGAAAGATTGTCAATTCAATGTTTCTCCTAAACCAAAAATGTTCACATGCATTTTAATTTCATGAATTTTGTGAGAGCCAAGATGCGCAAATTTAAAATGTATGCAAATGTGAACGTGCACCTCAAAACGAACATAAAGTCGCACACACTGATTTTGCGCGAGAACTGAAAACAAGTGAATTGGGTCAACCTAGCCGAACTTGACTTTTTCATATTTTCTGAAAGAGTGGGTCTTCTTTTACATTGTGCTAAAATTTGGTATCATAAAACGGGCAGGAAAGTGGTTTTTTTTAGCAGTTTGTCTCGAACATTTTTGGTAGAATAGTGTGATTAGGTGAGCCTTTAGAATCCCTTTTTCATTTCTGAAAAACCTTGTCCATACTCTTCACTTTCAACTCTAATAACTTTTGAAAGGATAGTGCTACTGCTTTGAAAGTTGGCATTGATTATAGACAGAATGTGTTAATGAGGCATGCTTAATTTCAGTTTAATTTAATAATCCCTTCATTGTTGTTACTCTGGTGGTTTACTCCTGTTTTTTGTCCCATTCATCGCACGGCCAGCATGGCTTGGTAAAGATTAAGCGCTTGAATAGACACTGCACTTCAGAGCCTCTTTTCTCAGTTCACACTTTTCCTGAGTTTGTGCTTTCTTTCCAATATTTAGATGGTTAGGAGAGTCTATTTGATTTGAGTTATACATCATTTTAAAGCTTAAAGTCTGCTCTTTTCAGAATATGGTCTTAACTAAAAATTCATGTCTGGCGACTTTTTGTTTGTTTTGAGGTGCAGGGTCACAAATGTTCTTGTCTACACCGTGCTTTGAGTGCCAGTGGCAATTCACAAAAATTTCATGCCACAAAAAAGGCCATCCGCTCTAATCCACGAAAATTTCATACTGCAAAAATATTGTGCCTTACAGTAGGGCCTACATGCAAACCACAATATAGTTTGCTGCAATTGTTGCTTTGCTTGTTTCTGTCAACAAGTCTGATGCGTTATGAAGTATATCCTACCATATTTCTTTATGTGATGTTTTCTCACTCATATAGGACGCTTCTTCCATAACATATATTTTTGTGTAGGGCTGGCATTAGCATGCAGCTCTATCCCTCTCTATTTTTTCCTGTCTAAAGTTCAGACCGGTTATCCCTCTCCGATGTAATAGAGGAACCAAGGGAAGATGGTAATCAGAGGAGGCACTCCCAATCGGCCAGGTCATCATTCATTTACGTTACAGACTGTCTCCCTCTTTATCTTAGCCTGTTCACACCAAACACTTTCCAAGTTATTGTTCTGGCTCAGTGGAGGAGAAACGTTCTGTTTTTAATAGGTTTTTTTTTTCCTCTTTTTGATCTCTTCTGTTTTGTTTTGTTTTGTTTTGTATAGTTTTTAACCTGTTGAGGACAGGCTGATTTTGTTACATCATGCATTTCCCATAGACACTTGTCCGAGTATACTCGTGACTCGTCCTCAACGGGTTAAAGCAGAACAGTTTTTGTTGCCACAGTGGAAAAAAGAGCTGGAGTTTGGAGTGCTGCATATGACATACAATGTATCATTTTGATTTTATTTTCTTGTGAATTTCAACCTTTAAGAACTTGGGCAACTTTTATATCAGTTTTGATTTATTAGTGTTATTAGCATAGTCATCTAATGTAAAATATAATAAGTTGTTAATTTTAATTCAGGAAGCCTTATAGCATGGATAACAAAATATGATTGTTTGTTTTTTTTTTGAGGATCTTGCAAGGAATGCATTTGTGACAACTTGAAACATGTTAGAGGACCAGTTGTAAATGGCTTATAAAAACAGATCAGGTATGGGAAATTGCTGAAGACTTAGTGCACATTTTATTTTTGAATTAGAAAGAGAGAAGTGGAACAGAGCTGAGAAGGAATTCAAAAAGGTGGCAAAAAAATAGATACATGTCAACAAGTGTGTCTTCTTTTAATTGTTGGTAGTATCTTTGTCATAAAAACTGTGTTGATAACAAATTCTACTCCTACAGGTCAAACTTCCCCTAATGATAATGAATACTATAAAGAAATTTACTATCATATCAATATTTTTCTCTCAAACTGCTGCTGCTACAACTATATTTATAATATATAATTATACAATTATACAATTATATAACTACAATTGTATTTCCAATACCCCTGTTTCTTTTTTTTTTCATTTTTTATTCAACATATATCAATGGAAGAAAGTATAAAGGTTCCTCACAATTGATACCAAGAGAAGGGGAAAGTCTTGATTTGGTTCTTTTCCCCTCCCCCTTACAAAAACAACAACAACAACAAACAACACAGAAAAGAAATTAATATCCTCCTTTGATTATTCTCGGTAGCTATTGAACGTACACTTTTTCCTTTAAAAAAAAAAAAAGAAGATTCCATCTAATGTGAACCAACACATGTGAACAATCCTGTTTTTATCTAATACTGTGGTCAACAGATAAAAGCTGGTCATGGTGTGTCAGAGTAGAATGCAGAAGTTGATGTAAGTGAACTTGAAGTTATGACGCATGGCGCTTGGGCTGTATTGTTTTGGCAAAGATTTATGAGTTTCGGGATCCAATATGAATTGTTATGTTGGTTTCCTGTTGGTTGTGTATACTGGGATATGAGAAATGGTGCAATATAGGATTGGATCCACGCATCACGCCGCTTGTAAATCGGAAGGTATTCAGTTCGGCATTTATGGCAGAGCAAAGGTACAGCGACTGGGCAACCAACCGTCTGGGCCCTGATTCAATATCGGGCCGCTCACAGAGCTCGTGATAAATTAGAGTGAATTAGGGGGATCGGATCAATAGAAACTGTGGCATGGTATTGCAAATTAGAATCTTTCCCTTTTCATTGTGTACGTGCAAAAGGTGAACGGGGGATGTTGAGAGGAGTTGTCCTTTGTGGTTGTAATGTATATTTTGTTGGTAGCTTGTAACCTGTACTGGTAGATTCAATGGTGAGAGTTTTTGTAAACTTTGGCCTCTATTGAAATGGAGTTACCAAAACTCTGGTGAAGATCTCCATCAGCAAAGCCAACTTGTCATTCAAGTATAAGCTGATGCATATCTGTAGCAGTGTTATTGACCCACCCACACAGTATGGTGTGTAATGACTTGATAAGATCACTTCAGGTCAATTCAAATGATTTTATTTCCATATAAAGTAATACAAAACAATGTACATAATGCTTACATGATTACATAATATTTTAAGGAACTTTGAATCACATAAGTTTCAACAAAACGTGGATACAATGTTATGATAATATCATCTTTGTTTTTTTAGATAAATAAACAAGTAAGCAATACAATACCATTATATTGAAAAGAGGAATTCACAAGAGAAGCATAGCTTGTAAATTTTGTGAATTACAAATTACTCTAGGAGATGAGGGCATCTCAAGATCCGTCAAGGAGTCCATGTATGAAAATTTTGATATCGTGATGTCCGGTTACTGCTCTTCAACAGTTAGTTTGATTTACTTAGTTTTTATTGATGGTGTAGCGCAATTGCAATGTGCATGTATTGTGTTTCAGAACACTGTTTTGTTTTGTTGATGATGCCCATTAATAACCCACACAATATGTGACAGTGCACCTCAAAACGAACATAAAGTCGCACACACTGATTTTGCGTGAGGACTGAAAATAAGTGAAATGGGTCAACCTAGCCGAACTTGACTTTTTCATATTTTCTGAAAGAGCGGGTCTTCTTTTACATTATGCTAAAATTCGGTATCATAAAACGGGCAGGAAAGTGTGTTTTTTTAGCATTTTATCTCGAACATTTTTGGTAGAATAGTGTGATTAGGTGTGTCTTTAGAATCCCTTTTTCATTTCTGAAAAACCTTGTCCACACTCTTCACTTTCAACTCTAATAACTTTTGAAAGGATAGTGCTACTGCTTTGAAAATTAGCATTGATTATGGACAGAATGTGTTAATGAGGCACGCTTAATTTCAATTTAATCTGATAATCCCTTCATTGTTGTTACTCTGGTGGTTTACTTCCTGTTTTTTGTCCCATTCATCGCACAGCCAGCACGGTTTGGTAAAGATTAAGCGCTTGAATACACACTGTACTTCAGAGCCTCTTTTCTCAGTTCACACTTTTCCTGAGTTTGTGCTTTCTTTCCAATATTTAGATAGGTTAGGAGAGTCCATTTGATTTGAGTTATACATCATTTTAAAGCTTAAAATCTGCTCTTTCAGAATGTGGTCTTAATTAAAAATTCATGTCTGGCGACTTTTTGTTTGTTTTGAGGTGCAGAGTCACATATGGTGTATAAAGTTGTGATAAATTAATTAAGTACTGTTGTGTAGTCAGTTTTTTCCCCATTTCATTTGTTTAGATTAGAATCAGTAGTTGGAGAAGAGATTGGGGTTAACATATCAGCTGTTGAGCCCATACTGGTCAAGTAAAAACTCTATAGGGGATGTGAGAATCTTATAGGGACCGGGTTTACTTCTCCATAAGATTGCAAAATAATGTATCTACATGCAACATCTTTTCCAGTAAATTGAATTTATTTTTTTTTTTGCAAACATACAGCTCTTTTGGTGTTTTTGTAGTCTAATAGTTCATATTTTGCCTTAGATGGACCAGCATCAATAATATGTTCAATGCAAATTGATTTTCATGGAACCTTTATTTTTGGAATAATATGCCTAAAGTGAAACATATGTGACACTGCACCTCAAAACAAACAAAAAGTCGCCAGACATGAATTTTTAGTTAAGACCATATTCTGAAAGAGCAGATTTAAGCTTTAAAATGATGTATAACTCAAATCAGATGAACTCCCCTAACTTATCTAAATATTGCAAAGAAAGCACAAACTCAGGAAAAGTGTGAACTGAGAAAAGAGGCTCTGAAGTACAGTGTGTATTCAAGCGCTTAATCTTTACCAAACCGTGCTGGCTGTGCGATGAATGGGACAAAAAACAGCAAGTAAACCACCAGAGTAACAACAATGAAGGGATTATCAGATTAAAATGAAATTGAGCATGCCTCACTAACACATTCTGTCAATAATCAATGCAAACTTTCAAAGCAGTAGCACTATCCTTTCAAAAGTTATTAGAGTTGAAAGTGAAGAGTGTGGACGAGGTTTTTCAGAATTGAAAAGGGGATTCTAAAGACACACCTAATCACACTATTCTACCAAAAATGTTCGAGATAAACTGCTAAAAAAACACACTTTTCTGCCCGTTTTATGATGCCAAATTTTAGCATAATGTAAAGGAAGACCCGCTCTTTCAGAAAATATGAAAAAGTTCAGTTCGGCTAGGTTGACCCATTTCACTTATTTTCAGTCCTCACGCAAAATCAGTGTGTGCGACTTAATGTTCATTTTGAGGTGCACGGTCACATATGTTGTTTTACTGCACTAACCTAGCCAAGCTATTGCTAGGCATTATTAGTCTTGATCAATGACTATGTTGATACAGCAACATTTTGTATAAAGTATCAATTTCAGTGTAGATCTAAATCCATAATGTACCATACTTTAATGAAATTAAACTTACCTACTGAAATTTTACTTCATTTATGCAGTGCCAGAGCAAGTATTCCTCAGCCTCTGGCGGCCAAGTTTTCAACAATAACAGGGCATATACATACAATTGGTACATGTTCACTTAACGCTGCAGCATAAAAAATGTGCACGATGAATGAATGACGTGTATGTGTCCCACAATGTCTGTTTCTGTTTGACACTTTGCCATTTGATTCTAACAAATTAAAGTCTTTCTACCTTTCTGATTCTAGTCATCTCTATGCATTCCCTCAAATAGAAATTCTCAAAATCGCATAGACTTTTTCAGAGGCCCTCTGGATTACTCATTTGCGTAGCTTCGTTAGAGCCCTGGATGACTTCATTGTATTGTAAAATTCTAGCCCAAAATATAGAGAACAACTTGGCGCATTACGACCAATTGCCGTATGCCCTCATTTGGGATATTTTGTAAGAAAAATCATATACCAAACCTGTTAATATGCAAATAAATTGAAATTCAAAACTATAGAATGCTCCCATGCCATGACAGACACCACATGGATTCATGTTCATAGTAATTCTGTTAATGTCTTCTCACATTAATTTGATGAATGAGCAAAATAAATGCTGTCATTGACATTTTCCGGAATGATCTCGGTCTGAAGGTCGCAAGGTTTTTTTCCAGCACACAGCCAAGTGGCTGTTCAGCAAATGGATGGGTAGGCCCCTACGTATGTAGCTAGTGGTACAGTATTTGCAGAATTGTACGCATCATATTTTCCACGCTTCATCATTTGGTACATCATAATTGAACTTCAAAAGTCCTCTCCATAGTGCTTTGTGCAACAGCTGCAAATGCCCTACCTTATCAAGCTGCTTGTGATGAATTTGCTGTATGCTGCAAGGCGTGAATAGAATGTGGTATGATATGAGGTGGTTTTACAGCTTGTGTTCTTCATATATAAGAAGCGTAGCAATAATCTGCAGCAAAGTGCAGATAAATGTTACCATAGGGATACAATTTATGAGAACTACTGATAAGCACATTGATGTGTGTGTGTATATGAATGCAACACACACACATGCACATATATGCATACATTTGTGCATATGTGTGTGCATGTGTATGTCTATCTATATGTTTATATATCTGTTATGGAATAGATGTATCTATCTATCTGTCTGTCTATTCCTGTTTATTTTGATTGATGCATGTCTAAAATATATTGGTGTAACATGTTTGTGTACATTGTGGAAATTATGCCATACAGAGCACAGGCACATGGGTAGCAGCAGCTGTACTAAATCAAGAACCAGTAGTTGATGTACAACCAGCATGTAATTGCCCACCCAAACATTTACACTAGAGAGATATCTTATCAGATGAATTGCTTCATTCCACCCAAATAATTCACTTTTAATCATGAGCAAATAACAAACAAGAGATTGCAGTAGATGCATCACTTAAGTATCACCCAAATGTAATCACTTTTCATCATGATCAAATAACAAACAAGGGACCTCAATATCTCAGGTGATGGAGTTGAAATCTCTGCAATGATAAGCTGGGGGGGGGGGGGTATATCTTCTGATAGATTCAATTGCACGGAATATCTTCCGCTGGCTCCATCGAAGACATTTTTTAATGAACAGAGTGCAGACTGGCATCAATATATGACGTTATTATGTTTCCCAGCTTGATGATATGAAATATATTACTTAAAGTTCTTCCGCTCCAATATGGTGTTTCGAATATGTGTCAAAATGGATGATTCGTTTCTGCCTGTTTCTGTGCAAGTGAATGGTATTTGTGAGTGTGTGTGTGTGTGTATGTGTGTATGTTTGTGTATTTGGGAGAGGAGAATATATTTTGTTTACGATATTAAAGGGATGGTATCAGGTTGGTTGAGATGGGGGATTCAGATTTTAACTTTTTTTGTGAGATAATTAGAAACCACTTATGAACTACGAAAGAGCATAATTCTAAGAGGAATTCAAAGTTTTTTCAATGAAAAATTGGTTTTGAAATGGCTGAGATATCCAAAAACAAAGTGGTCCTACCAAAATATGGGTCTCACCTCTTATTAGGACCTCTTTATTTTGGATATCACAGCCGTTTCAAAACCAGTTTTCATCAAGTAAACTTTGAAAATTATCTTTAGAATTGTATGCTCTTTCATATATCATACGAGGTTTCATAGAGGTTTCTCATTATCTCACCAAAAGAAACTGGAATCCCCATCTCAACCAGAACTATATTAACCCTTTCACTACCTTTGCAGCTTCTGTCATGACATATGGGCAAGTTTCTTCAGTGTACAAACTGTAGTTGTGTGTCACATGACAAGTGATCAGATTCTCAGCCTCAGAGGCTGATGTTAGAAGAGATGAATTATTATTATTATTTTTTTTTGTCAACTAGAAGCAGGATTTCCTGAAATACATGTAGATTCCACCGTGACTTTTCCATTGTATGGGGGCAAGAAAACAGATTTAGGAGAAGGTTTGTTGTATTTGAATACTTGGAGGAGTGATGGTGGTGATGATAGTTAGGGATGAAAATAATGACATTGATTTTCCTTTATTATAATGATGGTGATCAAGATGATAAAAATTGGGACAAAGGTGATAATATGGTGATGACTGATTGTGATGATGATGATGATGGTGATGGTGGTGATGATGATGGTGGTGGTGATGCTGATAGTGGTAATGATCAGGATGAATGTGATTATTTATGGTTAAAGTGGTAATATGGTTAGTGATGATAATGACGAAGATTGTAACCATGGTGACGATGATGATGGTGATGGTGATGATAATCCTGATGATAGTGGCCATGGTGAGTACATTCATCATGATTTTAATAACGACAATGATGGTGATGATGACAGTGATGATGAAGATGAAAGAATTGGTGATACGATGTTGGTGCCACTCCTGGAAAATCAGTCATAATCGCTGCAGGAAGAATAGCTCTTGATTGCCTGCCTGCATTAATAGGCACTGTATATTCTGAATGAAACAGGAAAAACTCAGTGGTAGATGAATCTGCTTTGCATTGGAAGTCAAGTGGAAATTGTGGCGGTGAAAACAGCTTCATTAATTCTTAAAACTGGTGGTGCCTCAAATATTGCTATTTTATGCATCCATGCTTCTGAGATGTTATGCAATGCCACAAGGGCAGAAACTTCTTTTGACGGAGAGAGGAATTAGGGGTAGCCTCGTACATGATCGCATGCTTTATACGAATCGAACAAGGGGAGAAATCCTATCCGGTGGTATTTTTGAATATCGATGCATTATTGAAACATTGTGAAAAAAAACACTGCACTGCTCATGGAACTTTTGCATTCTCAGTAGGGAAGGAACAGTCTTAGTAAATGATTACCAAGGTAGTGGTCCAACTCTATTGCTCTCTTATTGGTTGCTGATGTTGTTTTGTAGATTTTATATATATCCAGCCATATTCTGCTCAGGCCAAATGACATCCAGTACACATTTTTTTTTCTTGAGGGACATAATTTGCAGGTGGTGGGTCTTCTGCATTGTAAAAGTGCCAAAGTGCAGGAGAAAGGTCAGCAAGAAGCCAAATTTGAACCGACAGCGGATGTAGCACGGTGGACGTGTTGGTGGTGGACGGTGGTGGTGGACGGTGTGCATCATGAATAAATCCCGCAATCCCGACTTTGGAGGGGATGGAAGTGTGTGCGTGAGACCACACACTCGCGCTGCATAACTGTACGTGCATGAATTAAGGGTTTCCTCTCCACACCCACCCCCCCCCCAAAAAAAAAAGACCACCACCCCATCACACAGCTGGTCCATTCTCCCCACTAGCATTATCATGATGTGATGCAGCTCATCTCATGCATTCATGCTGGTCACTGTGTTAAAAAACAAAACAAAACAAAACAAACAACAACAACAACAACAACAACAACAACAACAACAACAAACTTGCTACTTAACCCATTATCAACCAACAGGAATTTTATGCAGAGTCTGCCGGCATTTCTTTATTGAGTATGCAGGGATAGGAATGGGGTTCAATGAAATTTTGGTCCTGGTACTGGGTCTAGGGCAATTACCCACTGGGCAATTACCCTGCACCTTTCCCCTGGCCCTAATCCTAATCCTAATCCTGAACCTAACCTTAACCCTAACCCGAACTCCTAACGCTAAACCTAACCCTAATCCTAATCTTAACTCTAACCTTAACACTAACCAGTATTTAGCCGGGGGTAATTGCCCTGATATGCTGGTACAAAGTACTAGATGTACTGCCTGAAAATTGAAGAAAAATGCATTGCATATATTGCAAGAAGATATTTGAACTGAAAATTTCAAGATTGTGACTAATCCTAGACACAAAGACAGTTTAAAAGTTACCAGTTTGTACTTGTGATGAGAGAAGAACTATAAAGAGAATATGTATTTGTTTTTTGTTTTGATCACAGAAGAAGTTAGTATCATGATGCAAAACAGAAATGATATGAAATTCCTTTGTTCTTGTATTGTACGTTGTTATTTCACAAATGTGGTGAGGATATTATGTGTTAAGATCACACTTTTAGACTGTGTTTTATGCAAGTCTCCTAGCGATCAGACCCAGTTTTCCTGCATGACATATTCTTTTTGCCTTATCTGAAAACTGCCTGAATTCCTTCTAGCTCTATCTTTCTAAAGCAGGGCAAAAACGGCTGCACTTTTGAGATGTGACCCCTTGATAACTATCTTCAGAACACTTGAGTTGTGTTGTCTAAGTGTAAATGGACAGTCTCTGATAACTGAGTGGGCAGCAGTAATAGCTCTAGCATTTCATGGCACGTTATCTCAACTCTTAAACTGTGGCTATACCCGTGATGGAGTGTTTTTCTGCAAAATGGTGCAGATATTTAAAAACTTACTTGCCTATGAATAGAGACTACCTATTGATGTCACTCATTGATTCATGGGGTTTTTCATTGTAATTACATGCCACCCCTTTGTCTCTGGTAAGAAGGGATTGAGACAAAACATTACTCACATACACGTATACACATAGAGAGAACACCTTCTTCAGTAAGCCCTGCCCTCTACCCCTCCCTCCCCAGCCTCTTCCCACCTTTACCCCCCTGCCCCCCCCCCCCCCAAAAAAAAGAACCCCCAAAAAGAAAGAAAGAATAACAGAAAGAAAGAAAAAAATTGCTACCTACATTGTAGTTAGTAAGAAAAGCCACCCCTGGAGGACGAAAATGTTCAAACTTTTTCAAAACTCAATAGGCATATACAATGTAGGCCTACATGTATTTAGGAGAACCTGTAGTATATCATTAACCCGTTGAGGAAGAGTCCCGAGTCTACTTGGGCAGGTGTCTAAAGAAAATGCATGTTGTAGCAAAATCAAACCTTCTTCAATGGATTAAAATACTTGCTATATTTCATCGAAACAGTCATGTTCATAACTATCCCACGCGACGATCCGACGAATTCCATCTTCCGTTAATGAGAACCGCACATGCCCAAAATACATTTCTTTATACCGGACCCAAACTTTGGAATAATTTAGATAATACAGTCAGACCATTATGTTATGTTACTCCCGCACGCAGTGCGCACGGGGCTGCTTCGTGCGGTTTCGCACGGGTGCGTGCGGCTCCGTGCCATTTCGTACGGCCTCGTGCGGGTGCGTGCGCTTCTGTACGCCCCCGTGCGACCCCGTGCGACCTCGTGCGCCTTCGTGCGCCCTCGTGCGCCTCCGTGCGGCTGCGTGCCAGTCAGTGCGCCTCCGTGCAGCTGCGTGCCACCGTCGAGTGCGTGGCACGGTACCGTGCGAGGTGTTGGCACGGTACCGTGCGTGGTGTTGGCACGCTACCGTGCGAATCCGTGCGAATCCAGCATCCTGCTAGTCCCGATGCGGGACTCTTTTCTTTTTTCTCATTCTCTCATACGCCATCATTGGCGGTAGCGCGAGGTCTTCTCGATCGCGACAGTCCTCGCATCGCGCGAGTCCACTAAGGCCCCCCCCCCCCCCCCCCAAAAAAAAAAAGAGAGAGAGAGAGAGAGAGAGAGAGAGAGAGAGAGAAAAGTTGTATTGGCGTAACATGAGATTTTCAAATAGGGTCGGGCGGGCTGATTTTTTTTTTACGTGCATTTTACGTGTACAACTCGTGCTCAGTAAACAGTCACAACTGCCGCACCGAATGTGCTGCGTTCCTCTATTCTACAAATCATTTATGGGGCCGATTTTACTGGAATTATACCCCTTCACAGAATTAAAAGATGTTGAAATCCCTATCCTGAATGTTATCACTTCATATTTTACTATTTTGAATGAGATAAGATAGGTGCAAATTGACCTCATGTGTACGATCTTTTCATCGCACACGGCGATCTCTATACAGTCCCACATATAGAGATGCGCGTAAGTTCTCCACAGAAGAACCTATGGCGAAACGCTGCACAATACTAGTACATTGCAGTCTGAATGCAAAGTATACACTGTATAAATCTTGATAGAACTAGCAGCACCCGTGGAAAACCACGGGTCTTAGGGGTTTTATTATTTTTTCCCCTCATAATAAGGATTATATACGATTTTGGACATTTCTATTGATGAAATAAAAGAAAAGTTTTCTCATCCTTTCGTTGGTAAAGTGTGCTCTCTTCTACCCATGACCACCACCCCCACACACACATTTCCACCCCCCCCCCGAACAAAATACAAAAACAAATATTCAGAGAAAAATAACCAAAACGACAAAAGCAAAACGGTATAGCTGAGCTGAGCAGGACCTCATATATAGACCCCTAGTGTTTTTGTTGCTATTGTACTGAGAGAAATAAAATATATTCGTCTTCATTTGCTCTCTTCTTTTTGTCATATTGAAAACTTTCGGTCATCTGCGAAGCCGCGCTTCCGCGCGAACGCTACAACACGTAAAACGGGTCAAAAATCGACGCATTTTTCCACAAAATCTGCCATAACTTTTAAACTATTTAAGAAGCAAACTTGGGGCGCCCGGATTCTGAATGTAGACACTTTAGGGATTATTTATGTGTTTATATCATTATTGTAACATTTGTAGTCGTGACGCAAATTTGATCAGAAAAGTACCTTATGAGTAGATTTGTCTATGGCGAACAGTCCAAATTTGACGAATTTGAGCACATTTTGCCGTCTTGCAATTCTTCCACACGGGATATCTCGAGAACGGAAAGTCGTACGAACTTGGGGCGCACGGTTTTAGAAAGTAGAGATTCTGCCCATTTTTGTGATATAAGAATCGTGTTCATTGGTTGAGCAGTCCTGACGCAAATAAGCAGTAAAGCTAGACTACCCAGTCACAATTGCTGTCATAGGGAACGTGTACAATCCACACAGAGCTATTACGTGACGAGACTACCAACGAAAATTTGAGCCGTTGACCTTCACTGTCTGCCGTCGTCAGCAGTGTGAATTCCTGTGATTTCAAGCTTTTATTTCTCGCTAAATATCATTTTCAATGCAATAACAAGATACAGTTGTATGTGAGACATTATCTAGATACGTAGCAGCCTTATGAGCAACATAACTGCTAAGTTTGGGAGCAAAAACAACCAAATATATTTCACATTCCTTCTCATTTTTCGATGATGGCTCTAGTCGGACTGGTGCATTTTCTTCGGAGGTGGTAATAACGTAAGTAGGTGCAACGGTCGCTTGCCACCTGCTGTCTGCAATCGGGTGCTTATATACACGTGTTGTGCACAGGTAATCAACTGAAATAATGTTGTGAAGGAGTGATAAGGTCCTAGATTATATCTCAACTGTAGATTTAACCCGATTTCTGCCGCCTACACACAACACACTACGCGTGAAATTATGTGAACATGATGTCCCTCCACGCACGGTGCTGCAGGCCACCCCCATTAATGTGTCGACTAGCCACTCGCCCCACACGCACTCACTTTCTCCAGCGTCTGCTACGTCGGATTTTCTGCGTGAATTAGGGCGAAAGTTTTCAATATGTTTTATCACCAAACCTTGGTTTAATAGATCATAGAACACCCCCCTTTTTTCCCCACGTCCGCACATGTCTTATGAATATGTATGTCTACATATTCTAACCCGTTTATCTCCTTCACCCTGTACATTATCATTACTGTAATTATTATTATTATTGTTACGATTTATATTATTATTATTGTTGTTATTATTATCATTATTGTTATTATTATTATTATTGTTATTATTATTATTATTATTATTATTATTATTATTATAGCAGCACCCGTGGAAATCCTCGGGTCTGAGTGGTTTTATTCTTTTTTCTCATGATACGATTTTGTACATTTTTATTGAAGAAATTGAAAAAGGAAAGTTTTCTCATTTCGTTAATTGTGACGCGCTGTCCTCTAAATGACCACCCTTCCCAAAAATTTAATATTACATTTGTAGTACGTGCCCTGCGATCCAGTCCATTGGTTGGGATCGTTCCCGCCATCATTATCATAGTTATCATTATTATTATTATTGTTCTTGTTATTGCTATTGTTATTTTGTGGGAGGGGAGATCATAGTCATTCGGTTTTATCATTTTATATTATTCATTGACATGGGGATGAATCAAGGGAATTAAGGAAAAAAGTTTATCGGTCAAGGATAGTGAATATCTTTTTTTCCGTCATGTCAAGGTTACTCTACGACTGATATACATTTCAAATAGCTTCATTATCATTGCAAATTCATTTTAAACATCAAAACAATCCTGTACCTGTTTGTGTCTCTTCCGCCCACTCTTAAGTTATAGATCATAGCATCCCCTCCCCATTCATTTGCATTGGCCTATTGTTTTATCATCATTATTTCAGTGTATTATTGTCATTGTTATTATCATTATTATTACTAAAATTATTAATATTATTTAGGGGAGAGGAGAGAGTAGACAGATGGTAGAGTCATAACATAGGAATGATCAACCAAAGGAGGCGGAAATGTTAATTTGTTAAGAATTGTAAAAATCTGTATCCCCCATTTTTCTGCTCTTGATAAAAAGCTTTTCTGAAGACAGTCCTGCGCAAACTGTCCAAAACTGCTCACTGCACTAACATACGTAATCTTGTGCTGAGGACTACTTCATATATAGACCCCTAGTGTTTTTGTTACTATTGTGCTGAGAGAAATGAAATATTTTCGTCTTCGTTTGCTCTCTTCTTTTTGTTTTTATCACCAAACCTTTGTTTGATGGATCATAGAACCACCCGCGTATCTGCTTCAGACTGTACATTTTTGTTATCATTATTATCATAATCATGAATGTCCTTCTTCTTCTGCTTCAGACTGTACATTATCATCATTATTATCATCATTATTGTTATTATTAGTATTATAACTATCACTATTATCATTTTTTTTATTATTATGATAATTATCATCATTATAATCATCATTGTTATATTTGAGGAGGGAGAGATCATTGTCATTGGAATCCGTGGGTCTCAGGGCCTCATATTTTTTCTTTAATATTTCTTTTCCCACGTTATGGGAGAAAGAAGAATATTTTTGTCGTCATTTGCTCCCTCTTTTTTATTTTTGTCACCAAAACTTGGTTTGATGCACCATAGAACCACACATTTGATGTCCACTTGTAACTTCAAAAATTGGCGGTCAGCAAAGCGAGGGTTTCCCCCGCGTCCGCTTGTCTCATGAATATTCATGTTTACAGCAGCCATGCATGCATGCAGTAAACGAAAGAACAGCGGCGCGTGTACTCTGATATGGAAGGGTACGATCGGCAAGGACAAAATTTAAGTGGATATTTAGCCGTCCTGAACAGTCTGAGTACAATGATACCCGACTTGAGAGTGAACAAAATGACATACCTGAGCTGCATAGTATCCTGCAGTTGTGCAAAATACAATAAAATAACAGCGTTCGTTGTTTTCATTTGGGCACGCCAATAATGGCGAACGTCGCTGTACGTAAATGCCCTTGTACTTGTATGACCGCGCCGTGTATTATACCATAATGAGTGTACATATCACGCGCACCCAGATAGTGTTTCGTGTGACCATCGTCAATACATACACAGGCGCAGGCCACACACTGGCATACCGTACCCACCCGAGAGTACATTGTGTGCATGCCTGCGTGTCCGCCGGAAGATGTCAGAAATTTCGCTGCACCCATTATCTTTAGTATCCCACTGTCTCTGCAAGCTAAAAGATGCACTACTGTGTATCGAGAAAGTAGGAGTCCAGCGCAGGATTGGTGAATATTAAAACATTCGGCTCTTTCGTCACGCACAAAAATGCATTATGCATCTATCTGATTAATTTTTCTTTTTCATCCTCGACGTCGACACGGAGGCTGAGAGGGGACGAAACCCGCGCCATTCGATGCAGGATACTCTCCTGCGGCCGACGGCACCGGTCGCAGCTGCCCGGAGCCGACGGCTCGGGAGGAGATAGACAAACCAGCAACGCCGGAATAAAACAGGAAATACAATGTACATAAGGTCGCGACAACAACAACAACTTCGCGTATTATATATATAGATACGCGTCCGTGTGGGAAACAGATGACATACTAGTACTTAGTACTGATCAAGCGAGGCTATGCGAGTCGAGTCGCAAGCTAGATCTCTTCCTCGTACATCCGATGTCCCCAGAGCCTTTTCCACTTCCGGGTTTTTGCGATCGTGATCGCAATCAACAAGATACTTGATATCGATAGCAAAAAAAAATAATAATAAAGAAAGTAGGGTCGGGTGTGTTACGCCAATACAACAATTTTTTTTTTTTTTTTTTTTTTTTTTGGGGGGGGGGGGGGGGGCCTAATTGCTGCCCTCGAAAAAAAAAAGATCTGCACGGGGTCTCTCCTTATACTACACGCCCTCAACGACGGTATTTCCGTGTGCGATATTGCTCATACCATACACACCATACTAGTACACACCGTATACGAAGGCAGTCCAGGTACTGGTAGTGGACTAGCATCCTGCGTGCGAATCCATTGGGGGCCGTGCGTGCATGCATTGTACATAAATATCCCCTTTGTAAGTGTGTGCTCATGATCATGACTACTACTACTAATAATAATAATAATAGTGGCTACTTGTATAGCGCACAGGTCCACTTTTCAGTGCTCATGGCGCTTCAAAAATGAAAAGATATCATATATTTACATGCATATACATATTCAAACATTTCAACAAATAAGAAAATGGTAAACAAAAACAATCCCATATATACCAAATAAAGAATACAACATATACCAATTAAAAATACAATATTGATCCAATATTAATGACATACAGCAATTACAGTCCTCAGTATGAAAGGAACAGATAAGTTTTAAGTTTGGATTTGAATGACTCTGTCGATGACAGTTCCCTTAACTGAAGAGGTAACTGATTCCACAATTTTGGTCCCATAACGGAAAAAGCACGATCACCATACCCATGTTTTACTCTGGGTGTTTGGAGTAAGAATGCATCTGCATCTGCATCTGCATTACTAGTATGTGTGCGCCTGCGTGTGGCTCCGTGCCCATGCCTGTTTGCCTGCAAGCGATCGCGAGAAGACGATACTGCAAATATATATATATATATATATATATATATATATAGATATATATATATATATATATATATATATATATATATATATACGTATGCAACAATATGTGTACATGTATGCATATATGTATATATATGTATACATACATATATATATACATATATATATATATATATATATATATATATATATACTATATATACTCCACGTGTTGGCAAAATTTTTAAATTTGTTTATATGAAATTGTCATATAATATGCTTTGGCCGGAAATGAAATAAAAATGAAATGAAATGAAATGAAGATGAAAAGATAATTAATAAAATTGCAACAGAGTTCATGCTGTATTCACCGATGGTTTATTTTTTGACACAAATTTTGACCTTTCTAGCACTCAAGTATCAACACTTGAGAAAGGGCGGCGAGACGCTCGAAAATTTGTGTCAAGAAATAAACCGTAGGGGAATATAGCATGAACTTTGTTGCAATTTTGTTACTCATCTTTATTTATATATATATATATATATATATATATATATATATATATATATTTGGGTGAGAATTTTGTATGTAAATACCTATAGTGTATTCATATATGACTGTGTATGCGTATACTCTGCTTTATATATATATGTATCGATATATATATGTATATATATATATATTCATATATATATATATATATATATATATATATATATATATATATATAACGTTCAGCGGTATGTTAACCTTCATTGTTAACCATAGATGAAGCATTCCCCCATCTTGCCTCAACACACACACACACACACACACACACAACACATCAGACATTCAGTGCATGCGACCTTACACCCAACAGACTCAGAGATGTATACTCGTAATTATTAAACCTTCTTCTTGGCTCCACCAATTTAGTTGATTGGTATTTATTTTTCTCATATCATTTCATAATGAATTCGAAATGTGCCTGAAATCTCAAATGCACATATTATCATTTCGACTTGTACATGTAGGCTACATACATGTATGTACTTGCATGTTAATTTTCTGTTCATGTTTTCTTCATAAAACGTCCATTAAACAACTACAGTGTAATAAAGAAAAGTATATAGAACATGTTTTCAAAGGACTTCTGTCTAAGTCACCCACTAGTAAGAATTGTGAGTATCTACATGTACACAAACATTAACTCAGGAACAACCATTGCGATTCACAGGTTACTTTATACGAAAGAGGTTTCGAATTATATCTCAAATTTATATCGATATTGTTAAAGAAAGGTTTGCTTCATTTTCAAAGTGAGGATACATAATTATATACAATATGCAGCACAGGTCTCTCATCCAAAGTAAGAAAAAGTTTCGTAATGAAGGATATGATTTAAGTGACATAGGCAATTCCAATACTTATCACAAGTAAATACAAGTACGGGCAACATCCCAACCTCGTCTCTCAAACCCGCACGTGCTACTTTATCTAATAATACATGTGAATTTCAGTGTCATAGCGAACAGATATCCACGATAAATGTACAGTAGTTTTGTTATATACATGTCATGTGTAGCCTCAGTGCTCGTGCGCAGATGAACAGTGTACAATGTAGAAACACACAAGACTAATGCTAAATAACTTGATTTCGTGAAAGCAATTTCGTTGGCTTTTCCATGTACACAAAGGTACTTCTTCTTAACTCATGTGCACCTTTACTATTGTGAATGTACTTGTGTATAATGCGATGAGTCTTTGCAGTAGTTTGTGCATTGATGTTTACCTTAGCAATTTCTTGTCATTCATTGCATGTATACGTAAACATAACAGTTTGCAGTTGTGAAACTTCTACATGTACAGTACTTCCGCCTGTCAATGGCTAAAGTCTTGTAACATGCCGACAGAAATGTTCTGTATTTTGATGGACTAAACGTTGGGTACTCATGCAAACACAGCTACCCTGGTCAGCCTGATACTGAGTTTCCCGGGCATGAACGTACAGAAATGTAAACAATCCACACATTCATCAATCGCATGCGAAATAAATTGTATCAAAGTTTCATTATGTTTCACTGAAAATTACGTTCATAACAGATTCGAAAGTGCAAAAGCAGCATTGTAAAATTCAACAGACAATTATGCCAAATTTTCGAGGAGTGATGGAAGAATGCTACATAAATGATAACACGTTCATGTACACAGTATACTACATTTTACTCATCGTAAGCTGTATAAAGTCAACAATCCACAATGAACATCTTATTGTACACTATAGTACAGGCTTACACTGCACGTCATACGTCGTAGTTTAGTTTACAACTCAACAAAACGCTTTTCCTGGTCAGTCAACAGGTTCGAAAGCAGAAGTATATCGTAGGCCTACATGTACATTGTAAAGTACACTTGAAATTCATATTGCACTACACGTGTACATGAATTTCCTAATCAGGTTCAAGACATACAGCTACATGTGTATCTGTCTATACATTATGTCTTTCTATCTATCCATCTATGGAGCCACCTCCCTACAACAACAAATATGTTTCATTACACTGTATAACAATATACGTCTACAAACACTGTTGGACGCACCCTTCGTTGCTGGTATCGTACATGTAATGCATACTGCGAATGAAGTTTGAATCACGTCATAAAAGTATATTACAGTTCATTAAAAGTACAGGAGAACAGTAATGAAAACTCGTAAGATACACATCGTCTTTCAATGGCAATAATAAGAATAATAAAGATTAGAATCAAAATTACCATAAACGTGATAAGAATACTAATAATTTGATGATAAAAATTGCATAAAATCACAATGTCATAACTACTGACATCAATTTCAACAATAACAATTATAATAAAGAAAAAAACTAGAAGATTCCTTGCAACTCGACGGAGTTTTCTCACATCAGCCTTTTGACTGCGTACAAAGTTACAATGCGGTAACACGTCATGACAAAGTGTATGCAAAAAATCATACATTCCACAAGAAAAATTCACGAAAAGTATAAATGATTCACGTCAGTTAATGTGTGCAAAGTACAATTGTGTAGATGCGTTTAACTACGCGAATTGTCCCTTAGAATTGAAAATGAGGACACCCCCTCCCCCGTCAATATTCTCAAGGAACAATGAAGGAAAAAACACTCCTAGTAGTGGGTGGAATCCCCACCACATCGTATTACCTCGGGAATTACATGACGTAAATTCCCGATCTGCCGATCGATGAGTTCTTGGGTGAGTACCTGCTGCCAGTACCTCTCCAGGCCAACTTTCAGTTCCTCCTCTGTTGTCGCCTTGACGTGTCTCCGCACAAACCACTTCATGTGGGCCCAAACATGCTCAATTGGATTGAGGTCAGGAGATTCGGGTGGGGTAGGGAACCATGAAATGTGGTTTGTGCGGAGAAATTCGACGGACTTTTTGCTCCGATGTTTCGGATCGTTGTCCTGGACGAGACGGAAATTCCCGTCAGGGAATGTTGCCTCGGTGAATGGCAGCAGGTACTCACTATATAACTTCTCGATGAGAAATTCCTTCCTCATTATCCCTGTGAAGATTGCCAGTCGCGTCGCCCCATGGTACGATATTCCTGCCCATATGTTCACCTTGCCCATGTGCTTTGGACGATCAAATTTCCTTGGGGCCTCTGTACCCCTGCGCCAGTAAAATCCCGACCCGGGGCGATTCCTCTCAATGTACACAGTACATTCGTCTGTAAACACAACGTTGCTGAAAGTTTCCTGCGTCTCCACCATTCTCAGGCAGTATGACAATCTCGCAGCCTTGTTCTTCTGGCGGATCAATTGACCATAACATGGGCGGGTCCTCTTCCAGCCAAGTTTCTTTCTGGCCTCGTTAATTGTCTGTTCAGCGACACGAACCCCGAAATCAACTTCCAACTTACGCTGAATTTCCTTAGCGGAAGTTTCGTGATCTTTTCCCATCATTTCGTCGATGAGCATCCTGTGCACCTCCGTCAACTTTGAGGGTGCACCGGATTTTGGACGGTCACCAGTTGACCCGGTCGCGAGGTACCTCTTGATGGTTCTCCGCACTGTCATTGAGCTCACTTCGACCAGGGATTCTCTTAGTTTTTGAAAAATCTCTTTGGCCGTCAATCCTTCGTGCCACCAGTGTATGACCTTCTCACGGTCGGCATTGTTCAGACGTGGCATGGCGGTGCCACGTATAAAAGTAGAGTATGTTTATAACATAGAAACGACAGAGTACACGTCACTCGCCCTGCGTTTTTCGATGAGCAAGGAAAAATAATCCACGAGGCACGCTGACTTCCAGATAATAAAAAAGAGTCACGCCGGCTTTTTCTTTACAAGTTGAGAAAATTATACACGAGTCGCGTTAGCTTTTACAAGCTGAGAAAATGAAACACGTGTCACGCTGGCTGAAACAAGCTGAGAAAATGATACACGAGTCACGTTGGCTTAAACAAGCTGAGAAAATAATACACGAGTCACGCTGGCTTAAACAAGCTGAGCCAATAATAAAAGAGTCACGATGGTTTTTACAAGCTGAGCAAATGATACACGTGTTACGCTGGCTTAAACAAGATACACGAGTCACTTTGGGCGACAAGCTGAGAAAATGATACACGAGTCACTTTGGGCGACAAGCTGAGAAAATGATACACGAGTCACTCTGGCTTAAGCAAGCTGAGTAAATAATAAACGAGTCACGATGGCTTTTACAAGCTGAGCAAAATCCCGGTAATTATACACTTGTCACGCTGGCTTAAACAAGCTGAGAAAATGACACATATTATAGTCACACTGGCTTTTACAAGCTGGCCAATTAGCGCTGTCCCTCGAATACAGTAAAAGGGCAATTGACTTTGAAAACGCTGTTTATAAGGTGTGCGAGATCACGAGAAAAATCCATTGTTAAAAGGTGGATAAAGCAGAGATGAAGAATCAATAGCGTCTTACGTGTAAGACGGCCAACAATTAGCTGGACAATGAGCGCTTTGAAGCTCCACTTTTTATACTCCGTCATACTAATACACTGAATGGGCCATTGATTTTGAATACGCTCTTAGGTGTCCGACATCACTATAAAAGTTCATTGGTGAGTGGTTGGTGAAACAAAGCAAAAAAAAAAAAAGTCAAAAGCGTCTTAGTTTAAGTCGGTCCCAAAGCTGGTCAATTAGCGCTGTACTTAAGATGCTGCACCTTTATTTCTCCCTTTAATACACTGAAATGGTAAGTGATTCGGAATACGTTCTTCGGTGTCCGACATCAGTATAAGAGCCTAAGCGAGTAAAACAAAAATAAATCAATTATCGCGTCTTACGTGTACTCGCGAGAAGGTAGCACGCTTTACCGTCCTCACAATGGAGGTGAACGTACACGTGTATCTACAGCGTCCGGCAATTCAACTGCTTATTTATATAATCGGTACTTATGTCCGGACGCCAAAAGCAAAAGAAAAACAAACAAACGAACAAACAAAATAGAACAAAACAAACAAACAAACATAGAGGACTGAATCTTGGGAACATGTACCATTTAATAATTGAATGATTCGAACTACAAATTTTGTTCGCTAATGTACGTTCATACTGCCTAATGAACACTTTTGATATACTATTATAAAGAGAAACAAAATGTTCGTTAACGTTTATCAAAGTCATGAATGGATAAGTGTTAAAGTTACACGTGATGAGAATTTCCACTCGAAATACTAATTCTATTCAGGGGCGGATCCAGGAATTTCATACAGGGGATCACGCCTTTGCAAAATTAAAGGGGCGCGGTCGCATCGGTCCTTCGTGTTTATTTCTTTTGTTTAAACCAAAAATAAGAGGAGTGTCCGCCCGGTGCACCCACAGCACTGAGTTCTGTGTGCGCACTTACTCTAGATCCACCACTGCTATGAGTAATGGAACAATAACACTGGACTACTCAGCCCGTCTGTCTTTTTCTTCTCATTTGTCCTTTTTTTATATTTGTGTATGCCTGTTCTTTGTTCTTCATTTTTTCTCCTTGATGTTCCCAATCTTCTTGTGGGTTGCTTATCCACTTATCCAACTTACCTGCCGGCGATGTATGCACTGCAGTCATGATTAGGGTGACTACAGGCTATCCGCAAAAATAAAATTCTTTCATGATTGAATGATATCAATAGCCACTATAACCCACTCGGCTGGGCTCGCTACACCATACAGCGAGAGGGCCTTGACAAAAGGCTACCGTGCGTGGTGCTGGCTAGCCTTTTGGCAAGGCCTCGTGGCTGTGAAAGAGACTAGTTGCGAGAGAACCGGTGAATGCGAGACTTTTTGGCAAGGCCTTGTGGCTGTGAATAACAGCGAGACAACGGATGAACGTGAGACCAGGGAGGTGGAACCCACCTCCCTGGTGAGACCGAGCGCTACTCTCTCTTGCGTTCATCCGTTTTCTCGCAGTTCTCGGTGTGCCGAATTAGACTCGATCTTCAGCCACGAGACCTTGTCAACACGCTAGGTGCTGGCCAAAGAGGTTCTAGCTGGCACGCTACTGTGCGGGTCGCGATTTTTGTTTTCCCCAGTATGGGAAAAGAATTTATTAGTCTTGGTGACTTGGATAGAGAATAACTATCAAGTCTTTGACTTTATTACTCTCTCTAAGCCTGACGGAATACAGCGTTACAAACTTAGCAAAAACGAAAACAAGATGTTGTGCAAAACCCAAACTGGGGTTCGAACCACCGTCCATCTTTTATTCAGTGGTAACTCCATGATCAGAGCCCTAACACAGGGCTCCACACTAACTTTTTTTTTATTTGGTGGCCCGATGGGGCCACCAAAATCATCAATGTCAAATTTTTGGTGGACAGAGAGAAAATTTGGTAGCCCCCAAAAAACAATGAAAAACATTAAAATTCCTGCCCCCCCCCCTTTTTTTTTTTTTTTTTTTTGATGTGTAGAATATTGAGTTTTATCATAGTAAGAATTGGAAGCTGGACATATCTACTCATAAATAAACCTTAACAAACTCGCAACACTCACTCTCACCTCCCTGCTCTCAGGCACTCATTCAGTCCTTTTCATCCATCCTTCTGCTGAATGAATCTAGTATACGTAACTTTTTTTTTTTCCTCGGGCAGGTCATCTTTTCAGGGAAGAATAACTGGAACCTGGTAAGGCAGGTTCCCGAGGGAGCAACTGATACCAGGTTCCCAAAATGAAGACAAGGGTGCCTGCTTTAGTGGCCTAAAGTCATGTTTCTTTGTGTTTTAATGCTCAGAAAAGTGGGTTTAATAAAAAAAATTAGAGTTAATTCTATTAGCATTTGTTCTCTTTCTGTTTGAAAATTGCGTGTTTCACAGTATTATGTGCCTTTTCCTGATTTAGTTTTTTGCTTGTTCTGATGTGAACTCGTACGAACATGCACATAGCGATCAAGGCTGAGATCAGTTAGATATGTGGGTTCGCTTTTAGTTCCCCAGTCACCTCTTTCAGGTACCTGGTTTTGTGTAGAACAAAAGATTCTGTGGGCTCATCAGCGCACGCTCTATTCATACCTCGCACCCGGTCGATATTTCCATCGTTCATTGGCACATGTTATAGTTGACCGTGGATAGGGGGATGCCATGTACCGCTTGACTACCTTCACAGCTGGATTACCAACCTGTCTGCCTCTTATCGACGGGCAAAAAGGTCTCGTTTCATGCAGGGAGGTGAGAGGAAATCGCCTCCCTGTTTCATGTAAGCACCCAGAGAATTGCGGAAGGAATGACGGCCCTCTGCATAACCGCTTCCTAGCTACATTGTTATTGTAATCACCGCTACATAGGATTGCATACTGTATAGTAAATCAAATCATTAATTTTCTTTTATTACCATTGTTTATGCAAGTCAAACGACTCTGTATTAAATTTACTTTGTATAATCATTTATTTCCAATATGTTACTGCTTATGTAAGTTAGGTATGCTGATTTGCAGAAAATAAATAGTATTATATCAAACAATCAAACAAAGATCACCTTACAAGCCTACATCCTTATCCTACAGACGTACGTATGTAGGTTATTAGCACTTTCATCATTATACAGATTGATTCAAACTTGAAGTTTTTAAAATGTCAGCAAAATACTTGCAAATGGGCCCATCAAGGAGCTTAGACACATGATCAACTATAACCTGCAAGGGTCGATGAATTCAATTAAAAATTAGCTTACGCAAGATTTAGATTTCAGTCGTTCTGGAAAATGTGCACTTTTATTCAAAATGTTTAATAGCTCAATGAATCAATAAACATTCATGCCTATTATCATGTTTACCGTGCATTGTATCTTATCTCTTTCTTGTTGGGAGCGGCTGCAGTGCAGTGGAGCGTGTAATAGTCTTGGCGCACACAGACTTTACTACACACAAGGGTTTCTGCCTAGTGCGCCTGTCGTGCCTGTAATACATTGGAAACTTGTACTAGGTGTTTCAGAAAACATCTTCCACTCGTGATTCTTAATAATTCATAAACTATATATCAGATAACACTAGGCGTTTTCACATCAGCCCGATGTTTCGAGATAGCGCGCTATTTTCTGACTTGGGAAATTTTCCCGCTAGCGGTATAGCGCACCAGTTGATACACATACACACACACACACACACAAGCACATTCACAAATTTTAAAATGAAAGAGCAAGCTTTATGGCACACTACAAAACGATGTAATCCTGTACAGTGGAACGCGGAACGGCAAACCCAAAAGTGTCAAAATTGGTAAAACAAGAATAAGAAAACACCAACACAACAACAACGCAACACATGCATTTGCCATTATATGCGGAGATGACGCTGTTCACGTCTGTCAGTGTTCCACACTCTTTCATAAGCTCATTCAATAAGGTAATGGCATACAAATATTAACTGCAGTTTTAGTTTTTAGTTTTGGATACATGACACTTCAGCTAGGAACCGAGTTTTTCAGTTTCTTATGCATATCATAATCACACACAGAACAAGCGTTCTCATTTCGGAATTGCGCGTAGACATCCCTATCTGCCTATAGTCTATACGTCACCCACATTGTTCATTGTAATTTGTTAGGGTTTGTTTTGTTTTTGTTTTTCCAAGTATAGGCTCATCTGCTCAAGGGTCACATTGATCTGTTCATTTATGTACATACATGATGTGAAATTGAAAAAATTGTCAGGACTGCCCCTCTAAAAAATGAGAGGAAACAAGAATCTCTCTTATACACTCCGTTCCGTCGAGAAGTTACATGTACAGTCCAACGTATACGTGCGCTTTGTCCAAGACAATACTTCCATTTGAACATGAATCCTTCTTGAAATACAATATGCCTAGCCAGCACAAGTATTCATCAATGATTTCGACAGATATGACAATGTTCAGTGTGCACAAATGAAAAAAAGGGGGGCATACATTATATACGCAAATTATTTTTCTTTGAAACCTTCTTTACTTTGTTCGCTTTTCGTGAGACTGGATCTCATCTTATTCTCTTGACTTGACTCTGCCACTAATCTTGATATTTTTATACCTTTTTTGCCAATTACATATACCCAAACTTAATCATGAATATGAATAAAGAAATGTTCTATCACGTGCTGCAAGTAACAATTATTCAATGAGTTACCCATTTGTATTCAAAAAGCCTCCTCATTGCAAACATTTATGAATCGTGTACGCCAACATCAATCTCTCAAGTCTCATTTGATATGAACCCTTTGCACTAGCAAAGTGTATGAACTTTGAATACATCTTTTTCCTCTGCTCGTTTTATGTTCTTTCCTATGTGTTTTATGTTCTTACAAACCGATTGCTATTTAGCCGTATCCCATTTACTATAGTGTGTTCGTTTTGTTAAATTTACCCACGTGTGTGCACATGTAATGATGCGATGTACAGCGACACAGGACTCCCTTGTAAAGCAGGCCTTTGTGGCACTGAATGGGACTACTTGACCTGCTTTTAAAGAAGACTTAATAAATGAATAAATAAATAAATAAATGACACAATCTTAATGATATTACCTAACCCTCACTAAAAGAACGCCCTGTGCGATACATTGTATGAAGGCGGGTTTACGCCTCTGAAAGCCGTCATTCGCGTCCAGCCTTCTAGAAAGTTTTGTTATTGGAAACTTTTCTGGAACTACAAAATTAATGCCTTACTCGAGATTTCCTCTTCTTATAAAGCTATTCCAAGTCCAACACAATGGACGATGTACACATACATGTATAGTAATACATATGCATATACGAGTACATACACATACATTATTTCAAGTGCTTTATAGTAAGTGTGAGCCAAATCGGCTTTGGGTGAAAACCAGCGTTGATTTTTAATAGTGCATACACTTATTGCTGGTGCGAACACTGCCTATGGCCTTATTCTGATACTTAGCCTCTAGCGAAATAACTAGGCCTACAATCTTCAACTCTCTATACTAATGCCATAATATTATGTTACCCTGATCGATTACATGTCTAAATGACTTCAGTTATTCTTCGAACTTAGGAGACGAACACTGACGACAACAACACACGAACACACAGCTGGGGAATATACATTGTGCGTGTGGTACCACCTCACTGGCGGCATAGTTCAAGGGTCCTTTTCTTACATCCCTGTGTATGAAGCTAAGGAGACCTTAAAATACTATTGATTGTTCATAACTCAAAATGTCTGATTAATTTTGTCCAAATTTTTCAGTATACAGCTGCATAGGGAATGGTTCTATTGGTATCATTTTGGGGGGCACAAGCATTTTTCATCTTTATGTTTATATGTTTTTTGTTGTTTTTCTTTTTTCAAATTAGCATCAGATTGATTGTATTTTGTGTTGGAGAAGACAGGCATTGATATTATGGTACAAGTTATCGTGTTTGTGGCTCACAGTTAATGCATTAATAAGTGTCTGTAATGGAAAAGCCTCAACATTCCTTAATCCTTAAACAAAAAGAGTTACCATTTACTATTTTTATGAAATATTTGTGTGTTCTTGAGAATATGTGGGATAATGACTGTTCAGTTTCAATTTGTATGAAAAATTGACATGGTGTTCCTGTCTTGCAGCAGCGAGGAGAGCATTGATCTGTCAAATGATATTGTCATGAAGAAGATTATTTTACAGATTTCAATAATGTGTGAACTTTTGTAACACTTTTCATCGCTTAAGTCTCTGCCCTAACAATAAATTTGAGACATTGCAGCCAACCAATTTGGAGTAATGTTGTAATTTTGATTGAGATTGTAACACCTGCTATGTACATTTTGTTTTGTGTGTTGTCTCTATGCGTGTGTGTATGTGTTTCAGCATGGATTTTTCGCATGTGTGTATGTGTTTCAGCATGGATTTTTTCGCATGTGTGTGTGTGTATGTGTGTGTGTGTGTGTGTGTGTGTGTGTGTGTGTGTGTGTGTGTGTGTGTGTGTGTGTGTGTGTGTGTGTATGTGGTGGACCTAAAACATGTGATCGGGGATCCACATAAACAGCAGTCCATCAATTATTGGTACATACATGTATTTACTCAACATATTGTAGATCTGCAATGGTATTGTTCAAACTACCTGGTACAAGCATTTACTTTTGTCTTGATACTGGGCTGCACTAGAAGAACTATCTTTTGAAATGTTTACTATACATTACTCAGTACTATTGTAGTTGAGACACACTGTCCTATTCACCAGACCGCTGACAGTTGTACCTTTCATAGGTCTTTTACATGTCCCTTGACCAGAGACTGAGCCCCAAACCACCACCAAACATAAATGAGTAAATGAGAATGAATGAATGAATGAATGAATGAATCAATCAATCAATCAATGAATCAATGAATCAATCACCAATCAATCAATCATCTATCAATCAATCAATCAATCAATAAAAACAGTTTAAACCACACTTGGTTATACTGCTAAAAAAAAAAATAGATAAAACTGTGGAATGCTTATACAGCTCTTACTTTCAGTAGTGTACGTATTATTCTTGTTATGTGTGTGATACATTGCCATGAAGATTGATGGATAGACTCTAGTACCGGGTACCTTGAAACTAAACTGCACTGTATTTCTGTCAACACCTACATGTATTAGATAATTGTTGTTATTAATGAAAAAAGAAGGTAACGGTATGGAAGTTACTAATTTATGAGAATATGGCATGTGTAGTAATGTATCTAGAGTTCTTGCCTGTAGTAGAAAAGAGAAAGTGTACAATGGCCTCCCATTGTAAAGGGGTGCTGTTCGTTATTCCGAAGGTTCGTTATTCTGAAGATTGGTTAATCCGAAAATGAAATTCGGAACAATGAACCTTTGGAATAACGAATTTTAGGAATAAAGAGCCTTTGGAATAACAAGCTGTAACCTTGTAAAGGAGTCCTTCGGATCATGGACCTGTAGGTCCATGTTGGGATCAACAGTTTTCTGTTCTTACATCAACTGCTCTAAGCCGAGTGAGGGCGCATAGCTAGCCAGTGATTGCGACAAGGACAAAAAAAAAAAAGAGAAAAAAAAAAGAAAAAAACGGTTCACTGGGTACCACTGTTGTGTGTACAGTAGTAGTCTTATAATGCGCAGACCTTTTTTTCGAACAATAAGATCTTGATCTTGTCGCTTCTAAGTGGACTGTAAAATTTCATGAACACCATAATTTGGAATCACATACTGCCTACGGGTGTTCCAGAGGGTCCAACCGACCACCCCATGCAGTCAAACCATTTCTGCGGGTACCGGGTTGGATCGAACGAAGGCATTTTTTCTGTGTCCCGCCTGCTTTTTTTTTTTTTTTTTTTTCCCCTAGACGGCACAGATTGGGGCATGGCGCATATTAGACCTATGGGAAATACGTTGGGTTATGGTTAGCGTTTAGGGTTAAGGGTTAGGGCCTAAGAGTCTGAGTGTTAGGGTTAGGGTTATGGCCAGGGTTAGGATAAGGGTTAGGGTTAGGGTTTGATGGTTAGGGTTAGGTTTAGAGTTAGGGTCCCCAATCTGTACCGTCTAAAACAAAAGGCGGGTCGACTTTAGGACTGACCGCAAATGCACCGTTAGCAAACCATACGGGACTCTGGATCAGATCTGCCCTTTGCTATGATACATCAATGCCATCCACAGATAAATTCAAAGCCGCTTAAAATAAGTTGTAAGTCAAATCTCCACCTGACCACAGCGTAATGGAACTTTCGTTCTGTTGCTGTGTATTGTAGTTATCCGTGCTGCTGCTGATGATGACGATTTGTGCGGAGGTAGTCCCATACATTGAAATTAGCGTTGCTAATTCGTCAAATGAAACTCCGTGGCCGGCGATGGCCGTGGCCCGTGGTGCCATGCCCGTGATCATTTACCTACTAAACCTTTACCGAAGATACTGGAAGATTGCTGTATAGCAGCAGTCGAGCTTCCAGGTCTATCCTCATCTACACTGTATCGTCAGTTCAAAAAAAAAAAAAAAAAAAAAAGGCAAGGCAGACAGGCTGGTACGCCTAATTACTGCTCATCCCACATCCAGACATCAGAATTGACTATTGCCAGTATTGGGAATAGGGGGAGAGGATGTGGGAATAGGGGGACAGGGGACATCATGTGTGATATTTGCATACATGTGTAATCTATGTGGCGATGGCATGACCGAACATCTAATTTACAATTACTTTAGCGCTGCTCATTAGCCGTACAGTGTGCAAAGATGTACTAGAATCTAGTACTAGTAGTAGTAGGTTAGATTTCATGCCAACTGCAACTCTCACTCACATTGAGAGTGAGACTCGCTCAACTCTGCTCATTTTGGTCCTTTCTCACAGCTCACTCACCTCATCATCCTCAGACTGACTGCTCAGTTTACACGTCTAAAGCTTCATTTCATTTGCATGCATTTCTATTGATCTCACTCATTTTGACACCCAAATTATAGCATGGGAGTCTAACACTGAACTACAACTAGATCTACTACTAGTTTCCAATGTTGGCGGCCCTGAGATTATGGATTGGATTTTACGGCTCATCGGGATCACCTATACTAAGAAAGAATGATCAGAATTACGCTGCCGCTGTATACTAGTATACAGCTAGGGTGCCAGTTTTCGTAACTGCAACCGGCAGCCCATTCTATCATGCACAGCGTAGATGCGTATGGGGCTGCTTGTCGTAGTTAGTTTTCGACACTTTAGCACATTTCCTTGTTTACCATCAAAACTGCACCGTTTTACCTGAGAATTTCGATATGAAATTGAGCTATTTAAAAGGCCAATAATGATATGCCTTAAACAAATTCCCATTTGAATGCGCTCCTGTTCAATTTTAAGCGATTTTTCGCACAATCATGCAGCACGCATCACACATAAAACACATGGTGCATACAGTACGCATACACTACATTGTAAACGCAAACCAGCAATCACACCAGCGCAAGAACTTGTTGTTTCATTGTCGAAATCTGGTGCCACATTCTCAAAGCCAACGCCTTCTACAAGTTTGCTCATTAATTACGAATTTCAGTCATGCAATTGCTTAAGGCGATTACAGAAATCAAACATCAGGATATGGCAAACAAATTGATACTAAAGTAAAATAATGGTCATGAGTGAATTTCATTTTACGGCGTTGTCATACAAAATGCATCATATTGTTTTGAACCCCTAAAAATGGCTGATATCAGCATTTCTGCTGACACTGTGTTGCTTTTCCCCTAAATATTCCACCATCAGATTAGGATGACAAGTGACAAACAGGGTTTATAAAAACTAGAAATGTGATTGATAACTTTGTTGATTGTTGAAGTCAGACGTTTGTATTGAGTATAAAATTTAATAAGAATTATCTGCTGGGCGTCGAAACCTGGGTCCTACCTGTAGATGTGGCAAGCTGGTGCCCTGACTAACGGTATAGATAATTTTCAGGAAATCATCGAGTGCTGTCCCTGTTGCAATGGACGTATAGTGACTGAGAACTGGGTGGGCTTTTTTAATTTTTCATATTTTAATTTTTAAGTACCCGGTATATTTGCAGTAAATCATAGAGATGTAGAGTCTTCCACACTTGTGACAATTAGGTTTAAGAGAGTGTAGTCTGAATTATTCTGGTAGAGGTTTCAATTACAAGGCGTGTGAGCTGAGTTATCAATTATTACTTTTGTTTGTTTGATTGTTTTTTTGCTGTCAATGACACTGAGATAAAAAAAAAAAATATGTTATGATTGATAATTCTCAGATCACACTCCTTGTAGGTAAATGTGTGTATAGTACGTGTACATGTTTAGTACATGTACATTGTACAATGTCTGTCTGTAGTTGCCTCTGCTTGAATTGGGGTTTACTCCAACATAATGTTAGGGACATGTTATTATGAATAATGGTTTAGAATATCATCTAATTATGATTAATTTTGAGTAATGGTTGGAAAAATTGTTATGCATTTTCTAATCCTTTCTCTATTTGTGTCGCATTGTACACTTGCATGTAGGTATCCCCAGTACTAACCCCGGCGCGGGGCGTCGTAACCAGTAGCGTTGGGGTCGCTGCTGCGGTTACCACAGTACAGTACCGGTACCTGACCGTGCATATTTATGATGATTCTCCTCTTTATGGCCTCCAGGATAACCTGCAGGACATAAACGAGAAGATCTACTTATCATATTGCACACTGCTATATTTTGTTTCCCTGGATGAACACCATTCAATCTCTGACAGATTTTATCAAGTACCGTAGAGCACTGTTGTTGCAAGCGCTTAATGACTTTCTAACAAGAACAGAAACATTGATTAAGAGACTTTGTCAGTTCATTGAAAAACCTAGAACAGCATGGCCGGCACAGCATTTTCAAAAAAGTGTGGGGGCCCACTTCCGGGTTTCATGAGCTAGCAAGCAGGAAAAAAAAAAAAACAACCAACAACAAGATGACAAAAAAAACACACAATATCTTTTCTTACCATCCACTTCCGGTTTTTTCGGCTGACAAGCGAAAAAAAAAAAAAAGGTCCTCGGCTCACCTCTACCAGTCCACTTCCAGGTGTTTTCGCCTGACAAGCAAGAAAAAGCTATTCAGAGAAAGAACATAACCTTACCACCACCATACTTCAAGGTGTATCTATATTTTTCTTAGTGCCACTTACCGGTACCTATTTCCGGGTTGAAAAAAGTGTGGGGCCCAAAGTGCTGACACCTTCTGTATGGTGCACAAAAACTGAGCCCCCACGGCCCCCATGGCTGCACCGGCCATGAACAGTATGTGATCACGATAATCTACCTCACAAAGGTGCTAAATATGTGGTATGATACAACAAGAAGAATGAAATTGATAAAACATATATGTTCTATCAACTTAATTCTTCATTCATCTTTACAAGAACATTTATTTTACTTTTTTTTTCAAATTTTTAGTAAAGACGATGGTACATTTATGTCCTTTGAAAAGCAAAAGGGTGTTGTAGTAAATGTGAAGTTCGACCATTACAGATATTCAATGCATGGAACTATGATATCCTTGATAAACGTTATGAAAGCGAGTACATTACTGTATATGAAGTAGTAGCTGCACTTCCAGCCAATACTCAACAGGGGGCATGTCTTAATTGCCGCTGAAGGTATGTTTGTACATCACCAATGAAGCACTATAAGAGGTTTAGTGAGTATTCATCTTGTATTGTTGATATCTGGGTTCTGACCCATTTCAGAAGAGGTTTCAAAGATGTAAGAATTCTGTTTTTTAACAGGTAAATACACAAGGTCTGTCACCAAAAGGAATTGAACGGTCAAGAAGGGATAAGGAAAATGAAGATTCTGACACAGCAGTTAGACAGATGATAATACATTACATGTGCAAATGTGTACAAAAAGTTTCCACCAAATCTGCCTGTATGTTCGCATGAACGAACTTGTTCTTATCAGTTATGTAGGCCAATTAATACTCCACAAGTCGAGTGTTGTTACTGGTAACGGGGTCAAATATCATTCACTTATTCATAAGGTCCATGAAAAAATGACACACATTCATTGTGTACATGTATACATGTATTTTAAATGTGTCTGATACTGCTTGTCCACATGTACTGATACTGTAAAAGTGGATATATATTTTTTAGCGACATATTGTTCGCATTTGGCCGGATAAGAAGAGCTTCACGTGTTTTTAAATCTGTGGAATCAGGACATCAGGCACAGAAACATATGGCAAGCAAAAATATTTGCATGCTTTTATTTTCGCGCTAGTTTCTGGTTGCGCGGAAAGCGTGTACATTTCGAACCACAAAATTTTCACTTTAACAGTACATGTGTATTCAGTTAATACAGATGTTTGGACGATTAGATTGCCTATGGACATTTCAGATAAGATTGTGTACAGTATAATGGTAAAGTTGGGATGAAAGATCTCTTCACATAAATATTTTGCCAGGTGCTACACGTATAAGGGTCACTTGTACTGAAATTTTTCTCCTTTGATTTCTAGTAATTATCGATGTTTTGAAGTGTATTCAAAGTTATATCCGTTTTGTTTCCAATAAGCATGCTTCATATTACAGACAACACCTTCAAAAATTCTTTGCTGTTTGGACTGTTGATGAAGTTCATATTTTTTGAACATGTTTTATTTTTTTTACAGTAAATACACTTCATATGTAGTCATGCACATCTTCAAATTTCTTTTGCAGCTGTTGGTTTATGTGACCCTCTATTTGATGTATATGTGTAACCTTGGGGGTGTGAATACACTGTACTAGTAGATACACATACCTGCCTTCAGAGTACTCAAGGGCATTTTTACCCCCTCAAACCTTTATGCAGTTTGGACTGTTATTGAAGTTATCTCTGTCTCAATTAAGTAAAACCTTGCCAAAAGTGCAGATGGCATGTACAATGTTGTAATTTACATGGTATTGCCTCAAAAGCATTTGTGATATTCTAGCTTTATTTTTCACTTACAAATATTCAAGCAATATTCAGAATCCTGTTTGTGTAACATGATATAGTGTAGTTTATTGCCAGTGTGAAAACTTGATGGCAAATTATTTGCATAGATCTGCTTGACACAGTGTAGCTCTGCAATTGTTCAAACTAGCTGGTACATGCCTTTGCCTTTGACATGAGCTGCACCAGACGAATATATACACGGTGTATATATATATATATATATATATATATATATATATATATATTTTTTTTTTTTTTTATGTTCACTGTACATCACTGTCGTAGTCGAGACAGACTGTTCCTACTCGCATTCCTACTCACAAGATCGCCGACAGTTGTACCTTAATTGCATAAGGGTCTTACATGTGACTTAGCTGGAGACTGAGACCAAGGCCACCACCAAAAAATTAATCAACAAAAATAAATGAATGAATAAATACATAGATGAGTAAATCAATTAATGAATAAAATAGTATAAACCACATTTGACTATGCTGCTAAAGAGTAAGAAAAACTGCTTATACAGCTCTTACTTTTGGTAACATACTATACATATTTTTGTTATGTGTACTGGTATGATACATTGCCATGAAGATTGATGGATACCTTGAAACTTTACTACAATGTAGTTCTTTCAACACCTACATGTAATAAATATATGGATACACGTGTATGTATATACATTTATAAAGGAAAACAACTCGTCGATTGTGCTCCTTTCTCTGTTATTAATAATAATAATGAAAAAGAATGTACTGGTATTTTACTAAATAATGATAAAGGTATGTGTAATGATGTATCAAAGGTTCTTTGCCTAGTTTCATATGTAGGCCTACTAATGTAGTGAGAATAGATACAATGGCCTCCCATAGTACCAGTCCTTGGGATCAGCAGTTTTCTTTTGCTACGTCAAAATGTTGTTTTCACCGAGAAAAAACAAACAAAACAAAAAACAATAACAGAGTGGATAATGTAAGCGGAATTTCGATATACGGGTAATGTAACTGTGTTCACGGAAGTGAACGGTATAACTAGTAGTTATAGTATACTGGTAATTGAGTGTATGCCTAGGATGCTTTGAATTGAGAGAGGGTGGACTGAATGATTGGTGGCATTATTTTCAGTGGGAATTCAATTGGATTTTCACCGTGGAGAAAGAAACTGAGAATCAGACAGCACTTCCAGTCGAAGAAATCATCAGGATTGACAAAAACAAACCAAATAAACATACAATGTATTATGAATTACAAGATCAAGGGAAGACAAACAATCGAAGAAAGAGAGAGAGAGAGAAAGAGAGAGAGAGAGGCCAAGAAAGAGGCAGTAGGCTACTTGTACATAATGCCCAACCACAGACACAAGTACAGTATATCACAGCTAGTAGACGCTTATAACTGACCATGTCAGTTACGCTGGGGTCGCTCATAACACACAAACAAGGGCATCCAGAAAACGTCAATTTCTATATGTGGGACAGTACGATATTTTCGCGATTTCGTGCAGAGTAAAGGCATGATATCCCGATATCCCTATGATTTCAGCTGGCTGTTGACCCATCTAATCATCACGCACGTCACACCTTGTAGGTATCATCTTACATAATCTTCCGTTTACATGTTACTATATACGTTCGTTGGTGCCCTACGATGAAAAAGAAGACTTGTGGGAGAATTTTAGACGAGTACGAGAACCCATAATTTCCGGTGCCGTACATCGGTAATGAATACAATGTAATTGCCATGCTCGAAGTTGATGGTCTTTCATGTCGTTCGTGGAAAATTTGAACAGTATTGCATTCAGGTTCTAACCGTAACCTGTCAAATCAAAAAAAAAAAAAAAAAAAAATCATGTGAAAACGTAATTCACTGATCATCTTCTGCGGGGTCAACTCGTGGTCACGCGTGCGAGAACTTGGATATTCTAGACGGGGTTTTCGGCTTGCCAACTGACTGGCAATGCGCAAATAACAACCCTTGTACGCACATATTGTCGGGAATCGTCTCATTTCATAATTATGCCGACCGAGGGGAATGGCGCATGGACTCGCACGCGGTACACGCCTGATAACACACACGTACTGTACATGTACCATGTAAGCACTGCGCGGGAACCAGGGAGGTTGGGATGGGATCATGCGGGAACCAAGCACTGGCGGCACGGGGCCGTGCGAAATCGCACCCCAAAGCCGCACGGGTCCGTGCGGCAGAGCTGCACGGGTCCGTGCGCCACACTCGCACGGGCCCGTGCGAGGGAGTATGGATCCGCACGCGGGCGTACAGATTCGCACGCAGGCGTGCGGATCTGCACGGGGGCGTGCAGATCCGCACGGAGGTGCACGACTACGCACGGGCGCGGGTACAGGGGCGCACGGAGCCATACGCTCCCGTGCGAGATCGCACGAACCTGCACGCAGCCGCACGAAGCAGCCCCGTGCGCACTGCGTGCGGGAGTAACATAACATAATGGTCTGACTGTATTACTTTTAAACTAATTTCACGTGTATAATGAAATGGTAGATCCACCAAAATGCTGGAAGAGTTACAACATTTAAAATGTTGATTTACCACTTCAATATTAAGAGTGTATATTGCTCTTGCTGTTTCTATTTTTATGACTTATTCTGTTGAATAATGTTGAATTTAACAATTAAAATGTTGGACTCACATATACCATCTTACTTTTAAACTAAATAAGTATAATGAAATGGTAAATCCAACATTTTAAGTGATGAATTTAACATTTGACAAAATATTGGAGGAGTGACAACATTTGAAATGCTGATGTACCATTTCATTCTTATAAGCAAAGTGTATATTGCCTTTGATGTGTCTATTTTAAGATCACTTATTCTGTTGTAAGGTTTCATTTCAAAATAAACTCTGCAAACCTTCATTAATATCCATGGGAAATTTTACATGCTGCAAGAAACATCTTCATCGAGTACAACGGGAGAAACGGGCATTTATCATTCTGAAATAGAGAAGCATGAAGGAAGAAGTTTGAAGTCACACCAACGGATTTTGCCGAGGAGATCGAGGTCTAAAACGCCGTGCTTTCAACTTACATCACGTCTTTCGATTGCCCATGACCGGCATAGTCGTATACATGTATCACAGGCGATCGGATGACTGAGGAAGCCCTATATCTGACAGCGAAATAGACCGGCGTTGACACCTCGGTGAAAGTGAGATAGGGGCGACTTGTCGATGTGTGGGGGACATCAAAATCAATAGCTGTTTACTTTGACGAGAATTGGAACGTTATTAGAGAGCCGATTTCTTTTCATTTCTTTTCTACAACTCTCACCCCCCCCCCCCCCTTCTAAGCGGTCTCGAACGGACAATGGTATATACTAAGAATTCACGGATCCGCGAAATTAGCAGTAACACCAACTGAAAGAAACTTCTGATTGCCAAGTCTCGAATCACCTTTATAGCTACTCACTGAGACACGTAACTTGATCAATAGTTCGCATACGTTACTTTACCATTGAGGCAAACAAAACAACAAAGGGTCCACGAGGTCATCAGTGCCGTTATGGCAATTCACATTTTATTCATTCGTTCATTCTTGAATTCATCAATCTATACATACATGTATTCTGATATCCATCAATTTATACGGACTTGTGTATTTTCTCTAGTCATCATTATAGTCATGATGCAATTATGCATTATTTCCTACAACTAATATTGATCGATTAATTCACTCACTCACTCATTCATTCATTCATTCATTCATTCATTCATTTATCCAACAGTGAATATACAGCTGCTTGCTTATGGAGAGCCTTTGCATGATCAACCATCGTTCCATATTTTAAGTAAAAAGAATTTACAAAGAAACAAGTAGAGAAGACTTCGTCCAGTCATCGTCCCTGCTGTCGCTCTTCATTCTAGCCCGACCAGACGCTGTTACGCTATGTACAGCGACTGGGCTGTGTATAGTTATCTTCATTCATGAGTTATTCATGCTTTATTATTCGTTCACTCATTCATCACCAACCGCTATTCATTTATTTATTCATTAATACGGCAATCATTATTCTGACAAAATTAATATGCATCGATTTATTCATCCGTTTCTTCAATAGTTCCGTTTTATTTCTAATCCTCAATATGAAATGAAATGGCGTAAACAATTTAAACATTATATATAAGGGAAGTACAATTGCATTTCTTTTATTTTTACAAAAAAAAAACAAACAACAACCACTACTTCGTTTAGCATTGACATCATTTACGTCGACTTTGAATAGCTACGTCAGTAAATAATGTGTACTAAAATGTATCCGTAAGAAATCAGGTAGGCCTACTCTCCCTGCTTAGCCTGGTCCAGGTCTCATGAATAAGGAATTACCTCATCAGTATTTCAAAACAAAGTTTCGTATTTCTCCTGCGAGGTCACTATAGATTATGCCTTCCGACGTAGCTGAGAAACGAATGTTTTGTTTTGGCCCTGATTTTAAGTTACTTTGAACCTGTTCTGAGACCTAACCCACATTTCTTTCCATTCTTCCTTCGAGTAAAGATGTTTCTGTACCTAATATCAGGGAGATAGATTCGTAAGACTGGAAATGGAGGTGACAGACTTTCCGCCAAAGAAGATGCATGTATAAGACAAATAAAAATGGCTTGTCAGTGTACGCCATATATTATTATAAGCAGGAGAGAGTGATACGGGCACATATTCTTATGAACAATACATGTCATATTATAAGAGTCCACGTCTGTAGGTCCTATAGGTGGCATTATCATCTTTCTGAAACACTATCACGAATCAGCTGACCCACTCCGTCTCCAATCTAATCCGGAACACGTTCCTCCGGGCGACGAAACTCTCAATAATTCAAGTCGTCCCAATTACTGCGAGAAAGAGAGAGAGAGGGGAAAAAAATACCTTGATCTTCAAAACTTTCATCCAAAAGGAATCGAGATGGGGATGAATGTATAATATGGGAAGACAGAATGGATGACAGGGAGGGGGGGGGGGGTATAGTGCGAAGCGAGGGCGTGAGGAAAAGCAAGATGGTTTGGATGTTGTATACGTGAGGGGTGAGATAATGACCGGGACCAAGAGGCGCTTCCGTATGCTATCCTGCCGGACACTGGAGACCACTTCGTGGAAGTAGTTTGCACAAACTGTTTGCTTGCTCCACCTCCAAAAGGGCCGACGTCGTTAGGATGTGATACATTTCACGAGAGTGTGAACATCCGACGCACCAAGAATCGCCCATGAGCCTAAATTTCTTTCGTATCTCAGCCGTCCCGCTTGCCAGTCAAGAAAGAAAAGATGAGATCAGCCTATAAAAAAGGGGGAAAATAGAGTCATTGAGAAAGTCCCGAAACACAAAAGAAACCGCACTTGTCTTCTTGCACGCTGTTTCGCGGCAAATAACAAAGTGTAAAGTCGCACAATTTCGCACTCTCTCGTGCTATTCGCATAGTCACGTTACGCTATATGAACGACACAACCCGTACATCAACCGGTATACAAGCAGTGACAAACTTTAAAAAAAACAACCAAAAACCAAAACAAAACAAAACACACACACACATACACACACACATACACACAACAAAAAACACGTATTTCACAAAACAAAACCTATACAGCATAATGGCAAAATGTGTTTTATTCATTCTCCCTCATCCAGGGGACATTAAATCTCAATTTTGAAGTAAGGATGACATCATGACTATAAGTTTTAGCGAAAGATCATTGCGTTGAACAGCGCAGTAAGTTTCAATAAAGTATATTATTCGATATCTATCACCATTATTTCGAACCACACAAAATAGTCAACGCAAATTAGTGACAAGTATTCTATATCGTGACCATTATGTTCCCCATTTATTATTATTTTTATTATTATTATCATTATTATCATTATTATTATCATTATTATCATCATTATGATCTATCATCATTATCATTATAATTGTTGTTATCAATATTATTATTATCTATTTATTTTTCAGTCAAAATTGCGTTTTCGTCAGACTCAATATTTATATCATTCTGTTTTCGGTGGTGATTAACAAGTCCCTTTATCTGGCGGAACACGGCAGGTAGTATTTTAGAAGATGGTGCTATCTACCCTCGATAGGAACTCAGGCGAAAGAGAATCATAACTTTTTGATCTAGCTGTAATATTGCGTCACAGTATCTCATAGGCACTTCAATTAGCAAATCAAATTGCAGAGAACCTGAATTGTCTACGTTTTATCTCTACTTTGTTCACAGGTACCTCAATGGAAATAACATCACAAGAATAAGCAGAAAAGATTTTGAAGGAATGGATTCTCTTCGAACATTGTAAGTGATATTTTCCTTTAGATAACTTTTGATGTTTTATCTTAAACCCAGCCCTTCAGTCACTTTCATTATTTTATTGTTTTATGCATTTTGTGTAAGGCATTTGTGTAAATTGCGGTTGATATCAATTTTTATGAGATGGATTTGAAATCAATTGCAAACTCTTTGCAATTGATTTGGGGAATTTGATTCCAATCAATCGCTATAATATAATATATTATTTTGTTATGCAGTCGTTGTACAATGTCTGCAAGAAGATATGAAAGACCGAAATGCATGTAATACGATCACTATAAAATGTTCGGTGAATATTACCTTTCATGTATTTGATATCTCGATCTCGTCGTCTTTTTCTATCTCTCTCAACAGACAGCTCATGGATAACCAAATCGTACATATTGAACGGAGAGCCTTCAAAGACTTGGTCAACGTTGAACGAATGTAAGTTTACTGTAAATTTGGAATGGCGATAAGATAACAAATTGATATCGATTGTAACCAGACTATCGTTTGCCTGCTGTCAAGCTCCTCAGCGTGTATTAAACTTTCGGCGGTTGTAGTTACTGCCGTTACTCCCTTTACTTAGTCCGACGAACTGCACACTAAGATCTAGCAAACTTAACATGTTCCTAATAGTGAATGTTTCACTCGGTTGAAGGAAATGACGATTCAATCAGTAAGCCTATTGATGTACCTATCAAGGATCCGGCGGTCAGGCCGATGAATATTACAGAATTTAGGACAAGGGCTAAATGTCAGTTTCACTCCGTCGAAAAGAAAAGAACATTTTCTTTCCGAGGTAAGTGGCAGAACTAAGTAATACATTAACTTGCACTTGAAATTCTATTTACCTCCCTTGATGATGTATAATGAGGGAGTGGTGAGAGAGAGTCCAGGGAGACAAAGAACTGTAGAATACTACGTATTTCTAACCCCTTAGGTATAGAGAATAAGACTATTTTTGTCCTTGCATTTTTTTGAATACGAGAGATTTGCATATTATGTAGAACTGGACCATCTCGATCAATGTGAGGTTTATCTGTTGTGATTGTATTACTATTATACCTGTTGTGATTAATTCAGTTCTCATGAACTGAGGAGTTCGTGGGTAATCTTGAGGGAGAAGTAAACTTTGATATTTCATGCAGTGGGCCAACACTGTCAATATATAATCTATCCTCATTAATCCAGCTTCAGTTCAATTCAATTCATTTCAATAGTTTCTTTATTTCCATCATCAAAAAAGAAAAAGAGAACATGATTCCAAGTGTTACAAGTTGTCGATCTGTCTTTCATTCGTCTGATAAGGGCAGTTGTTTTTTTTTTTCAAATACAATATAAAGTATATATGCACGAATGATGTCATAAAAAAAAGAAACAATGCACATTGTCATGGCAACAAAAAAAGTAAATAATCATAATGATGGAAAACTTCTGTCACAGAGATATCATGAATCAGTATAGGCTCCTATAGACCCTCTACTGATTTTGATTTTAAATGCTTCAGATTCAATAGCATATTGAAATATCACCAATTGCTTAATTGCAACTGGATTCTAGTTTGTTTAAATGACTAACTTGGCAGTGAAATGAATGACCTTTCTGAAATACATGATTATTAAAATGCCAAAAAAAGACGAGAAATTGGTACAAAGATAGAGAATCTTTGCTTCTATGCATTGATATTTCTGTAGGCTGTTTGATTTGTAATATGAACTGTCCTATAATTTGTGACCCAAATGTAATGCCCCCCTTTATTGGAAGAACTTTGATTGTGTCCCAGTGATAAACATATTTTCCCAGGGTACATTGTCATGGTAATCAAAGCAAAATTCATTCTGCTTAAAAGTGAAAATAACTTCACACACTTTGAAGAAAGAAAAACACGGACCACAACTGTATTTTAGGTTCCTTGAACATCTTTCCAGACATAAAAAAAGGTTGCCATGCTTGTTGAGGATTTACGTGCTTGGATTACAAGTCTTGCTTGATTTTTTTTCTCCCCCCCCCCCTTCTTTTTTTTCAATGGGTGAGCTCAAACTAAGATTGAAGAACTGACACAAAGCAAGAGAAAGAAAGCAGAGGTAAAGGCAAACCACAAACAGGTTACAGTGCAACAGTTTGCGGAGCCTTTCACGTTATTCAAGACTGCGTTTACATTGTCATGTTTACTGCTCTTAGGGGATTTGCATTGCAAGTCTGACGAGCGAAGTCATCAGCATACCTCAGGAATGCGCCCACAAAAGCTGAAATTGAATACCAAATTCTCATTGAGAGAAGTATTACAGTCAGAAGGGATGTCTGCGGATTTTATAGGGAGGTTTTGAATTAAAAGACACTTAATACTTCAAATATGTAAATCCTCATGGTAAATACATACTTGTGTGCCAGAGAGAATGTCAAACATGGTGAGTGTACTGTAGAACACACAGAAAATCCCAAGAACTTAGACAAGTGTGGGGAGCCGAGGTGTGTTGACTTGATTGACATTGGGTTACATTCCAGGCATTTATTCCTTTAGCCAACAGTTTCAATTACAACATTGGTATGTCAAAATCAAGCATGTGTAGGCCAGGATGATAGAACATATCATTGTACAAATCTACCCATTTTGTTGTTTCTATTAGAAGCTGTGCAGAAGATGCTCATACTTGGAATTATAATGAGATGTGATCGCGCAAACTTTGGTGTGTAAACCAAAATGTATAGACACACAATGTTTGTGTTGTTTTCTTTTTGTTGCACAAACTGATGGTGGATCCAGTTTCTGTATCACACAAAGGGTTCAGTGCCATGGGAGATAGAGTTTTCACCTTTTCTATCATATAACTTCACAGAAAAGTGACAATAAAATAAGTTAAATGGGAATGAAACCCTATATATTTGTGTGTGGACTGAGTGAATGCAGCAATTCTAGTAAAACACATCAGCAAAGTTTTGAGGAAAATCCATCAAAAAGTTATGAACCTCAAAAATTCATAACTTTTGAATGGAATGTCATATTTTTCTCAAACTTGGCAGATGTGTTCTACTACAGTAATACTGCTGCATTCATGCTGTCTACATCATTATCAAGGTTTCATTTCTCTTTAAGCCAGTCTAAAGCATAAAAGAGATGCTAATTTTGAAATCTTATTTACATGTTTTTATATTTTACTTTGAACTATGTATTGTATAAGCCTTTGAAAAAAAAAAAGAGAAAGATATTGGACATACTGGTACACTGTAACTATGCTAAGTACACTGTCAGACATTAATTGAGCTGGGATAAATATTATTGTTCAAATCATTTCCAAATCTTTAAAATGCAAGGGCTCTGGTTTTGTAGTCAATGATCAGCCTATGTGTTATCGTAGTCTGCAGAGAAGGACATAGTAGATTTTGTCACCCCTTTTCATCTCATTCTGAATCATATTTGTCATGTGTGGAAGAGCATGTGTCAGAAATATTCCCAAGACCAGTTTCCAATTACACAGAAAAGACTGTCATTTTAAATTGGAAGGGGGGGGGGGGGGAGGGAGGGTTTGGAGGTCATGGAAATGCAACTTATTTTTGCGGCTCACGAACTGGCCACGGTGTAAAATTGCAGTTGTCTCCAGGAGAAAGCGGAGCAAACCCATGCTGAGTCTCAAACCACCTCCCGCTCTCAGTTGGGGGAGATTTGGATAAAAGGGAAGCGGACATTCTCGCAGGGCGCGGGTAATGGACACATGCATTGACGCTATTAACGTATCCGTGGAAGTGACTGGCGAGTCGGCGATCAATAGTCATCTAGCGCCTAATTTCATTAGGAGAACTGCTATGAGAGAACCATGCTTTGGTAAATCAGGTTAGGAGCTGGGGACCGCTTTGAGTAAATACTGAGGTTACAGAGGCCACTTGGCCGTGTAGCATCTTGGGAGTTGCCTCGGTAAAAGGCGACACTTAGGTCGTTCACTTTGAATCACATGGAGATAATTCCCTGTTACTCATTCAAGGAATGCTCTCTGAAGAAAAATGACGAACATGATCCTCTGGTGCCTTCAACCCCCCCCCCCCCCCCTTCCCCAAGTGAATAATTTGATTTTACCCCCCATTAGTGGGCTGAGCAGCCCTAGTCGACCCCTGTCAATGGTTGTCAAAGGTAGGCTATCACCGACATGGACTATAAATCATGAATTGGTTTGAATTGAAATGCCTCAAAGCAACAATGCAAATGATAGGTCTCATCATTTGAGTATATTTAGAGATCACACACTTTTTATAAAACTTCTGTCATGAGATGCTGCAGCTCTCGAGTTATCTGTCAAAATGAGGTGTTTTTTTTACCCAAAGACTAAACAGTGTGCTCAAATCTTCTTTCCAACCCTTCTGTCTCCTCTCCCATCAATGAAGACACACTGGAACCAAAATTGACATGGGTGTGGTGCTATCTTCATATCAGAGACAGTGTAGCGCTAGCTCACTAGATCTCCAGTGTGTATTTAAGGTCATTATGCAGTTCTAATCTGTGTGCATGGGGACTTCTCTGCTTAATAGTTTAAAGGTGTCAAGCATCACATACAAGTAACCACCTATCAACCAGTTAGTTCTGGGCAGAAATCACTTGTAGTTATCATCTCTTAGAAATTATCAATAATGAATGTTACTTAATGGTTTAAAATGTAGGCCTACTTAGTTTATATCTAATAAAGATATCAGTTAACAATACTAGCTTGGTAGGTGCATATTTCCTATGGATATATTCACAGTATCGAAGTATAAATGACAGCAGTTAACCCCGAAATCTTTATACATTGTATACAGGCTGCATTAAAAATGCTGCCCATCAACACTGACTGCCACATGTCACCTCCCATGCATTAAAAAAAAAGTGATAAAATCTGTTCTTCTTATTCGAAGCAACTGCTAAAGCAACAAGAAAACTGGACACATGTGTCTGCTTTGAGGCTTGTGTTTTGAAAGATTTATATTTGTGTTCCCACAACTTCATTCCCAACAACAGGCATTTATTCTAATGAAAAATTATACAGGCTGGCTTTCAGAGTCCAAGTAAGTTATATATCTATTAACCTTAAAGCTCATTATATTGAATTTTTAACTGCTGCTGTACATGAGATATATAATCAAGAACATAAGATGCCTATTTCAGCTGCAGCTACTGCATATGGTCATCTGTGATATCAACATTACAAAGATATCATACAGAACAAAGACTGAATTACTGCAATATGCACTTGCATTGCAATTTTGATGACAGCAAAAGTCTTTTGTTTATAGATGGCACAAGGAAGGTGCTTTCCATTCAAATGAGGGAACAGGATTGAAGAGTTAGATTTCCCAAGAAATTTTAATCCATTTTTCATTTTCATGACCTCTTTTGAGAGTAGTTGTGGTGGTAATGCCATTTTCACACACTTAACAGTGGTTCAGTAGATCTCAGGCTTTTCTGTTTTCTTAGCATTGCCTAAGCACTGAATATGATACTTAGCCACAAATTGGTACAAATTCTTCCTGCGGTGCGATTGGTGAAATGTATATCGCAGTAAATGTCTGAAGGCCTGGGATCAATCAAGGTGATATGAAACAGAATTTTATGTCAGATGTCTTTTACTCTTTCGGTTAGGTTTTTGTCTACTGGTACCAGTTATACAATAAATGTGGCTCCATGTACATCAGAGGGTTGTAAATAATTATACCACACTCTGCAATATCCAGCCATTTATCTATCTATAATGTCATGTGCTATATATATATTTTTTTCAATACAAAAGTCTTTTTGACTTTTATTACATTTTTACTTTCTAATGATGGCCTGGTCTGTGTGATAATACATGTAGATATTTGATGAGATATTTTCTTCTTTTTTTTTCTTAGTAGATGGACCTCATGCATTACAAGAAAAATGAATAAAAAACAAACAGATGTTTACCTGACCTGTTACATGTACTGCAATTTAAATAGCAACTAAAGGCAAAGGCAAACAAGTTTATGAAATACTGTTTTCCTTGAAAGATTATCCTTCCTTATATTTCTCTATGAAAGTAATGGAGGTCAACTTTCTGCAGAGTTCTGTTTAGGAATATATGTAAAGGATAACTCTGAATGTGGCACATTTTTACTCCTAAACTTAGTGATGGAAAAAATGTGGGGGTGGGGAGGGGTTGTAGGAAAAATTAACTTTGACATTCGATGCATCAGAGGGAAATAGGATTTGTCTTTCAGAGTCCACCTGCAAGTTGTCACTTTAAATGATTTCTGGCTCCTTTGTATGGAGTTTGATATCATCAGCAGGGAATCACAAGAGTGAGAAGCAAAACTTGACTTGTTTCTCAAGGGATAATTGATAGCAACTCTCTTTCTATTGAGTTACAACTGGAGGGAGAAAAGATCTGATGAAAACCCTCTCGCACAATTAATGAGAGTTCAGCGTCTTTGGCCCAGTTGGTGCATGGCTCTCTGTTGATTCCCTCATGGAATCACAGCTTCTGGCGCTGTTTTAGTTCAGTTGTAACTTCGTTTTAAATGCTGCAAGATTTTAGTAAAACAGTGTCCCACCCAGCCCCCTGGATGATGATCGTAACATTGATAACAGTGGAGCTTGATGACTGTCAAGTGTCATTATTCATGTAAATTTTGCAGATTTTGATTGGAGTCATGTTGGAACATACTTGACAGGCAATAATCAGTAATTGATTCACACTAATCCATGTTATCCAAGTCAATCCCAAAGAGACTGTTTTATATGTAAGATAAATTTTAACAACTATAGTCTTTCTTTTCTGATTGTTATTCATCTCAAATGTGAAAATGTCTTTTATTCCATTAAGGGTAAGTTTGCAAGAAGATTAATATCCTATGATTTTGTTCTTTTGCAGGCGCCTGAATAACAACAAAATCCAGAGTTTGCCGGAATTATCCTTTGCAAGGATGGAGAGCCTGTATAAACTGTAAGTACCGTAATATATCTTACTTATACTTTTAGGAGCATTTGCAGTAGTTAATTGATGCTTCCCAAATGCGAACCATTCAGAAGAATACAGACACAAGTGAACCATGAGCGTCAGCTGATGGAAAGGTACAATAGGCCTCATGTAGGGTTTGATCACTGAGAAATGAGGTCTGTGTGCAGAATGTAAAGAAAGACATTTAGGCATCTGTCTGTGGGGGTTATCTGTATCACTTAAATGCGGTCCCTAGCTAAATGATAGAAACCTACCGCATGTATAAAGGTTCCTTGTTTGAAGGCCTTATATGTGTGTCTTTGTACAGTTTTATATGCATTTGTGTGAGTTTGTGTGTGTTCTTTGGTTGTCCTTGAGAGTTGTGTGGCTTTACTGCAAACGCCAGACTGACTGACAGTACAACTCCATGGATGTTACTTATATTTTGTGTAAATCAAACAAACAAACAAACAAACAAACAAGTCAGCAGACAAACAAACAAATTATCAGAGGTTCTTCCAATTCTGCTGGAAAATGGAGATTAATGATTTGGGACTGATCTTCCATAATCGGGTACTTTGAATTTTGGTCAGAATTCTCAAAAAAGAAGCTCCATTTTCATTATAACGTTTTGTGTTCCTTTCAGACAGAAGTAGATGTTCTAGGATCAGTTGCGATCTATAGGACAGAAGGATGTGAGTCAACACTGTGAAAAGCATCTTTTAAACGCCAGTCACATGGCATTCCATTAAAATGGAGATTATCGGGATGCCATATAAATGGACTGCTTCATCCTATAATCTTCCTGCTTTAATAGGGAATGTTTCCAGTCCTTGAGGAATAGAAGTCCACATCTGCAATTAGATGATTAAAGAGCTTATCCCTCGTGTAAGCCCTTTTTTATGTTCCCCAGATCAATCGGGGGGTGTTGATCTGGTTGACGAGACAGTGCCAATGACTACAAATGAGAACAGTGAATGCAAAGTCAGGAGATCAGATCCCTTTGTGCAAGTCACAGGCCAAACATCTTCATGTTGCTATCCCAGACATATCCACCTCAAAAAAGTAAATAAATAAAATACAGGAGAAAATCTTCTGGTGTGATATCTTCCTTTAACTTCAAATATTATGTAAAGTTCATTCTCTATACATGGAATTTTTTTGTTACTATTAAAACTTTTGATGTGTAGAAGAATGTCACAAATGTAATATGTGGATAACCTGATAAATGAAATGAAATCCAGTGAAATCAAATCAAATCATATTTACCACATTTGGTGTATGGATATCTTAAGACCATAATGAAGAAATGACTAAATCATTTGTTTCCTCCTGGGCCTGGCTAAAGTGGTACCCTTTGCTCTCAAACCTTTGGCATCTATCATTTGATTCAGCTGAAGCAAAAAAAAAAAAAAAAAAAAAAACACCCAAAAACACAAAACAAAAGAAGACAAAACAAAACAAAACAATACTTTCGATACTTTGAAAACCAGATCAATATGGCAGTGCATCTCACGAACAATGAAAAAAAAATTAAAGATGTGAAAATTTTATTTTTTCAAGCAAAAGTATTACTTCTTTTTAACCAAAGTTCTTAATTAAAGTTGTGCTACTTCTATTGTAATCATCACCTCATATGATCCTATGTAGTTTATGTTATTTTTTTTAAATTTTCAGTTCATGAAAAGAATACTGCATTTTGGGTTTTCTTGTTCTTTTGCATTTCATTTTTGGAATGTATCTGTAAAAAAAATAAGTTTTTGTTGTTCATGGAAATAAAATGAATTCAATTCAATGCTCCTTGACTTCAACTAGGGAAGAACGTCAAGCGATATCAGAGGTAGGTTGGTACGATGCCTTTGAAGTGTTTTCTGACTAGTTTAGTCTTGGCTGATACTTGCGAGGTTTCCTTTTGCTAGAATTGATTGTCTGTCGGAGCCATTAGTCTAGACGGATTTTATGTACCATCTCGCATGAACCATGGGGGACGTTAAGGAAAATAGCAGCGTATACACTGCTCTAAAGTTGTTTCAACAACAACAGCAAAGTACAGCCTTTTGGGCTTTATTCAGCCGTTTAACAACCAGTGTTTGTGTTTGCCATGTAGAGACACAAAATTAGTGGCTCAGCGGTTAATGGCTGGTCTTAAACTTGTCTGTCCATGTGTCTCTCTGAACTCGTTTTGTGGTGGAGACAAATCAGCTTGAAAGCACTGCGTGCTTTTGATGTCGAGCCTGAACACTGACAAATAAAATAGGCCAGAGAGACTCGCTTTCTTGAGCTAGGATGAGGATGAGTCACTCCCGTTCAATATGAATATCCTGCCCAAGACAAACACTACTGTTGTTTTCTTATCTCCCCTTACATAATATTTGTTTAAAGAACATAAAATGCATTGCAGGACGATATCATCTAGATAATTTACACAGCGTGAGAAGTTTTTTTCTGATTACCTGTAGGCCCTAGTGAATGAATCCTTATGAGTACAACAGCAGGAGATTTGTTATTTTTGTCCATATTGTTTTCAAGGAGAACACAGCTAATGACTCCATTGTACATACAAATGTACCTGGTATATCACTCTTCTTACAAGACATTTTTATGCACTTTGTGTTTTGGATGTATCAGAAAGTATATTGTACTTGATCAATGTGATGTCTTTAAACCTCTCAAGAGTCGGTGTGCTGAAAAATTCAGATGTTCAAAGTTTCCTTCAGAGTAGCATTTTTCGTGTATTGGTAATCAAGAAATCTGTTGAAATGTTTGATTAACATAAATTAAATTGTAGATCACTTACATATTTTAGTCAGGAGTTTTATGTTTTGTAAAGAAAGCTAACTATATATCATGAAGGATGCATTTTGTAAACTGATGTGGTGTTCTGTAGCAGTTCAAGCCAACTGTCCATATATGTCAGTAATTTGTCATGGTCAATGATTGTGGTGTGATCAGTTGTGTAGCGATCATGCTAGCTCATCAGTGTGATAAAAACAGTCATCATGATTGGAGGAAAAAAAATATAAATCTCCTCAAAGAACATGTCTTTTAGATCACCCACAGTGAAACTTTGCACAAAAGACTGTGCCGCCATTCCCTCAATCAGCTTATCGGGTGGACTTATTGATTTCCTTCTTCGATGCGAATCGTCGTCGTTCCAGATAAATCAATGTAATTACACTATTTTTACCCCCTTGGGGAATGTTAATGACTAAAAGTAGGACAGAAGCAGACAGGTTGTCTAGAAATAGGGATTTACATTCCAGAAAATTGTCCCCGCATGTTTTGTTTATCTTATAAAAAAAGGCAGTCATTGGCACATTGTATGTTGCAGCTATGAAGTATGTACCCGGTATTCACAGTGGGATACTCTTACCTGTGAAATTCACACTATACTGGCTGAAAGAAGGGCATGACAAATAATAAAGACATAAGATGATGTAAGAGTCAACACTGGTGAAAGTGTGTGTCAATAGGCGATGTTTTCATTACATTGCAAATTGTGACAAATGATCAATATCTCATTACTCACACCTGTTTTGTGTTGTCTTTTCATGTGAACTGCTATAGGAAACACTCTGATACATGTGGTAGAAGATAATTGATAAATGCTCTGTTTTAAAAATACTTTTCATTTGTCAGTGACCATCTGCTCCAAGTCAGTCAGAAGCAGATATCCTGTTGTCGACTTCTTGCAAATTGTTAACTTACATTAGTTATTTGTAAAATGCATGCTTTATGAAGTGGGAGGATGATGGAAGTGTTGACCAGGTACTCGTAATAGTCAACCAAAGGTTGAAGGTTTGCATCTGTAGTACATTGAGAACTCAGATGTAGACCTCCATGGAATTATTTGGACATGGTATGAACAAGTGGCCCAGGAGGATTTCGGGCTTCATTTTTATCAATCTGACCCCCAAGAAGTGGGTTTACATGCTATACACTTAACCACGTACAGGGTCCTCCATGAAGCTAGATGGGCTCCAGGTGACATTTTAAGATGATGTCCTCATCCCATCCCTGCCATAGGTCACTTGCTATAGAGTTGCAGACCACTGCCTCTGGCACTGTACATTTTTGAGATATCACTGGTTATGACTGATAAGTAATTCTCTGAAAGAACTCTTTGAAAGAACAGAAATTGACTCCTCCTGAAATGGATGAATGGTTGCATCTCTCCTGCACACGCAGGACCTCCATTGAAGTCACATCCTATCTGTTTCACAGGATTCTTATCTCTGAACATGGATCAGCCTTCATGAGCAGAAGCATCAGAGAGTTTGCAGTTTATGTGGGTAGCTGCTGGTCTCATGCACAACCAGTGCATCCTTACCAGTGCATCCTTAAATAAATTTCAGTTTAATCTATTTGATTCACTTTGTTTTCAGGCCTTTTCAATTTTATAGCAACCTTGAACTAAAAGACAATGTTACTGGACAGGACAGAAAGATTTACCATTTTGCATTGATATCTTTTTTTTTGACAATTTCAATTCTATAAATACCCATGAAAACATTGAACTTTTGATAAAATCCATGATGCTGACAAAAGTTCAGGAGTACATTCTGGAAAGTGTACACCATCAAATTGTAGGTGTGAGTGCATGTTCTCTTTTGTCTCACTACTGACTTCAAAATTTGGTTTACTGCTGGGCAACTTGATATTGAAATTTAAATTGTTTTAATATTGCCTGGTACTTTGTTGTATACTTTCCCAACAATCAACAGAGTACTCATATTATATTTTGATCCAGGGCTGAGTAAGAGGGTTCTGGCAACTACTGTAAAAGTGGAAATTTTCGCGGTGTTGAAATTTTCGCGCATTTCGCGCAACCAGAAGTTAGCGCGAAAATAAAAGCAAACAAATATTTTTGCATGTCATATGTTCCAGTAGTCGATGTCTTGATTCCGCAGAATTAAAAACAAGCAAAACTCTTCTTACCTGGCCAAGCGTGAAAAATTAGTCGCGCGAAAATATCCACTTTTACAGTACTTGCATCATAATGTGCAGTGTGAAGGTTTGCTAGAGATGGACATGGTTCAAAGAGGTACATTATACAATGCTTTATGATTACCATAGGAACATCATCCTGGCCTGCAGGTCTCTAAAGAATGTCTTCCCAAACATGTATATTACTGTCAGATATATTTTGGATGAAGAGAACCCTCCAGTTACAGAAACAAATTGTAGGTAGCAGGACTTCGACAAGTTCCAAGCTAGTCAATGTTCACTATACAAAGTGTTGTCCTTCTCCTATGCTTTATTTCAACTGCTAGAACAGCAACATGGTTGGGGGGGGGGGGTGTTAGAATCAGAAAGAAAGATCCAGTTTGACATCGCTGGCACTTGGAGGGGGAAAAAAGTTTTGCACTGAATAGATGAAAGGAGAAGCTAGACCCATTAGTTATCTCCCAGGTGTCAAGCAGGACAAAAGAGGACCAGAAAATCTCCGGAGATTACCAAACTCATTGGGCCGCACTCCTCCGCATCGAATGGCAGGACTATTTGAAAATCAGGCACCCCATTCAATCATGGGGTCTCTCCCTTCCTTTGTCCCACTCTGAGCCACCCTTTGCTTGTGTAAAGCTCCCATGAAACACCCTCCCTTCCCCCCTCATGTAGATCCTGTTACTCCCAATTGGTCAAAGGATTTATTTGGACTTATTCAACGAAGTGGAGAAATACCTAGGAATTTACTGTGAGAAATTTCGTATTTGTACTTTATTGTTTACTTTGGAAGACAAAAGATGGAGAAGACAAAGTTTGTTCCCAAAGCTGGAAATCTTGGATGTCAGATTCATTCCTTTTTCTCCCTTTCTTTTAATGAAGTGTTTGTGAGAATAATCTTAAGGCTGCACCTAAATTTTGATGCTTTGATGGAAATAAGGAAATGTTAACAGCGTGATTAGCGGTATTGTTGAATCTTTAAGTGTTGGATATTTACAACAGAATTAAATTAAAACTTATTCACAAAGTTAGCAATTTGTTTTAAAAAAAAAAAGAAGAAAAAAGAAAGAGTCTTTAAAGTTGATCCCTCCCTCTCCTCCTGCCCTGTCAATCCCATCCAAGTTTCTTCTCAACGTGGCTAGAACTTGATATATCAGAAGAAGTGTAACTTTTCACCTTGTATGAAACAACAAGAAATACAATTTCATGTTTTGATTTAATTCAAATCTTTCTTGGATGGTTGAGGTATGTTCTAGTATTCGAGGGATGCAGTATGTTTTCTAAAGCAACTGATTCATCCATGGATGTTGAGCATGTTAACTAGATGAGTTTACTAGATTGAGTTTCAATGTAGAAAGTTTTTTATGAAGATATGCCTCATACCAAAGTGTTTTAGAGGAGAGGACCACTTCCTCTGAGACAGAAAAATATGGTTTTACTTTTTTATTAAGACAAAGCACAAAAAACAAAAACAAAATGCTATCAAAACAAGACATAAGTAATAGATGATCTTATGATGAAATACACAAATGTGTCTAACATCCTGAGTCATTGGGTATACAAAAACTTTCTACTCCAAGAAAATATGTTTTATATATTTCTATGAATTGTACCTCAATTTAAACAATATGTCAGTACAAATACATACAATGTATTTGTAATTCCCATCTGCAAGGTATTTTTTTGGAGATTTTTATCAAGCAAACACCAGTACACAAGAAAACGAAAACCTGTGCAAAAACAAGAAAGAAAAGTATGTCCTTGCTAAAGTAATATACTGTATATAGTCACTTACAAATGTCAATGTTTTGATAGTGGGTTGTAGAAATATACACGTTATGTACATAATTTTCACTTTATAGTAAGTATGAAGAGCATCTGTTAGATGTAATGTGTAGTACCCTCCTTATACCCCCATACCAAACCTCCCGTTTGTTGAAGTGGCCTCATTATGTACATGAAGGGAGGTGTACCGTCTCACCTCCCTGGTACATGAAAGTTACATGGAGACTCTCTTCGTAATGGCCATCCGTTTGTGTAACAACAATCACTTATAATGATTCCAAAATTGAGAAAAACATTTTGGGGATCTTCCTCCTTGTGTTACCCCAAATGAGCAATAGAATAACCAGCAAGCAAAACACCTGTGTCTACATGACAGGGCAGACACTCTATGAGGGTGAATCGGCTGAGCAAACATTGGCTTCAATAGATCCGTGTTTAAAAGTCACTGTCCCTTACACATACCAGTAATGTCCAGCCACCCCTACTCCACCCCCTTTAGTAAACTTACATATTTCTCGCGAGTGGAGTAGGCAGATATACAGCCCGCTGGCGGCAGGGGGACTAGTAAGGAGGAAGATCTCTGCTGCAAACAATCCAAACAATTGTCAACTGATGAGTGTCAATTGTGCCCATCCTGGCTTAGTCCCATTGTATTGGTTTAAGAGTGGGTTGAAGAAGGGGAGTTAGAAAGCCTGCTCCTGCATAGCCTGGTGAAGTGACAGGAAGCAGCAGGGAGATCGTATAAATGACTTTGTTGCGGTTCTGAAGATCTTTTGGAGGGTACCTCAACATCAGATCAATATCCCTTCTTCAAGACATGCCAATCATGGCTAAATGAATGCTGTCACTTTGTTTCCGGTGAATTGTTTGGCAAACAATATATGAAAATAGATGCTGCATACAAAAGAAGATGGTAGTTAGAAAGGAGTGAAGAGGTATCATGCAGAAAGAAGTGTTTTTGACAGCTATGTAGTATCAAGACGAATGGCATTGATCCAGCGAAAATATCAGTTGTGAAGAAATACCACTCCTTTTTATTTCTGCTGTTTTCTCTCCATCTCCCATGATGCCATTTTTGACTCAACACTATTAACCCGTTGAGGATAATAGGCTGATTTTGCTACAACACGCATTTCCCATCCGCATAGACACCACTTGGGACTACTCTTCAAGGGGTTAAAGGGATAGTACAGTATTGGTGAAGATGAGAATTGGGCTTTTAACTTTTTACGAGATACCAAGAAAACACTTATGATATAGTGCAGAACAAATCATTTTAAGAGGAATTCAAAGTTTATTTGATGAAAATCAGGTTTGGAATGACTGAAACATCCAAAAACAAAGTAAAATAAAGCGATCGTAATAAAGTCTGGGTCCCACTTTTTATTAGAATCGCTATTTTTTTTGATATCTCGGCCATTTCATAACCAATTTTCATCAAATAAACGTTGAATTCCTCATAGAATTATAGGATCTTTTATATTTCATAAGAGGTTTCTCATTATCCCATCAAAAAATGTTAGAAACCTGAAATTAAGTCTCAACCAAAACTATACAATCCCTTTAAGAGGAACTTCAAAAGAAATGGCGTGTTATTAAACATGTTTGTGATGAGTCAGATGCTGAGAGCAAGCTTGAAATCCTGTGTTCCTACAGAATACTGGAACCCAAATCAGACCATGACGAGGCAAGAATGTTTACTGTGTATACTAAAGTGTGTGTAACTTGACGTTATGATATGTAAATCATGAATTTGAGCTTTCAGAATCTGTTTGGGTTATGGTGGTATTTCTGGAGATATGGTCAACTTTCATTTCTAAATGTTGACCATGAAGTATTCTGCTTCATATTTTGCACCTGATGAAAATGAAAATGGAGCCTCTGAAAAAGAGATGGAGGGGGGGGGGGGGGGGGGCTAAGGCATGAGGGAAGGAAAATTTCATTTTTTTTTTTCTTTTTGCCTTATAACCATGTGGCTTTTGTTTGGGAGAAGTTGAATGAATAAGAAATTGGAACACCCCAGAGGAGCATGCCTTACCTTGACCGTATTGACTTATAGATGGGCCATATTTCCCAGCTGAATGCAGGCATCCACTACAAAAACATGGGGGAAAAGTTATACATAGAAATTTGGATTGTGGATGGGGGTTACAGGGTGTGGAAGGAAAGTTTTGATGCCTTTGAGTTTCCTGTGGAATACCAAATCAGAGATTTCTGGGGGCTACGCCTTGTGGGAATTAGACTGTATCAAGCGTCAGCTCCCACCCAAAGGCTTCTCGGCTAAGCAGGATGGAAACTGAAATTTTTTATATTAGTTTGTATACAGCAGAGAGTTGAAGAGGAGTTTTGCAGAGAGAGGGAGAGGGAATGGGGTGGGGGGGGGGGGGAGAAAAATGCCAGGTAAGATGAATAACCAAGTGTGAAAAGGCACACCTTTTGAGAGTAATACATCATTTTTGTGCGTGACGGTATGAAGTCTTGGATGTTGGAGTGCCCAGCCAGCAGGGACACAGAAACGGAAAGATGAAAGTGAACCGAAGGAAAGATCATTAGAAAATTCTCCATGCAGATCATTGTCTTTGAGATGCTTCAGGTTGAATAAAAATAGAGTACTGGTACTGGTACATCAACTCTCAAGTTTGCTAATTACAATATGCAAAAATGCCAAAATGTGGGAACTGTGCATCACAGAACAAAAGCTGGTGATTTTCTTCTAGATTTGCAGTGTGGTGAAACCATTGCATCTGCAAGAAAGAAATCCTCATTCACAGCCACTAGAAAGTGATGTAGGAAATTACTGAATTTCTCATTCTAGCCAAGATGAAACAATACAGTTCTATGATGAGAAAAGTAACAGCATGTTACAGAATAATAAAAATTACTCTTTTTGCAGATGTGCACTATGCACAAATATGTATTAAATTGTGACATTTTCACAAAGTTGCTTGGGCTTGGAGTGCCTGCATCCAGTTTTGTTTTTTAATTATAAAAAAGGAAACCCTGAATGCAAGCATTACCTGAACTCTGCAACAGTGTCAGGAACTGAGTGGTGGTTTTACACATCTGGAACATGCCTCGGAGGAAATGATATGGCAGTCATAAATACCAGTGCCCATTGTCCGACCAGCGATGATGAATTTATTGCATGGACGTGGCATTGATCAGAGGTCATTTCATGATGTCGTGCTACCAATTGCAGAGAGAGGTGCAGTTCGAGAGAAAGGGGAGATTTAGTAGCTCTTGTTGCATGCACTTGTTTCTGGGTCACTACTCTAATGGTTTGATATCTGCTGTCATACACACACACACACACACACACACACACACACACACACATACATACAAAATTATTTTTTCTTAAAGATGAGTATCAAGAGAGGTGACCTTGTAATATTTATTCATAAATTCATCCTAGGACATTCTTTTTTTACAAATATGGTATTCAATCAATCATTAAGAATTGAAAAAAAAAACCACGCCATATGTGAAAAAAACTTGTTTATATTTCCACTTCAGTTTTTCCTTGCCATAGGCATCAATTTACCATGTGGCAATGGACACTTGGACACTATTGTATGATACGATTAACGGATGCATACTATTACCTTATTGTTGGAACAGTAGGGCCTACCTACTATTGATTGCTTTGGCTTGACATGTCCTTGGCATGGCGGGTTCACATTGTGAGATTAAATTTATTAATTCAGTTTTCATTGCCAGTGTTTGTTCACATATATTAATTTGTAGCTGGACCTAGAATAGATGGAATGCCAATGTTTTCCTGTTTTAGGGTGAAATTGTAGTGATTGCTCCTACCATATAAACAGGGACGAAAATTCTTTTGTCAAGTAAGACCTTGGACTATTTTTTCTCTCTTTAGCGAATGATGCAAAAATATCAGGGATTTGGCCTGTGCTACATGTACATTAGTAAGACTCAGGAATGATAGTATAATTGTTTGAAGGAATGGGAAAAGCCCTTCTAAACTTTCCTTGGGTAAGCTACAGCTAGAGCTCAAATAGTTTTGAGATCTTATATTTTGGCAATATTTTGGATCTTCAAGAATGCATGAGTTAAGGCATATTAAACATACTCACCAAAGGCTTGTAGTCAGATTTAGAAAAAGAGAAGAAGGGGAAAGGGGAGAAGAAGAAATGAATGGAAGAGAAGAGTATTCTCAAACTTAAAGTTACTTCAGTTATCAATGTAAGTCCTTCATGATGATGTACTACAAGATCAATTTGAATTATTTGCCTCATCAATCAGACATTCTCCATCATCCCTCCACAACAAGTGACTTTTGCAATGCTGCACAATGGCAAACAATCACACTGGGTTATTACCCTCCTCACCTTTACAGTGAGTTAGCCGCAAAGAAACTGTTCTTTTACCGATCAGGTATAGTGGTTTAAAGCAATCAATCTCTGCGTTGTATAGGAGACTCCTCCAGCATGGCTTTTGTTCAAGTCAGTTTTCTTTTGTGCACGAAGTCCGCATAAGACGATAATATCAACCAGCTAAATAAAAGAAACCCATCGCCTGTCAAGGACTACATGCGGGTCTAACTCCATCTCATAACCATCATTTTAAAGTGGTAGTGTGCCTGAATATCCTAAGTAAATTGATTAAAGCGCAAGAGGTGTATGATTTGAGGTTACACAGCCGAACACCATCACATGTACTTTAATATACAGCTAAGGGATGTTGATATCAGGGAGGTGGGACCACCTCCCTGTTGATATGGTTGCCATGGTTTTGTTCCTGTTTTAGAGAAAAATAGATAGACCTTTACTTGTGTTGTTTTAAGTCTGTATGTTGTAAATAGGATGGAACATCTCATCAGCTGGGAACCAGAAGGGCGCTACTGCATTCTAAGATTTGAGCATAAATAAAAATGAAACAATCAATTTTCAAGAAATAAAGAGTTCACTCAATCATAAGTGGGTAGATGCATTGTTCGAAATATTGGGTGAAATCAGTGCCTTTGTAGTTTTGATTTTTAACATTTTACTAAAAATGAAAATGATTTAAAATGGATACCATAATGTAGAGAGATGAAGCTCTACAATGTGATACCAATAATTCAATACCCCCTCCCCCCTCCAAAAAAAAAAAAAAAAAAAAATGCAGTAACACCCTTCTCTGCTGATGATGTTTACATGAGAGATATGTCTTGTGTATTGAAGAAGAACAAACAACTTTCTAGGGTATTGGAAGTGAAAATAAGGAGTTTCAGGCTTTTTATGAAAATAAACACTATGCTTGAGTTATTTCACAAGTTGTATTAATTATATAATCATAGATGAAATATAATTATTTGAGAAACAGAAGGAGGTTAATCTTGGTGATGTTGTATTAGGAATTTAATACTCTCCTGCATGTCAGGGCGATAATATAAGCATACATAATGTGCAGTAGGACCCATCATTAGAAAACAAGGTTAGAGGAGGTATAAAAGTGGTCCTTTAAGTTATCTGAGCCAATTGACTGTCATAGTCACTGGATAGCATGAGGTTATTGGCTCCTTTTATTACTGAAGTGTGTTGATTTATCGCACAAAAAATGTGTCTCGTGTTGCTACTCACAAGAGCCTTTGTATATTACACATGCTGGCGAAATCCAATTTATTAATGCAGCGGTGAATTCCAGGTTGTTCATCTGCATCACTGTACACAATGAGACGCCGAGAAATGGATTAGTACATCGAAGGGAAGTTGTAGCTTTTGCCTAGATCCTCTTTTTAGATGGAGACCATTATAGCACATCTGAGTGACTCAACGAAAGCAGGAAAAAAAAAAGCTTTTGGAAATCTTGAGATTTATTTGACAAAATTGTCGTAAATCTCTCTACCAGTCCATACAAACGTCAGTATTCCTTTCTCCAAAGCCACCTCAGCACTTCATTGTACTCCATATAATTTTAGGGGAAAAAAAGAAAATAGCTCCAGGAATTTGATCTTCCTGAAATCCATCATTTCTGGAGTTTCGTTTCCATTTAATTGCTTGTTGCAATTGTGAAGGAGAGGTGATCTGAAACATCTGAGGGAAGGGTATGCCAAAGACAGATCTGGGAATCTCTCGGGGGATCACATATTGAAGTGGTGGTAAAGGTGATACTAGTGATGAAAAATTATTCGTTTCTCACTCTGAAAGCTCCCTGTCACAGTTATCATAGAGCACTGGATTCTAGACAGAAGGTGTGCTCTAATTTCACAGGTACAATGTATATCATGAAGGAAGTGATACAGGATATGTAGGCAGGGAAAATTAAAGTGGAAATATTGCTTGAAGGCCAAATTTGTTTTGATGATACAGTTAAATCGTGCTGTTGTAAATATAATATGAATTCATTTTCTCTTGAGAGCTTGGTGTTCACGATCTTTAGCAATGTTATGATCTAAAGTTTCCCTGAAATTCACTGTTGCACATACCCCAAGAACATGGGTCATGAGAAAATCAATTGCTTAAATTGAGATTTTTTGTGTTTCTCAAACTTGTATCATGTTTCCTCAAAACTGTCTGTGAGTTCTATCTCCTTATGAGGAGAAGTGCAAAGGAGGAGCTAAGGTAAAGTTTTGAAAGTGTATCGCATTGAAACTACCATGCCTAGTGTTTCATCATCAGCTAGTGAGCGACCTGAGACTTGAATGCAGGGTGGATTTTCCCCTCTCTCCTCACTCGAGTTCCACGTTCGTCGTTGCCCACATTCTCTTGGTTCCTTTCTTAGATTTTCTGAAAGCTGCTTGCCAACCCTACATCTCTCCAAGTTTGTTTTTACTATTCCAAAAATGAAAGGGACTTGTAAACCAAGAGTAGTTTATTTAGATTCACTTGTGGATTCTTTGTGAGTGCCTTTCCATGGTTGAAAGAGTGACCTTTGACCTATAGACTGCTAACAAAAAAAGAAAGAAAGGAGTCCCACCCCGGAATCTGTCGTGGGCATCACCTGACATGGTAGATTTTCTACCTGAACTGCACACCTGTAAAGCTTGGAATGGGGCATGTGTGCTTGTGTTTGTATGTACAGCTTATTAGTTGTAAACATGGTAGATCTCAATAACACTTGACCAATAATTCTTTTTTCTTGCTCCCTCCCTGTGATTATTCTCTTGCACGTTAAAGTTGCGTGTGTTTTATAGATTGGGAGGGGGATCTCAGGTGGGTGGGGATGGCTTGGTCTAGAGGTCTGAACAGTTTTTTGAGTTAGTGAATGCATTTTATATGCGAAGTCCACCTACAAAAACGTGTGTGCAGTGGTGCTTAAATGCCTCATTTACCACGAATAGGGTAAGACATGTGATTGTATATTTAATTAGCAGTGTTCACAGTAGATAGGCCCATACATTTCTAGTTGTAAATTTCTGTGACAAAAATAAACATATTCAAGTAAAAAGTGATAATAATAATTATACTAGAGCAAATGCATTCAATTCATTTTGTTGTGGTGGTTACATCAATGTTGTCAGTGAATGATAGAAATCAAATTATTGATGTTTCCTATGAACTGGTATTTAGAGTGCACATTGTCAAGCAAACTATTAGATTAGTAGATTTTATGTGACCACAAAGAATTTCATCGCTAAAGAGATGCAGGGATGCCAAGTTCAAACAAATTTTATGAGTGAGATTTTCATGACTCGGCATCTCAGCATGCGAATGTGTGCGCGAGTGAGGGTGTGGGAGGGGTTTCCCCCCTGTGGCCTCCTACGGTAGGGAGCTTTTTCAATTTTTAGCTCTTGATGGTGCGATCAGGTGCATACTTAAGTGACTATTTTTTACTTATTTTGAAAGAAAAAAGGGAAATATACCTTCAATTACAACTATCACTTTAATCTTTTGAGCTATGCTCATTATCATAGGCCCAAGTTGCAGACTTCGCCCGATGCGTGAGAAAAATGGGCGTCATGGGTGAGATCGTGAGATGGCCCCTAAATGCTTGAGTCTCACGCAGAATGCATGAGACTTGGTAGCTCTGGAGATGAGAAAATGATCTTAAATACAACACTATGAACTAGAAATTTCTGTTTACTGTCGTTTTGCCAACTTATGTATACAACCTATTGTACTTTGAATATGAAATTACACTTTTCAGTAACAGGCTGTTCTTAAGAATCATGTCTTTGCTGATGTCAAATTTCTGTGGTAAAGTTTATGCATGGATAGATAACATATATCAGTACATCTTTACATGTTTTGTGTTCAATGAAAATATTAATTTACATTTGTAGATCTAAACCAAACATTACACAAGACATGGATGTCTAAGTTCATCTATCTCTGTTGTGGATTGTGGTTTACCAGTTAGGAATGCTGTGGTAGATAGATTTTTTCCCCCTAATTTTAGGATGTAGTGCAGTCTTCAATGTATAGTGGCATCAAAATGTACAGTGAACTGAAATGTGATATGAAATTGCTGTTCTTGGCTGTTCAGAGACAATATTAAACTACATCTAATGTGTGTCTTTCCCCATGCATTGTAGTCAGTATGCTGTTGTGGACTACATTCTTATGCTCCCTAGGAGCATCACGCAGTTCATGATCCAACATCTGTTCTGTATCACGACTGCATGGCACATTTGTATGGCACAAGTGTTGTTACTGTTCCAGCGGTGAACAATTCCTCCAAAAATATGACAATAACATGGCATACAAAGCCTCCAGCAAGCAGCAGCATTCCAACGCTGTTGAGATAAATGGCCGCAGCCAATGGTTAATGGTGCGTGTTAGCGCTCTCTTTGTAAAACTTAAAAATGAGCAAATCCATCGGCAATGTCTGAGTTTAATGCATGTCTCTGGGTCGTCTAAGTTCATTTTTCCTCCCTTTATGATGGTTACCTGTCTTGCTAAACAGAAATCTTTGCTGCAGTCCATTTCTGTTTTTTCCCCCTCTCCATACACTGCTTGTGTGTTCAATATTGGCAACCCCTTACGTACTTTATACATTGCAATTCATAGGGAAAGGGCACTGGCAGTCAATGCAGAGTTGGGCAACAAAATTTCTGACTTGGTTTTACTCAAGGCTTGTTAGGTGATCCGAGTATCCTCTCGGATCACCTATTGTATCTGTACTGAATCTTTCTTCTTTATTTCTTTCTCCTCAAATGTTGTGCAGCGATTAACTCAAAAAGTCATTCACCTATGACTTTTAAACTTATACCATATATGTATCACGTCATAAGAACGACAGATCTAATGTATCTTTGTGATCAGTCAACCATGACGTCACTATGACGTCATTATCTGAAATCACGTTCACATTCGTATCTCATTAATGAAATGGAATTTCTCAACGACATTTACATATAATATAGTTCAAGTCAAGTTCTATCGATATATTTAATAAAATTTCATCACGACCCTGGTAAACGAGCGCGTACGGGCGCGTTGAAATTTTAATATGTTCCAATCGAGCTCAAAATTGTTTTGCACACGTTTCAGGTCATTTGGAGTATTTCAGAAAAAATCGACGGACGCGTACGCGCGCGCGCATATACGCACGCACAGCTCATATGCAATAGAAATTTCCCGTTTTTTCACACTTATCGGCTGCCTGAAATGTCAAGGAATATTTCTACCAAGTTTCAAGTCAATCCGACTCAATATGACGTCATACGGGCCCGTCAAAGTTGAAATTCCGCGCGCGCGTCAATGGCGATATACAGTACAACTATGCCAAAAAACTGCCAATTTTAAATCCGATTTTACTCGTCAGGATGGACGGTGACCCCCCATTTTCTGTACATATTTTGAAAGCTGATGAGTTGTACATGTCATTTCATGGGGTGGCAATGCTGACAAAATGATTAAAAGATATCAAATTTCTTAATAAAGTAAAAAAAGTAAATTTTCAAAATGACGTCATCAAATTTCAAGTTCATTCGAGCGTATCTCACTAGTCCTTTGTCAATTTTCACCCATATTTCAGTATGATGTAGCTCATCTAATGTTCTTTCAAACATAAAATAACAAAATTTTGATTGGATATCGGTATCACCTCGTAAAAATTGATTGAAAGTAATCTTGTCAAATTTGACCAGTTTACGTGTTATCTCTATGGGAGTGCAGTTTTTCTGGAAATGAAAATTGACATGACTATCTTTATCGAGCACTAGCTCACTTAAGCTTCGGTAAATTTCTCCCAGATTTTAATATGTTGTAGCTGAGACTTTACACTACCGTAAGTGTGCCCTTTGTTTTTTCATACGATGTCAGAATCACGTAAAAAAATTGGGTTGAAATTCAGGCTTATCTTCGATGTATTGAGATATTTCTTTCTTTCTGCAACTTTCTTTGCAATAACTCAAGAAAAACGACCTCTGTCACTTCCATATTTTGCACATGTTTAGTTCATGTCACGTGCATTATTTCATAAAATAACAACTACTTGATCGGACACCATCTTGGGTATGTAAATTAGGGTCAAAGGTCATAAGTGTTTCACCCTGTATCTTAGTGAATACATGTCCTATCTTTCCCATATTTTGCACACGCAAAGACCATGTTACAAGGATCATTTCACAAAATAACCACTTTTTACTCAGATGCCATCTTGTCTGTGCAAATTGAGGTCAAAGGTCATATGTACTTCTTTTTGTATCTTCGTTATGACGTGTTATCTCTATGGGAGGGAATTTTTTTAAATGTGAAAATTGACATGATTGTCTTTATCGAGCACTAGCTCACTTACCCTTCGGTGAAGTTCTCCCAGATTTTAATATGTTGTAGCTGAGACTTTGCGCTATCGTTATGTGCCCTTCGTTTTTTTCATACGATGTCGGAATTACGATAAAAAAACTTGGTTGAAATTAAAGCTTATCTTCTATGTATTGAGATATTTCTTTCTTTCTGCAACTTTCTTTGCAATAACTCAAGAAAAACACGCCCTATCACCCCCATATTTTGCACATGTTTAGTTCATGGCTCGTACATTATTTCATAAAATAACAACTACTAGATCGGACAACATCTTGGGTATGTAAATTAGGGTCAAAGGTCATAAATGTTTCATCTTGTATCTTAGTGAATACCTGTCCTATCTTTCCCATATTTTTCACACGTATAGACGATGTCGCGAGAATCATTTCACAAAATAACCACTATTTCATCAGATGCAATCTTGGGAGTGCAAAGGTGGGTCAAAGGTCATATGTACTTGTTGCTGTTTCTTCGTTATAGTGTATACAGAATTTGGTACCTAACATGGCAGATATGACTCCCTTTGCTAAATGAGAATGCAAACATCACACGGCCAATGTCTCTAAACAGAGATGAAACTTGTATGGTCATGCCTATTGCGATCAGGACTCGAATCATTGATAAAAAAAATCGGATCACCTTAATTTGTCAGTGATGACAAATTACAATCTCTAGTTTTAGTTGAGTCTAAATACTGCGTAACAGTATTTCTTTACTAGAAAAGTGAAAATGAAATTCAAGAATAATATTCAATTTCTATTTCACATCTAGCATTGAAGGCTAATTAGGAAAAATGATGAAGATATTTGTACATACTGAAAAAAAAAATTCTGACCCATTCTTAGATTGCAGCTGTATCAGGATTTTGAAAAGTGTCTACCATTTCATGCTGAACTTGTTAAATCTGGATGTGTGTGTGTGTGTGTGTGTGTGTGTGTGTGTGTTTGTGTATGGTATGTCTACTTAATTCTCTTTTCTAACTTTGATGTGTAGGTGTATATTATATCATAATAATGTTATACACATGCACAGAAGCTATGTGATGCTTACCTCGGCCCTATCTACTCTTTGTTTTGATGGAGTACATCTCACTTGAACTTGCATTGTCTGTTTGTTGATTCTTTCCTGAAATGAGGATTGTGAAGTCAAGAGGTCTCAGTCAGAGCCATTTATCCATCTGAATTTGATAGTTTATGGCTAAAGCTAGCTCTGCAGATAGTTTGAGGTTGGGTTTTATGGTCAGAGAGTGGTTTTGTCGTGTATACGCGGCAAAAAACATCAATCAGGTTATCTTGCTCTGAAGAAAGTGGGAGGGACTTTCGATTGTTGGACATTTTTGCTGCTATGCGTATTACCTTTTATAAGCCAGAAGTGGATGTTTATTTTGAAATGCTGCCCCAGTTAAAATGTTGCAACCTCAAGTATTTGTCAGTTGAAAAGTGGCAGCTTTGCGTGGAAGGCAAAGTCCAGATATATTGTGCGTTTTCCACTATTGGCATAATGTGGTATTGAAAGAATAAGTCACACAAAAGTAGTTCCCAGTTTCACATGAATAGATGAAAGCACCGTCTCTCGTGGTTGTTGTTGTTTTTTGAAGAATTGTTGATGCCTTCTCAGAAATAGATATGAATCTTATCAGCCTGCAGTTTTTGTATCTTTGTGACAATAGCATTCACAATGCCCTCTGTTATGTTACAGCTTACCACACACCCTAAAAGAATTCAATAATATACACTGTGAGCCTATAAAGTACTCCATTACTCTCTTGTCTTTTTGTAATCACTCCCACACAAATGTTACTTGCCTTTATTATTATGGTTCACATATATTCGATTGACTGAACATACATTTTTTCTTTTTCTTGGCACACAATGATCCTTTGATCTCTGTGTATGACTGGATCTTCACTGCAGAATAGAATCATATGGAAAATATTATATTGTGAGTCGGTTGTTAAGTCTTGTGAGATGAATGTAATATTAAAGATTAACTGATATTGAATGTAAGCACCACCATGAAAACCAAGTTTGCATATTATATCAAGTTTCTAATCTATTCATACATGGGCCAGATGTTAAAAACAGTTATTTTGATAATGTTCTTTCAGCATAGATATTGAGCATTAGAAAAGCGTGGGATTGAATATGTTTGAATCTTAATGCAACATAGAGATACCTTTATTAATAGTGTGTACCAAAAAGGAGTACATATATTATGTATTCAGTTCTTCATTTCTATAGTGTAGTGTTTCTTGTTATAGGAAGATGACATGAGTTCACTACCTTGATGCCCATAAATGCCATCTAGCAGCCTTACTTTGAAGGAATATAGGAGGAGCGTCCAAAGGCATCAGAACATTGTCAGAAGAGGAGTAGAACTTTAATGCATCAAGCTACAGCTTCTATACAGTAGATAATCTCTTGATATAACATACATCTCTACCTAAGTCAATATTGGAGTTTCTGCTCAAGTCGTACAACTGAGCAAGCAGATGAGTGGGCAGTGAAGGCAGTTTATGATGTTTGAGGAAAGGCCCGTCAGTGGCCGTTGGCTACTTGCAAGAGATAAAAGGCATAATAGGTTTTTATACTGAGTGGGAATTAAATGGAAACACTTACACAATCAGGTTAATTAACACTCAAGGTGTCAAGTTTGCTGATCAAATAGAGTATATTACCCTACTTTGGCAAAAACAAGTAAGTGACAAAAGTGTGACTTTTTTTTAGTACAATGTAGGTCTATTTGTCCTTTGCAAATTGCCATCAAAGCATGCCAATATCACTTAGATGTCTCTCTGTAGGCTTAATGTTTCTGCTGAAAATCAGTTATGAGAGTAGGATATGGTATCAAGTGCAAATCCCAAATCATATTTAAAACAGATATGAATAATTTGTCGCTTGCTTCCTTTTGCCAGAGTAAGGGAGAACTAGCTGGGCCTGCATGAGGCAAGTACAATCATAGGTCACATGTGGGAGCAGTTGAAAACAATGTAGTAGTATTTCCACAAATTTCTGAAAATATTCTTTGTCTCTGTGATGTTTCTAATTCAGCTAAATAAGGTCACCTTTTATTTTTTCTGCACAAATGCCTTATTCCACATTGAGGTTAATCTTGCATTCTTGCTATATATATTGAAGCCTTCTGTGGGATCACGTAGGTAGAAGAGGTCCACCGCTCTGGTGGGATCTAACATCTTGAGTTTGTGGCAGATTGTTGCTACATCTATCAAGTCATGAGTTACCAGTGAAGGTCGGAAAAATTTTAAAGATGGTTAGATACTGAAAATGTTATTCTATAGATGTCATATAAATGTTGCACATTATACATAATTGCAATTTGTAGATTCATTGCCCCTTCCACAAGTTCCTCTAAATCTTACTAGCCTCTGCTTTTGAAAATTTGAAGGATAGCTCTTTTGAATACCCTGTATCTTGAGATAACCTCTATGAACCCATGCAGACAATTTCTAACCAAGACATTCCAACGATCTTAAATTTATCACCAAAATGACTAGGGGAACAAGTTTATCAAGCAAATAGCATCAGTGATAAAAGGGGATTTAGTATAGCACTGGCCATAGGGAGAGCTGTACCCCCCCCCCCCCCCCCCCCCTTATTTGGATAGAGCACTATTTTCTATAAACACAGCTTACTGGCAAGGTTATCACATCGTCAAATAGAGGAATTTCTAGGTTTCACATATTATCCTAGGGCAGCCACAGAAATGGGGGCCTACCACCAAGAGAAACCATTTCGTCTGAACCACCTAGGAATAGTGTACCTTCACTGACGAGATGAAGTTCTTCAAAAGAATAATCCATGCTGCTAATTGGATTCTTTTAATGATGATTAATGTCTTAATATGTTTGATCTCTCCTTGAGGAGGGTAGACAGAGATTCTACCATTACATTGTGTGCTTTTGATGATACAAGCCTGGTTGAACATCTAAATAATTCGTCTTGCTCTATGATCAAGCTTGCCAAACTTGTATTTCCGAGAAGTTCTGGCCTTGTTGATGCTCCAAGATACACGTAACTCTGTTATCATGGTACATACCTGTCCCCTTGTACAGGCCTATGCTACACTTTTCTATATAGTCACATGGATGTGTAGGAAGTAGGCCTACATGACAACTACAGGATTCAGCTTTGAGTTTTGATGTCTCGAAAGATTAATGGAACTAAGCTTAGAAGATCGATGGTAAACTACATGTATTTTTGTATCTTCTAGCTAGCCCCCTCCCCCCAAAAAGAAATTTGTTGTATTTATATTGACACATCACTTGTCTAAATTACATTATTGTTAACCATCGTCACCATACCTGTTCACTCACTTATGATTATCACAGACAACTATGTTGGCTATGATGGCACCGAGTATAGTTATGGTAGGAGATCTGGGTGGGATACAACAATTACATTTGTTAACTTTATGATATAATTATGAAGATCCTGCATCTTGTAGAGCAAATACTTTCAGATGACTCGATACTCTCAGCTGACTCTGCTGTCAGCTGAATCCAGATGCGCACAGCCGTGCATCATGTGTTGCTAGTCATCTTGGAAGTTTGAATATTGTTTTGACTTTGAGCATAATCTGTGGAATGTTGCAGCTTTCCTCTCTGCAACACATGTGAACAACAATGTCCTCAAGCAGGTGTGCGCACAAGTATGCATCAGCTACTTCACTGGACTACACTACATGCTTTTAAATACCCACTATTCATACAAGCACTGGAGTTTATTGGCTAATACCTGAAGAGTTTTAGTCGGAATTTAGTGAAACAGATGAAGTCTCCATGCCTTTTTTTTTAATTAGAAAGTTTTAGCTTCATCCAAATGGCATTACATTTCTAACATGCACTTCAAAAAAAAAATGTAAATCTGTATGTGATTTGCCTATAGATTGCAGTCGAACATTTCAAAGAGAGCTCCAATCTGAAATGACTGTGAAAAGCAATATCATGTTTTTGATTCAGTGGGTATCTGAGCTTGATTGTAATTAAAGGGGCAAATCCTATCTTTGACTGCAGCAATACATCAAACCCTGATAACTAACAGAAATTACTTTCACAACTGGTAGTGTAGTGTTTGAGAAATATTGATACTGCAAACAGGAAACTTCTGTGTTGCAGCAAGTACAACACAGCAAAAGTACAATAGATTGTGCAGGCTCTGGGCAGAAAACTTACTAACTTATATTTAATTGATTAATCTACACTGTATCTCACATTCCTGTATATAGGCACCTGGTTTCTGAATCCAGCCAATATGCTGGTTCACTATCATATTCCAACTTTTATGTGTATTATTACAACAAAGGTTATTCCAGAAGGTTGCTAAGCTTGCCAAGGGTTGCCAACATAGCAAAAAATGAATGCATACAAATCTGATTTCAAGAATTGAAACATATTTAGTGATAAAAGGGAAAATTTCCATAATTTTGACTACTTAATAGAAGCCTGTAAGGAGTGCACACACACAGTCAATGGAATACAGGTACTTTACCTTTAGTGAGGTTTCCATGTCATATCTTAGCAAGAAGTATGCTGCCAAAGGAAATCTGAAGAGTGTCAGACTTTGCAGATAATTTGTTTTGACCTTCACTTGTCCAAATATGAAACTATCCATATGTGCAGGCTATCTCATTGACAAGGATTTTCCTGTGTGATGCTACAGAAGTGAAGCATCTGTAAGGGACACACTTGTAGATATACCAGGAAGAATGACCCACTTGAACTGAGATAAACCTCAAATCTTTTTGGCCCACATATGATGGAATATTAATCCAGAAAGCCGGTTAAAAGGTGATTAAGATCTCTTCTATAAGATATGATTTTTCAGACCAACCATCAACAGTCATCAAATTCTTAGTGTCGTAGGAAATTGCAGCAAATGCCTGAGGGAAAATGATTCCTTAGATGTCGGATCATTTCAGGCATATCTGCAATTGTGCCTTGTTGAAAGCAAAGCTACAGTGTATGATACAAATCATAAATGATTCCATGGTTTCCATCACTCCAAGGACTGGGATTAGTCGTGAGTGGATAAAGAAATAGATATAGCAAGTACTGTCCCAATATGAACTATTGCAATGGGACCTGGCACTGCGCGAGGTTTCAAGCCTTTGATGTGCAGTTCAATTTTCTGCGGGACAGTCTGATATTTTGATACAAGGAATTTAGTTTTGTTTTGTTATATTTGTGTATTTCTTTTTTTTCTCTTAGAAGTACAGTAACAAGTTACATGTATGCAAAACAAAAAGTTGAAGATACAAATCAATATAAGAAATGTCAATTTTGTAACAATCTTATCCCTGATAACATAAAATGTAGGAAAATAGCAACATCGCATTGCATACTGTAATGATAGAATGATAGCTCTACCCTATATGATAAAACCTATTTAGAACTTTGACCGAGTATACTGTGAACTTAGGAATGTCAGGATAGTAGCATATGTTTAAATATTTCAAATGAGAGTCAATAAAAAGACTTGTCATAAGAAGCAAACATAAAACATCCATTTGCCACATCAAATATTCTGGCCCATTTAACTTTGGATGACAAGAATGCCTGGTTGTTTCATATCATGGCGAGTTGGTAATTGGTTTTGAAAATGAATGATGTGTAGTAGGTGGAAAAGTTTTTTTTTCTGTTGTGAATGTATGTAACTGAAACATGAATGAACCGCTAATGACACTTGTTCTTTGAAACAAGAGCGATAACCTTTAAATGTTAGCATGAGCAGGATGAGTTTGATGGCACTTGCCAGAGTTGTGAGGAGATGAGAAGTCTCAAACTGAGATTCAACACATGACAAGAACTGCAAGGTATCATCAGCAGCAGGATGGAATCAGGAAACGAGGTTGCCTGTGACAGTCTACTGGGGCCCCCACTGGCATTCCCCGATACGATGATACGGGGATGAAGTTGTTGCAAAATATTGAGGATGATGGGTGATGTTGATGCGGTCCTCACCATCCTGACAGCACACGCCAAGGAGTTTAGCCATGTTTCTGAGGTCAAGTTCAGCTCGGAGCAGGCTGGTATGTTCATCAGCGTCGTTTCCGATCAGGGTGGATGAACGGAGATCATCTTCAGGCTAATTGGGAAGTTTTCCCAGCTGCTAGGAGGCATACCTCGGCCGCAAGTCACCCCTTCTCCAGCCCAAGTCAGTTACAAGAGGAATGGAGTGTGATGATTTTCCCCTAGATACATGATATGGTTTTATTATTTTTGTTTGTTTGACAAGAATTTCACAGATTTACTTCCAATAGTTGAATTTAACTGTGAAACATTCAATATATCAAAAATGCTAACATTCACAGACTGATACCAAACTGCATGATCTGATGAAGATGTGACCAGCATGATCAACTTTGATATTACAGGTGAATTAATCTACATGTGGATTGTGGATTAGAGAGATAAATATTCAAACAAATCAATCAGTATTTCAGGTTGATTAGCCCATTTCATTTAGTTTTATCTGTTTTACACTGTCTTCTGTAAATTGTACAAAACCAAAGGACTCATGATATGAATACACATTATATGTAACACATTGATTGATATTACCTGTATGGATTCACAGTAGATTCCAAAGGTATAAGCTACCAATTTGCAAGGAAGTTTCATTTCTTATACATGACAGTATCATGACTGTGTTAAAGGATAAATATGCATGTAGGCCCTATAGGAGAAAATGGGCATATAAGCTAAATATTATGTGAGTGTGCACATTAAAATAACTGTTAATTTTATAATAATCTCTTTGCTCCCTCAGCAGACAAATCTGAAAGATGAGAGAATATTAGTGTTGGAGTTATCATTTTGAGAGAAAAAAAAAGACTTTCAAGAGCTGTGGAATAGATGTTGGCAGAGGATGGTCAGGTATGAACAATACAGATTGTTTATCTCTTGACCCCCTCTGAAAAAGATGGAAAGATTTTCTCCCTGTAGTTTGGTCCAGGAAGTGTTTCATTCAAACAACAGTTTTTTGGGAACGTTTGTGGGGATTAATCTCAATTTACCGCATCAGTCATTGGACAGTTTGATCCTACCCGGCAAATACTCCCCTTGAGGTAGGGAGAGAAGAGGGATTATCGTCACCCAACTGATCAATCCCCAGACATCAATCACCAAATCCAGCCCTCCACGAAGGTTGAACTCGGGACCAGTCTTTCCATAACCTTTTTCAATTAGCGGAGCAGAAAGCCATCTTTAGTCTGTTGTCCAGACAGCAGCCTTTCTTTTTTCACTCTCCCGATGTACGCAGAGACAAAAAAAACCATAATTAATCTGATATCTGGACTGTGACTTTATTCCACATCATCTGTTCCCTGTCCAATTTGTAACATCAAGAGCAAATTTTACCCTCTTTCTGAGTAGCCTACATCCAGCCTGTTTGAATCTTATTTGATTTACATTGTGGCATTGAGTCATACATGATAGAGACCTTTGTGCACGAGAAAAGCAGCCTGCAGCCTCAAAGCAAGGCTAAGCCATCACATACAGTCCATTTATTGCCAAAGAGTCTTTTAACGGATTTCACTCTGGAGATCTTCTACAATGAGTATGTATTTTCAATCATCATATGAATAGTTTTGATCTTAAGTTCTACAAATGGCTTTTTCAGATTATTAGTCTACCCTGTCACCTAGTAATGTCCTCTGCAAGATGCAGTACTAGCACAAGTAGATCTGACCCGCACCTCACTTTTGACCCTAAACATTATAAGAGGTGAAAATGTTATACCACTTGTGAATTGTGGCTCTTTATAGCTAATACCCACAATACACATTGGCTGCATTTTCATCTTTCCCCTGTGTGAAACCGCTTTCAAAAGCCGTTTCCAAAGCCCTTTAGAAATGGCTTCCAAAATAGTTGCGTTTATCAACTCATCGCGAACACGAAAACTGGCCTTGTCACTGCACAGCTGCATTGCGCATTTTGACCCGAGGAGAAGGGGTCATATTGAATAACCGGAAACGCATGGTTCGTAACCGCAGTACAAAGCCGTTTCAAAACAGCTTTGCATTTATCTCGCTTCAAAGGCCTTCTAGAAACAGGTTTCTGGAAACCTGTTTTGGAAACCTTTTTCGGAAAGCACAAATTTGAAGTTTTCAAAAAGGCTTTCCGAACTCCATAATCAAAACAGCTTTACGTTTATCATCTTGTAAAAATTCCCTGAAAGCCATTTGGAAAACCTGTTTCTGCCGAGAAAAAGAGTTGATAAATGCACCCTTAGAAACAAACTAGTTAGTTATCACTTTGCAGATTCCACAGCAGGAGCTATTATTTGTGTATATTTAGTAATGAATACATGTATGTGCAATGTATGTTATAAAGGGACAACAACAACAACAAAAATCCTTTAAAAAAAAGATAAATACATGCTCTACACCTCTGCAGTATCCATTGTTCAAGCAATTTGGATGCTGCTGATTCCTTCCAACGGTGCTGTCATGCATTTCCTGACTTGTGGGAATAATTGTTAGTCATACTTTATCATGAAAATGTTTCCTTTTCCAACAATGATGTGGAGGACACAGCCATCTTGTATCAATTCTGCACAGTGTTTTCTGTCTTTACCCAGCACTGTTCCTTGTGTTACAGAGAGGGCAGTACCTAGCTGCCAAAGTGTAACCAATGCCAAAGATTGAAGATGATGGACCTTGGATAACTCATATTTCCTGCATCTCAAACTTCAAGAAAAACATTTTTTCCCCTGACATGTATGTTTCTAGTCTTTTAGGCAGCCTCTGAGATGGGCTCCCAGATCAAACTTCCTGAGCAAAGAAAAAAAAAAGAGTTAGGTAAAAGAGAAGAACAGAGATGGAGATGGAGGGAGAGAGAGAGGGAAATGGAGAGAATTAGAATTCCCTAACGGATGCTGCCAATGCTCTTGTTTCGCTTCAGCTGGGGAACAAGAATGTCAATTTAATGCCAATGCCCCCACTGTCAGTCGCCACACGCACACACAAGAAACACCGGAGGGGGGAGAGATGGCAGAAAACCACTTCCCCATTTCTCAGGACCTTAAATACTCCAGAGAATCTTCGCAAACATTTGGCATAAATCCTGGTGAAGTTTCTTCCCCCGTTCAACAACCACCTGAACAGATTGGACGACACTGCGCAACTATTTAAACTAACTGATTTTACCCTATTTCTTTATTTTTCTTCTCTTGCCACACACTGGTTGAGAAACTTGGAAATCTCTGCTTGATGTGTTGGCAGGATGAAGGCCCTGGAGGTGTTATTTCTATGTATGATGGTATGAATGGGGGCCCTGTCAAATAAAATTGACCTAATAATATTAGTCAATCTTTCTCTCAGTTCATCCTGCGATGCGTATCGCACCCTCCATTATTCCGCGCCCATTGTGAGTGTGACGGGGCGTCTAGCCCGCCGAGACGCCGTGGAGCCCCCCAAACCTCCCGGGTGTCAAAACGCGCCATGAAGCCACCACCATCACTTTTTCAGCCACGGAGGAAAGCACAGGATTCTTTCTCTCTCTCATTCCTTGTGTGTGCTAGTGTGGCAATCGCATTCAATCAGATCAAATACTGTAAATACTTTCCTGTCAGTCGCATCTTAATCTTCACTGTGTGCAAAGGCATTTGACAGTTGAAGTCCATAACATGCAGTAGGTCTGAAACAGTGCAATACATATCTCCTGCTTGAAAAATTCAGTCATGATTATATTCTTTCTTAGTTTAAAAAAAAATGAATGGCTACAGATTTTTCTTTTTACATCATGAGTTGTTTAAAATCAATGGATTTTTTTTTTTTGCTATTAGAGAGAAGTAAATGATTGGTAGATTCCTATAATATCATTTGTTTACATCACAGTGTGAAATACTTCCAGTGGAGTATTTCTTAATGTAGGAAGTGGGGAGGAATGCAGTTTGAATAGAGTACTCTATTTTTGAAGATGAAGATGTGAAGATTCTCTGCTATGATAGGGACTTTTGTTAGTTACCTTTCTTTGCATTATCCCACCTTGAATATCAACTGGCCAGCTTGGTTATTTTTCTTTGTATAAGATCAGTGCTCTGCCTTTCTGTCAACAATCAAGGCTACCCCAGACCCCCATGACAGCTGAAGGCCATTACCAAAGTTAAAATCAATCTTCCAACTCAAACACACAGACCTGTGCTTCTTCAGATCAAGAGTGTCTTTGCTTTGTGTACACACACACACATATCCATTTTTTTTTTCTTCTCAGGGAAGTCTCAAGATATCATCAGTCAGGCACAAATGATGAAAAAAGGGTGAAATCTGAGGGGGAAAACTATTTGCTTTGCATTTGAAGTCATGAAGAGGTAGCATGGTGTGCCTTTGTGCTTGGATGAAAAGAGCCCTATCAGAGAAGCCCTCAACTGTGGCAATGATTTTCTACATTCTTTCTTGCAGCCTACCAGTCATGGATCATGACAATTTCTCAAATGGTGTGAAGTAATGGCAATAAATGTATTCATGAGGTATTATTGCTAAGTCAGCCATATGAAGTAAAGCATACTGTGTGTATATGTGTGTGGGTGTGTGGATGTGGGGGGGGGGGGGGGGGGGGGGTCAGATGAGATTCATCTCAGTCATGCTGGTATGCAACTCATGGTTTTCTCTCATAGTAAAGTCAAATGAATGATTCAACAAACTTACAATATAATAAGCCTTGACAGAGACACAAGTAGATTCTATGTATTTTGCATCATTTATGGAATCTATATAACTCATGCTTTGTCTATAAGAAAACTTTATGACTCCCTGTGAGTGTGATTATGATCTATAGCCATGAACAAGCCATTTTCCTTTCAGTGAGGCAGAAGAAAGAGAACATGAGTCTATTTGCCAAATTGTTGGCATGACAGAAATCAAATTTATTGACTGTGACTGAAATGTGTGAAGTAAGTATCTTTGTTTTGCAGAAGCTCACAAGAACCACTCCCAATCCCATGTATTACATTTATTATCCTGTGTGTCATGAGTAGTGAATTAAAATTCAAACTGAAAAAAAGAAAGATAATGTTCAAAATTAATATTCTAGCAGGATTATGCAAGACAGTGGGAACATGGGCTTGTCATGGTCATTATACCACTAGCCATTGCCGTGAAAGAGCAGGTTCATTCATTGTCTGGTATTTGACACACATGATGACAACTGAGTTTCTCCTCCCCCTCCTCCTCCTCCTCCTCCTCCTCCTCCTGGACACAACCACAAGAACCCAACCTTATGGCACTGAAAGAGAAAGCAATGATCTGATGCCCTGAGTTTTCCCTTACCACACATAGCAAAAGAAGAATCTACCGTCTCCAATATTTCTCTCCCTCCCTCTCGCCCATTCTGTCCTCGTCTCCCTATCTCTTTCTTCACCCTGAGGCCAAGCTATTTTGCTTGGATCGCCCCCAGAGGACAAGTCAGGATATTAGAGCATTAGGAAGCAAAACTGTCTCCGAACTCTCTGCTTATTCAAGCCGGGTGTGTGGGCTGTCTCTGTGTGTGTTTGGATCCGTCTCTGTGAAGCCATCATTTGCTGACAATGAAGTGAAATGCTCAAATTTCAGAGTATCGTTACACACTGTTATGTGGCAGCTTCTGTTCACTGGCTGCACACCACCATATGTGACAGTTACGCACAAGTTGCACCATTTTTGGCCTGCTCTTTGGTGTCTCTGCGTTGCTCATACTGGAGTATTTTATTCAATTTATTCGATCATGATATCTTCACACCCCATCATTGTTATGGTCATGTGCTTTATTATCAGGAAATGACATGCAAGTGTTGCATCCAATGCATGAAAGATGTAACTATACTTAATTGTGTTTGATTACGTAATCAAAACAATACAGGCAACACTCCTTGTTGACAGTACCTGGTACTGTCCGATAGAAATAAGTGTACCCATACATACTCCAATATCCTGCAGTTATCAAGCTACAGTATATGACTTATAGCACTTGGTAAAGGAGATGAGATCATTTCAGAAACAAAACCAAAATCTGGGCAAGCTAAGTGGATGATACAATCCACCACCCCCCCCCCCCCAAAAAAAAAAAAAAAAAAAAAAAAAAATCAAAGCAGAGCAGTGAAACATAAGTACCCATTGATTAAGGACATAGTGCTTTTTACATAGAAAGTTACATCATGATATTCACTGAAATCTATTTCAGTGATACTGATTTGATTTTGATTTTTTTTTTCAGTAAGATTCATTTTCATGAACTTAAAGAAATATTTCATCTTTCAACACAGCCTACAGGTGTGAAGAAGATTGTAATTTTCATATGTTCCACAATTAGTAGTTGACCATCGGTCAATGCAACTTATGAGACTAGCATAGTGGTTTTTGCAACTGCTCATTTTATATTTTTGTAGGATAGCTTTCTTCAGCATTTCTGCATTGATGTCATGAAGTGTGTGACAGAAATTTCACAGAAAAAGAGCATTTGAAATTGAAGTAGCTGTTCATTCTTTGCTAGGTGGAAAGACATTCTCTACAGTCCATGGAGACTTGAATTTGCTTTCGTAAGGAGTTGGGTTTTTATTCCTGATTTGACATTCATCCCACATCAATCCCTCCACGGCAGCCAGCGGAGTTGTACCGCTCCCTGCGTGTTCCCGGGGAACCCTCGCATAACCCAAATGTGCCAACCTCCCTTGTGCTTCGCAACCCTCAGCTCGAATCTCCAAATGTCTCTGAGCTGTGGTATCTCGAAAGAGAAAAAAATGAATAATTTAAGTGTCTCTCATCAATCGTACATATCCACTTATGAATATTTCAGTACTCTGCGGTATATCCCTCGATTGGTGTCCCTCAAATCAAGTCCAAATGAGAACAAACAGCAGAGGAAATGAGGCCTCATCCAGAACAGAACAGAGGCCTGACAAATCTTGTAAATAAATCATGAACAAGCCAAAGCAAACATAGAGCTCTCAGCTACCATCTGGGTTTTCAAAGCTCAATGAATTACTTATGAATGGTTGTGAGGGTGCTAAAGAGCTTCTAAAATTTCAATCACTTTCAGGCTTTGAATGCAGATATTTTGATACCAGGAAATGTTGGGTATTGTAAACAAGCAAATTATTTGCACATCGAAAGAAGAGTAGGTCACTCAACTGTCTGCATATTTATAAGCTGCAGTGAATGGCAATTGCAAGATGACATTTACCAGGAAAATGCCAATTTTGATAGTTTCTGTTTTCCACAGCCTCTATCCCTCCCCAATGTGTTTTTATAATGTCCATCAAAATGTTTGTAGTCTAGTTTTTAGGGTAACACAACATTTGCTCCTGCAATAGTTGCTCCGATCTTATTTTCTCCAAGGACTTAAAGTTAGGGTTAGGGGTAGGGTTGTGATAGGGTTTTAGGTTTAGTTTGATGTGAAGATTAGGATTAGGGTTAGGGTTACGTTTCATGGAAGTAATTGTTGCAGGGGCAAATGTCGTGGAACCAGTTATTGAAACATGATCTTTCCTTACATGCTGTTTGGATTGTTATCATATACATACAGAATGATTTAGTTCAGACATAAGACTGTGCACAAATCAAATTGCGTCTGACTTGGGTGGAATAATGATAGGTTTTTTTGTTTATTTTTGTTTTTTCCCCTGGAAGAGATAGCATTCATTCATCACCCCATCACATATCTCTCAAAAGCTTCGTCAATGAGCTGGATACCGCACAATCGATCGGGATCTTTTTTTTTTTTCCTGCCTTGCTTCCAGGTGTCATCCTCGTGTGATGAAGGGGGGTCCTGCCAATGCCATTAAAATTCCAGCTATCACATTGGATAATGTGGCATGTTGATATGATGGCATCATTGCCACATTATCACCTAGATTGTCAGTTGCAGCATATGTCACGTTCTGGGCACAGCGGGGAAGGCAGTGCACGGTGGCGAATGGATATCTTGTGTCTGTTTTGCTCTCTCCCGCTGCACTCTTTCTCTTTCACTCTTAGCTTTAAAGACAGGAGCCCTCCTTAAGATGCCAAGAAAATGGTTCTCTTATGAGCCCAAGAAGGGGAGCAAATAAAAGAAATATTGGATGCCTTAAAGGGACTGTACAGTACTGGTTTAGGTGGGGATTCGTGTTTTGAACATTCCTAAGTGAGATAATGAGAAACCTTGTATGAAATATGAAAGAGCATGTACTTTTAAGAAGGATTCAACGTTTGTTTGATGAAAATTGGTTTTCAAATGGCTGAGATATCCAAAAAGTGATAATAATAAAAGACTACAGGCCATGTCTTTTATTAGGATTTCTTTGTTTCACCTTGTTTTGGATATCTCAGCCATTTCAAAACCGATTTTCATCAACTAAACTTTTGATACCCCTTAGAATTGCATGCTCTTTGACATCTCATAGAGTGGTTTCTGAATATCTCACAAAACGTTAAAAGCTAAATCCTCGCCTCGACCAGAACTGTACACACCCTTTAAGTAGCTCAATCACTTGCCCAAAAGAGCAAGTATTTCTAGAGTAAGTAAAATACCCATTGGGTGCTTTGTCTGCTGCCTCATGTTGTGCATTCGGTGCCATCAATACCCAAATCAGTTCATAAAGATGAACAAGGAATTTTCTCTCCAATTTCTTGAGGTGAACATAGTGTTTTATAGCAGAGTTGCTGGTTACCGATGGCAACAGGTATGCAGCTTTTTACCTCTAACCACAGATTAGATATAATTTCATAGATATATATACTTCTAGCAACATCTGATTTCAAGGTGTGTCTTATATCAGATCAAACTGCCCTACAATTTTAAGGTAAAGATATTGAATTTCTTTCCAATTTAATGTGCACATAGAACTTGAAATATCTCTCACATACTACACTCTGTTGCGGAAGGAACATCCTCATCTCCTCTGCATCACAATCTGCTGACCTTGGAATCAATTCTGTGATGCTTTTACGGAGTGAGTCATCATTTTTGCCTTTAGAATTCGTCCACATCTGTTGAAGACTCAGTACAGGTACAATGTACGTAGGCCTAGAGCAAAAGGGTTACCATTATCAAATTTAGTGTCTCAATAGAATTTGAACAAAATTTGAAAACTTTTCTTGCATGATTAAATGGGTCATTAGTCATGAATGTCTTTTTATTTTCAGGAGTGGAATGTAATGATGTGTGAATAGTCAACCTGGTAATGGCACCAGAATTAGGTCATACCCAGATGTTGATTATTTCACAAGTGCTGATGTTCTTTCATCCATACCTATTTATTTTTGTAACCTCTATGCCATGTTGTCATCCTGCCGGCATCCAATGCTATGCTATCAGGTTAAAACACAAACACCAGACTGAGATGCAGATTGGAGGATGTGTGCTGTTTCAGTGTCTGGAGAGGCAAAAGTTCACCTGACTGTAACATTTCACTCTTAGAAGGACATGTACTAGAATGTCTCTGTGCGAAAAGGACGCATGTACCATATAATGCAATATTTCGCTGTGATGCAGAAGTAGATCTGTGGAGATGAGTACGAGTGTGGCATACATTGTAACAAGACACTGGAAACATGGTGTGTCAGTGGATGGTAGGAGAGTCAGGTGTGTGGACTCACACTGTGGCAGACACGACATGATTTCTGTGTCACTGTTAGCCCCTTGCCTCTTTCTCTGGTGGTAAACATGTTTTCTAGCGGTTGCTTTCTGAGAATCTTCCTTTTTGGTATTTATCCCCCTGTTTTGCCCTGCAGACAGTGTCTAGATCAGTTACCAAGCTGTAGAATATCAGTTTTTTTTTTTAGGTTGCCTTCACTCAGCATGCATTCATGTGAAATGTGTAAGGTATAAATGTGATTGCAGGAGGAGAATATATATGACTTCATGCACCTGCATTAAAGCATTTATATTGCAACAATATTTTTTTTTTTCTATTTGATAATGTTCCAAGTTTATTCCATGTATTTCGAGCCATCTCGAATTATACTAAACAAAAAAGTAAGTTTACATTTAAATGCAGAAACATTTATGAGGCCAGTGCAAGGCATAACCAAAGGGAAGTCAATAGAAGATTACCGGTATATGAAAAATGTTGCTATTGTTTCACATTCCTTTGATGTGAAGGATATATGTATGTACACCTTTTGACATTGTTGAAGAAATGTAAAGTCAATGGTTAGGATTGCTGTGTTACCAGTGATGAAATATTACCTTCCTAACTACCTATGGATACCTATGGATGATTCTGAATGCAGGCTTTAAGCCTTTATCATTCAGATCCAGAGTTGGTCCTGCTTGAAGTAGTATGGACCATTTACAATGATATTATTTTTTGTTTCAAGTTATTTTTTCCCCCTCAAACTTTACAATTCCAGAATTCTGTCATATCTTATGCAGATACTACTTTTACCATGCTCTTTGTTTACCATTAATGTAACCAACATTTGCTCTAAAGTCTTCATGGCATATGACCATTATGGCAAACTCAGATCTTCCAAAGGGTTTGATGCAGGACAGGTGTATTGCCTACATCCTGTTACCGTCATCATTGTCCATATCGTACAGGTGGAAGCTGTTGTCTCTTGATGCATGTTGGATCATCAGCCTGTATTTCATTAGCTCAAGCTCTGATCCAAGGATAGTGGTAAAGGGAGCTGAACTGTAGAAGGGCTTACTGATACGATTGCCCTGCTATGGCAAAGACATCTCCTTCTTCTTCTTCTTCTTCTTCTTCTTCTTCTTCTTCTTCTTCTTCTTCTTCTTCTTCTTCTTCTTCTTCTTCTTCTCCTTCTCCTTCTCCTTCTCCTTCTCCTTCTTCTTCTTCTCCTTCTTCTTCTTTTTTGTGGTCTTCCTCTTTATCTAAAACATGCTCAGGAAGATCCTTCTGTAGTTGGATTAAACAGTGCAAGCTCAGTTATATCATTGCAGCTTGGGGAAAAAACAAGCGTGAACTGCTAAGTGACAAACTTTTCTCTTCGGCATTCAAGTTCACCCAGAATGGTTTAATTTTCAAAAATATTCAAAATATGTGGATAATCCTCACCGAGGCACAAAAGAACAGACATGGTTGAGAAGGGATTGTGAGTGGTTAGGTGGGGGTATGTATGGGTCAGGGTTGACAAATGGGAGCGGACTTTCTTGTCTTTCATGGGGCTTGGGCCACGGGAGGTGGGGAGCAAATGTTACATTGTAGAACTTGAAAGAACCAGATTATGGTCACCAAGTCCATGTTAGCGCTTTCACAAGACAGACTGTGCAATAACACTGTTTATAAAGCTACATGATATGTTTCATGGCTGGCAGTATCTGAGCAATTAAGTCCAGTACATTCTGGCTTGTGTAGACGGGCAGAAATTCAACTCACATGTTGTTCTGACTGTCATGTCCTTGGAAGTACAGCATTGTGCAGGTGTTATTTAATTTCTTAACTTCACCTGTTTATTTGGTTTTTTTTTTAATTTCTGTTATATCATTCTGACATAAAAGCAAGCTTCTCATCATTCAGGGAGATTTTCCAGTCTGTTGCATCTCATGCATCATACATAACATACAGTACAATCCCTGCAATAATTTAGAGCTGTGTTTCAAAACAAAAAAAGTAGTTCCTTGCAGGATTGTATTAAATACAACCATCAAGTGTGACATTTAGAATTGACACAATCAGAAGTCATTTCCAAGTGCACTTGACCAATCTTTTACTTGCATGGAATACAGAAAGCATATAATCACTTTTTTTTAAAATCAAGTGTGTTGCTCTGGATAAAGCTACATGTAAGATATTCATATGATTGCAAAACATTTATGTTGTATTGTTATTGAAAGTAAAGTAGCATTAGGGAGGTGTTCCCACCTCCCTGGTAGCATTGTTAACTTGTGCCAAATGCTAACAAATATTAGGCTCATTTGTATAAAAAATTGATTACTTGTGTAGAACGTACATGATGCAAATAGGCCCTAAATGTTTGGTATTGATCTACTTCATTCATATCATCCATACCATTCACTCAGGGAGCGGATATTGGGGGAATACCCCTGTGTCACACCCTTGGCTCACGTGTACCAGGGAATAGTCCTAAAAGGGTTAAAAACTTTATTCCATGCAAATACAAATGGAGGTGATGAGTATTCTGATTAGTGTTTTTTTCTTCTTCAGAGTTTTAAGGTCATGTGAGTGCTAAGTCTGAGGGTATGTGATTGATTCTGGCACCTCCATGTTCCTCCTCTCACAGACAGTCAGTCTGGTCCTGTGTAATCCCTCTAGTAGGATATAATTGGGATCATCCTCCCCATCCTCCCCTTTCAAGGGGGTACAATCCGCCCCCATAATGAGGAAGATCGGGATCAAGAGGTTTGTTCCCTCTTCCAAGGAAACCAGCTGCAAATTAATATGACAATGCATGAAACAAGCAATGTGCCAAGTGGTGCTTCTGATCAGATGCCTACAAACAGTGACAACCTTGTGACAAGAAGCTTTGTCATAACCATATTGTTTTTATTTTTATCATATTACATATTTTATAAAAAGATGATATCTCTACTTTGAGCTCCACCTGAACACTTAAGTACAACTTAGCTTTATTTATACATTCATGACAATACCTGACATTCAAATTCATTGTAAAGGACTATGTTAACAGGTTCCCAGAGTCTTTGGATTTTATGACATCAGCAAAAAATTATAAGTTGACTGTAAAAGGTTATCCTTTGCGCCTTATATATGTGAGGATTAGCTCTGTTAGCTTTGATGGAGAATGCACTAGGGTCAGGGTGTAGTCTGCTCACTGGGATACTAGCCACCATGAATGAAAGTTTGATTATTAGCACTTTCTTTTTATGTGAATACTAAGTTCATACAATCTGCTAGGTTTCATCTTTAGAAAAAGATTTTGAAGAAAAAAAATCCCCAAATCTGATACATTCAAAACTGTCATTTCTTCCTTTAAGTGTGAGCAATATTTAGAAAGTGGTTCAATGTGGCATGATCAACCACAACCCACTACAACATGTGCATAGAATGGAGCCATACCTGGGACAAGTCAAGTGCGACAGACTGGTATACGGTCGCTGATGAGTCACATGCTTCTCGTAATGGGAGTGGATTGCGCTGGAAACCTGTGTCGAGTTAGCTATTTACATTTGCTATCATCACAACCATTTCATGCAGACATGCAGGAGGGACTGTCTGAAATACAACCCCCCCCCCCCCAAAAAAAAAAAAGCTCTCCAGAATCCTTCAAGAAAAATGAGAATAAAACTACAACAGAGACCTTCAAGTGGTGTGTTACAGTATGATACAAATATACTATATCATCCAAACTTTGTGTACTATGCAGCTTTTGTGTTTTTTTCCCCTTCTGTCAACTTGAAAGTGCAATCACTCTGTAAATGTGATGTCCCTTTCACAATCGAAATCTAAGCTGGCAAACATAATGTCACAATGCTTCAGGATGTGACCCATGGGGGCATTTTCTTGTGCAAACAAGTCTCTTGAAGGTCTACTGCACTGTGCTTCAGGGATCATACTGAGGTTGGTAATTTGGTGACATTTTTTTTTTTTGTCTTTTTCCCTTTTGACCCCTGTCACATTTCACTTTCTCTTGGTACATACCCTGTAACTCCTAATCATGCAAAGAAAATGCTTTCTAATATGATCTGTCATTGGCCTGCTTGTAGACGAGACAAGGCATTGTAATTGATGGATACATCTATTGACTGATTCTGTGACGCGCTATGTGTATTTTTGGCACTGGGCGCAGCCATAGTGGGTGTCTCAGCCGACCCCCCCCTTCCCACTCCCCACCCCTCTCCCTACATTAGCACGCGCGCAGAATGAAAAACTGCTTTAGCCAATGGGCGTCTCGTACTGAGTGCGCGAATGCTTGCTTAGTGCGCGAACCTTTGTTACAAGTGCGTGATAAACATGTTGCCCGGGGTGGGGGAGAGCAGGGGGGGTCTGCTGAGACACCCACTATGGCTGCGCCCAGTGCCATGACATGTCTGCTGCCCTCAACGAACCCGAATCGGTCAATAGGGGGAGGAAATAAAGAACAGTGATGACCTCTGAAAGTTTTATCGAAAGTTTTAATCACAGAGAAAGTTGCCTCCTGCATGATGAAAGAAGGAGAAAGACAGTGAGTGTGTGAGAGAATGAGATTGTGCATCCTGGTTATGCAGAGTTTGCGATGAAAATAGAGTTCCTTTGAACAAAAGCAATGAAATCAAGATAATATGTGACCCGCTACAACAAAAGGATCCTAAAGTCGTTGACGGCTGTGCCGAGAAAATCGAGTTTGAAGTCACATCATCAAAATTGGTCAAAACAATCAGATTTCTGTTTTTGGCATAATTTTGTAGTCTAATGTTTTGTCTATCATCTGCCAAATTTTCGAAGCTGAATGATCAAACAAAAGGCAAGAAATTAGCGTTTTTCTGGGCCATGATTTTCTGAATTTCAATGTAACAGAAACGTGTCCGAAGATTTGGATTTAGCGCCGCAACTAGACTCCGCCCCTAGCAATGAGGGAGTGATCTTATTGGTCAGTGCGTGGCATCCTGATTACTGATTGGTCGTGTGTAGACCGCTGGCGCTAAGCTTGAATGAACATTGCGGAGGTCGCTAGGATCATACCTTCTATTGTCAAGCGGTGAAAACTGTCTTGCCTCCCCTTGATCATGTTAGCATCAGAAGGAAAACTTTCAAGGCGTTTTTGTCGAAACTCTTATTTCCTCAACCACTTGACACGCGCTAATAAAATCATTAATATTTCCGCAACCGAGTACTTTTATGAGTTGTGTTATATATGAAATTAAAGTAGAAGAGTAAGGGAACTTTCTATGTCATGCCATTTTAAGAAAATTGTCCTCCCCGACTTTCTGATCCTTTTGTTGTAGTGGGTCACATCCACATGACAACATGACAACATGAGAGCTGACAGGCAATTGCAAAATTTAAAGGGATGGTATAGTATTGGTGGAGATGAGGAATGGGCTTTTAACTTTTTGTGAGATACCAATAAACCACTTATAGAATAGTACAGAGCATAAGTTTATTTTATGAAAATTGGTTTTGGAATAGTTGAGACATCTAAAAACAAAATGAAGCAAAGCGATCATAATAGAAAGGTGGGTCAGCCATTACAAAACCAATTTTCATCAAATAAATGATGAATTCCGCTTGGAAGTACATACTCTTTCATATTTCATTAGATGTTTTTCGTTATCTCACCGAAAAAAGTTAGAAACGTGAAGTTGGCTCTTAACCGAAACTATTGTAAAACACAGTATTTACGCGGCATGAAATTTTTGTGAGTTGCCTCTAACATTCAATGCATATAGTGTAGACAAGAACTTTCGTGTGCATTCTAATTTCGCGAATCTTGGCTCTCGCGAAATTCACAGAATTCCTCGTTTTACAGTATACAATTCCTTTAAACTATTTGTGTTGTCATTGTTAAAAATGTAAAAAACAGTGGAACATACTTAATTTTTAAAAGGAGCATGTGTAAAAGGTGAACAAGTGCTCTTGGTAAGCTTGTAATCTCATGTTATGGAAAAGTGGGAACAGTAACTGTCCTCTTTTAGAAATCTGATATTAACAAGAAGAAATAGTTGAACTGAAAGGGGCTGTGCCAGCAGCTGTATTGTAATAGTGGTTCCTGACTACTTGTATACAAATATTTATGTTCACCATATCTGGGTAAATAAGTACCTGAAGGGTCAAAAGGTCTTGTCTGACCTCTGGGCTAAAAGCATAAACAGTTCTCAGAAAGACTTTGTGACCCTTTCACATTTTCCTCATTCATACTAAAAGAAGATATAGAGTGGGGGGGGGGGGGGTGAGGGAGGGAGAGAGGTTGGAGGTGGAGAGAGGTTTGAGTTTGATATAAGGCCTACCCAGTGACACTTGTCAGTTGACTTGTCAGTGACGGAGATTTTTTACCTTCATGTATTTCAGTATGTGGTACATATAACCACTGTATAGGCCTACTGCAGGTACTTGTTCTTGTGGCTTTTTTTTTTCATGCAGGCTGTTGTTATCAATTTGTTTACAAGTTGACATAAGGTAGGGTATATAAATGTTGTCACTAGATAAGAAATTGTTTGCTCTGACAATGCATTGCAAAATATGCTGCTTTTGCAAGATATTGTAGAGTCTTTAGATTGTTCCCTTTCAGTCTTCTAGATACCTTGATTGGTGAGGTTAAACAGGACCAGCCTGTTTTGATATAGGCACCTATATATAGGTGCTTAAAACAGGGTTCCCAGCCCATTAGGGAAATCAAGGAAATCAGGGGAAATTATTTTACTCTTTTCCAGTCAGGGAAAAGTCGGGGAATCTTAATTGGCCCAACAGTGAAAGTAGTCAGTCAGACTCATTGGATGACTGGCTATGTGAAACTTGAAATGAGTTGAAATAATTATCATGGAATTTTGAGACTTCATCATTGAAAAATCAGGGAAAAATCAGAGAATTTTGTATTCTTGAAATGCTGGGAACCCTGTAAAAGAGCATGAATGGTTTCTGTGTTTCTGCTCTTGTTTGTCTTTTTCACCCTGCATGATTTTAAAGCACGATTCATTTACATCAACTAATTGATGAAATGAAAATTAATTTTGATCTAAAACTTTGATACAACAAAGTCAAGTCATGGAGAAATAGGCTCTACTTATTTATCTGTCTGATATTCTGACTTTTACCCATTATCAAGTTATTGATGCATGATATTGATAAACTGCTTAACAAGGGACATAAAAGCATCAAGACCACTATGCAAACTTTATTGGAGTAGTCGTCTACATCTTCAGTGGTCATTCATCATTACCGTACTTGCTCATCCACTGCACCCTGTTCAAAAAAAAAAATGCCCGCCATTTTGCAGCTAAAAAGCCTGGAGTACCCACAAGTGATTTATCATATCTGCTGAGGCATCTCCTGCCTGAGCACTAGTATATGAGCCCCCTTCCCAGCACATGTCCCCTCGTCAGCATATCCCTTTCATGTCGAGGGAGATCAGGCTGTGTAAGCCCGTCTGCCTCCCGTTTTTTGTGGGAGGAAGGAAGAATGATGAATCTGCCATCCATTTCAAAATGATAAATTTAGTCATGATCCTATCATCAGCAATCCTCGCAATTCATCAAGATTCCGAGTGTCCCCTGCAACGCGAGGACTAAGGGTGTCTGTCATGGCAAGAGTAATGATGGGGGAAAGGGTTGGGTGGGAGGGAGAAGAATGAGCAGTTCTTCCTACAGTATATCTTTCCCTCATTTCAGACTGTAGAAAAATCTCTCTTGTAATCACGATTATAACCTCTATTAGAAAAAAATCAAGATTGCAATCGAGTTAATTCTTTTGTCTGAAAGCAAATTATTTTAATTGTGATTCTAGAATCACGATTAGTAAATCGGAGTCCAGAGTTGTTTTCAGGTCTTGATATGCTTGATTTGTGGTGCTCACTTCCCTTCTGAAAGGCATGCCCTCCAGAATGTCATTAAGGAGGTGGAGCTTAGCTTGACCCTACACTTACTTTCATCCACAGACTGCGCAAAATGTAATGTGATCTTCCCGTACTGCACTAGCTGAACGCATATTTTGCAAGTGTATCAACAGGTCATGAACTCGTACCTCCAAAACTCAAATCAAGTTTACAAACATGATTCATAAACTTGATTATAAGAGAGATTTTTCTGTCATCTGAAAGGACTCTATACATTCGAGCTTTGAGCATCTGAAAGGCCTGAAACTTTAATCATGATTACAACTGCAATTCATGAAGATAATTTCAAGAGAGTTTTTTTTTTTTAATCATGTGAAAGGTCTGCATATGTCCTTCAATAAATGCTATCCTTGGTATTATGCAACAGAAGGGGAGGCCAAAGTCTTTGATGCGGGTACAAAACTATACATAATCATCATTATCCATGATAAACACTTACCAAGGATATTTGAATGAAGATCTACAGCCTATACCATGTACAAGTGAAATTTCTTTCTGTGCAGACAGACTTGCTGTTTTTCTTGGTTCTTTGTAGGTCAACAACTATCTTGTCACATGATACCCCCAGTCTTCTATCTCTCATTCTTTAAAGCTTTAAAAAACCCTCCAAATCTCACAAAAAACACCAAACTAATGTGGATCATGGTTTTAAAGTTAATCTTCTCCCCAAATCTCAACTAATGGATGCACCATACTCAACTTGAGTTTGTATAAAAATATCAATTAATCAGTCTGAACATTTTTTTTTAAAACCAAAGATTACTCTCCAAGTCCTGTGATCTGATTTGTCCATGTCCCTCTCCCGTGGATTTTTGCCGATTCATCTTTATTTTGTATCATGGAGCATCATATTGACACTGTTTCTTTTCATGCATTGAAGCTACCATGACTATTTCATCAAGGCGACTAGGGGATGGATAAGCTGCTTTAATACGAGAAATTGCAACAGTGAGCCAGCGCTCATTTATCAATCCATGTTTTAAAATGCTGAATGGTGCATATAAAACAAGCATTGTATGTTTCTGGGGTTTTGTTTGTGCTATACATCATTCCAGTAAGATATGTTTCTTCCTCAGCCAGCCTTTCAATGTTGACTTCAGGAGAAAAGAACAGAAGAAAGAAATCCAACGAATCGGTCTATTCTTCAGTATCTTTTAAAAGCCAGCTCTTGAAAGAGATATTTCTTAGTGTGTCGTCTAACAGTGAAATACAATAGGGAAAATTGCAAATTCCCAAGTGCAGTTTAATGAGCTGGGAGGGGTTTAGTGACAGCCTCAAATGAAGAAGCTGAATGGTATTAACCTTCCACAAAGGAGCTTGTTAGTAATGGTATGTTTATTTCTGTCCTTTTAATGACTATTTTACACCTGACAGGAAAGATGTATCACCATTTCTTTGTAGGTAAATGATTTATTTTCACAAAAGTGTCAACTAATTTTATGTGTTAGGATTAACACCTGGTTCAACATTTCTTTTTCAAACTGCTGTATCAATACCCTTGCCATTGCAATATCTTAGCAAGCTGTGTTGGCATAAATCATCAAACTATACACAGTTTGATCTTTACATGAATCAATGTGAATTTTCATGAAAGCAATGGAGTGCCAAAAAAAAAGAATCACAAGAGAAAAAATGTTACTGAGAGTGTTTTGTAAAGTAATGATAAAGCCGAAAAAGGGGGGGGGGGGCTTACAGGTGTAACTTTTTTTTTTTAAATCGGCGAATTTGAAATTTTGGTGGCCTGAAAAAAGAAATGTAGCCCAAAATGAATGGAAACTTGATAATTCCTTGTGAATCTGAAGTGCCTGATCAGGCCATCAAAAGATAGATTTTTTTTTTTTTGGGGGGGGGGGGGAATTTGATGGCTCGACATCGATTTTTAGTGGCTCTGGACCTCTGGGCCATTGCTGATATCGAGCCCTAGTGCAATTTGTAATTTAGTTTGCTGATAATTTGATTTTGACATTAAAAATGATTAAGAATTTTCCCTTTCTTCTTTACTTCTTTTCAGAGACCTGAGTTTTAACAGAATGGTGAAAATTGACAGGAAAGTATTCAGAGGAGCATCAGCATTAAGAGATTTGTAAGTATGAATTCACTCATTCTTCTTTCTTTATATACTGCAACATATTCCCATTCCAACGCTTAACACTGGCGCTGGTCCGACAGTCCCAGACCGGTGAGTTGGCTCAGTCGGTAGCCTCTGCCTCACGATCACGCGGCCCGGGTTCGAACCCGAGTCTGGACTGAGCAATGTTGTGTGTAAGCATACCGTCCCCTCGAGCAAGAGGCAAAACACTCTGTCCCTCGGATAGGACATAAAATGGAGGTCCCGTGTATGAGACAGTAACAACTCATGCACGTAAAAGATCCCGCTTCATTCATTCATCGTAAAGAGCATGGTGTTTAACCTGGTGAAGTGGTCCCACCACAAATCCAACTGGACCCCATGGAAGACCAGCTTAACGTAGCTGAATATGGGCTATCCAGCCATCTTCTCAGATGGAAATGAACAAACAAACCAGTAAAAATCACTGTCAGTAACTTCTCAGGAATTGCCAAATTTGCTTGTCCAACATGACCTATATAAAAAAGTTACATTGTTGGGGCCAGTCAAAAAACAAACAAACAAACAAACAAATAAAAAACAAAAAATACACAGGACTAGTGGATTTTAGGTTCGGACCTATAAAAATGGAAAAATTGGCTATTTACTTGTCTGACAGGGACAGTTCGGACCAGTAGGGTTAGTGTGCAGCCCTACCCATTGTTAGTACTATGATAGCATGAACATTTTTAGGTAATAAAAACACGAACAAACATATTTTATTGATTTTGTATGAAATGTAGATGATTTCAAAACATAGTGGTACATGTATGCATTGCGGGATGTTATTCAACAAATGGATTTTGTCCATAGTTTGTAGAGCTACGCTGTATGCATAGTTTGTAGAGCTATGAAATCTTTGTGAATATATTTTGGAAGTAAAGCCACATGTGATTTTTTTCTTTATTATTGCATTGTGTAAAATGTATGCATGTGTATAAACTGATATATTTACGTGTTCATACAAACAGTGAGTTATGTCAGAAACTTCTTCACTACCATTGCAGTGATCATAAAAATTAGTGTTAAAACTCATATCTTGGGGTATGTCATTAAAATGAACTTTTAATGTCTACAACAATGTAGTATGTTTACAAAATTTTCTTGTGCTTTTTCTTGAATGCAGAAAATGCCTCAAGAAATTGGATATGGCATTATATACTACATTGCAACTCTAAATTAGAACATGAATTAGACTTCAAGTGATCAGTTTCTGTTTAAGAAGTATAGCTTTACAGCATGTAGTTACCGTAAAACCAGAAATGTTTGCGTGCATTTTGATTTCACGAATTTAGCGAGAGCTGTCAGTTCCAATTCGTGAAAAATGTCATGCCATGAAAATATCTTGCATTGCAGTAGCTTTCAAAGTCATTGACATTGGTACAAGGAAACAGCTGTTTGTGTTTGGTAAACCACCAGAGGAAGGCAAGTGTAGATGTTTTAGACAATACTACTGATGGTGGATTTAATGACAGACACATGATTGCGATTACCTGCCAGATGTTGATGTTTTGTAGGTCAATCATCGTGTCTACCATCGAACAGCAATTTACTGGTATCTAACTTTACACAATGGCATGATTCCCCTAACAAACCACAGAGGATTTATGTGTTCATAAAGTGTGTCAATGAGATCAACTTTGAATCATTGTATTAGAACACAATCAGTGCGGAGGTATTTGTGCATCATACATTGAGCTGATAGATTACACACTTACACTGTGAAAAAATCAAAAGCTGGCTCAAGCATCCAGGGATGATTATGAAAATATTCATACACATTGATTTTCAACACCAGGGCCCCATTTCATATTTAAGATGTTAGGATAGTAACTCTTGCTGGAATGGCAACTTCCAATAGCAACAGCCAATCAGGAAGCTGGATTCTCGTCATTACCATGACAATTGCCATTCCAGCAAGGGTTGCTATCGTATCAACTTTTTATGAAATGGGGCCCAGGTGTTGATACTACCAGGGTAGTTTGAGCTGATGTATTACATTTTTGATCCAAGGCCAAATGCTGTCTCAAGACAGAAAAGCAAAAATTAGACAGTGATATGAAGTGCATTGCTTCTTTGTTGTAAAGAAACACTCGAGCACAGATACTTCTTTTTTTGGAGGTATTGTTGCTGTGTGGCCAAGGTCTATACTGATTCAATAGGATGGATTAATCCTCTTCCGTACATTGCACTAATACCTGTCATGCAACCAAACTTTCTGAAGGCTCGGGAAGTGAATTCTGTGTGAAACACGGATTGCACTTTAGGCAAACTTTATGAAGGAGAGGGCAAGCAGAAAGTCCCATCCATTCACTAAAATTCTTGATCAAGTCAATGATTTAAACATAATGTACCTGTATGCAAACCATCTTTTTAGTGAAAAAAAAGGAAAATGGGCGACTATGCAGTCTCTAAACTTTTTTCAGTCATTGCCCTTTAAGAAGCTGGTACAATAGCTTAATATGAAATAAAAGCTTTATTTACTCAGAAATTATGAAGCTTTTTATTTAAGGTGTGTAAATACCTGTATTCAAGAAACAGTATTCTCCAGGTTTGAACCAGCCATTTCCAATACAGTTTATTCCAGACCACTTTGGTACTTTTTCCATATTTTCGGCACTAGTTTTATTCAAAACATGGCATTTCCTGAACTTCTTTAATAATGTCATCATGAGGTGTTCAGAGCACATGATATCAGACTAGTGCTTCAATGTATTTTCAATGTATTGAAATGTCATCAATATATTTTATCTTTCAGACGGTTACATAATAACCAGATTCTGTGCATCATGGGCGGTTCATTCAGACCACTGCGGCTGCTGGAAATATTGTAAGTCTTCATTTTCATCAGTCTGTTATCTTGTAGAGTTTATGAAGCTCAGCCATCAAGTTCGTTATTCTCATTAAAATAAGGATTGATATATTAATGAAATTATTTGTTAATCAGCTGCAAAAAGATTAACAAGTTTTAAACTTATGTAATTTGCACTTGGATGTCTGTGTTATTACTTGTACCCCAGCAAATATTTCAAATTGGATTTAGTCATACAGTCATGTCCTTTTCATTTCTTATTCAAGGTCTTGTCACATTGAAAGACTCACATATGTGATATTAAATGATTTTTGTTACTACTGCAACAACTAGAAACTTTAATATGTTGATTAGTCATTTCTAAGTTAGTTTCAGCACTTGGAAATTACTCATTCATCTTACTGTAATCAAGTGTGAATACTCGGCACAATGCTTATCTTGCCATGCTGCTGTAGTTTCACAACATTTACTAAGTGTTGCTCATTTTGTCCTTCTTGTACAATTGTATTTAATGTTTCATGCTTTATCGTATGAATTAACTATTTATAATATTGATCATTACTGCTAAGTTTTAACCGTTTGAAACTAGCAGAAATAATTCAAATCCAAAATCCAATTAATGAAGAAAGTCTTTTGTGTTCCAGGACTCAGATTCTTTAATTTGTACAAATTCATTTTTGGTTTGAAAAGCTGTCTTCCTGTCATGTTCTAATTGACATTTGCATAGCCTGTCACATTGCACTTCATTTCAATAATCTTTACCTGGATCCTCCTAAATCTATAGTAGTGACTTTTAAACAAAAATGATAAAATTTGCTCTTACGTAGTTGTGGTTGTTGTTTCATTACACTAATGATGCTCGAAGGAGAATCTCATGGACTGTGGAGAGATATTTCTTTTGGTTCCTCCCTTTCCGTCACTCCAAATTAAGTTCTGCATCGTAGAGCAGATCAATGCCACAGTGATGCCCCAGCGATCTCTTCGCTTATTGACGCTATCGATTGATTTTTAGCGGAGGAAGGATATAGGAGGAAGTAATTATGATTATGGGGCTGGACGTATCAACAAGAGTTGATCCGTGTGGTATTGATTTGAAGCACAATGCTGAAATAATCTCAAAGACCTCTTGTGATGTTCACACAAGTGGAAATGTCACTGGCAGCAGGAGTTCAAAGAGCAAGAGAAGAGACTGATATCTAAGAAAAATCAATTAGTTCACAGGGAGTTCATGTCACATTTGATTAAAGTCTTCAAAATGATACATTTTCAAAATGATAAGCGAGAGTCTGGTTGGGCCTGTGAATCAATACTCGAGGCAGTAGGTTGCCAGTCTCAAGGCGAGGCAAAAAGAGAAAGCAAACATCGGACGTGATGTGGTGAAATTAGATACAGCTGCAGGGTTTGGGAGATTTGCACAAGCGTACGAGTTTGAATTTCACAGAGACAAAATGATACGTTAATGTACACTGTGTTTGCATATCGCCTGAATATGAAGGAGAGCTGAGAAAAGATGCAGTTACCTCCATCTTTCCCTGAAGTTTGCGTATCTACTGTCAGTCGCTTATCACTCACAATCTCATTTTATCTGTCCATCAAAATTTGATCTATTGGTCAGTTATACTCTTTGTCTCTGCCTTGCTTCACTCTGACTCTCCCTCTCTTAAATCCTTTAGCATTCTGTCTTTGTCTGTTGTAATTCTCAGGAGTTGATAAAAAGTCAGCAGAATTTTCTATGTTTTAATATCTAACACAGACCCCTTTTCCCCATCTCTTTATCTGCAGATATCTGAATGACAACAATCTCACAACATTAAGCAGTAGTAGCTTCACGCATATGAGTTTTCTGAAACAGCTGTAAGTATACTACAGTTCTTCCTGTCTCAATTTTATAAGAAACGAAATAAGTCTTTTAGGGCTTTACTAAAATTTTGGATACCATAGTTTTGCTATTCTTTCATTCTGTAGTGCAAAAACCTGGATTGTCCCAACTCTGAAAAGAGCTCTGTGGAACTGCTTTGATCCCATTGATTACTGTAAACGCAGAAATTTGCGGTACATTAATTTTCGCGTATTTTGTGCTGTAGCACAATTCTAAAACACGCGAAAATATATACACAATTTTCTCAGCTTATTCTGAATGGGTTGACAAATCATGTAGAGCAAATTCAAGAACCCGCGAATATGTTTTTGAGCCGATCAGAGCGAAGATTAAAGGCATGATTTATCATTTGCAGATGAAACTAAAACCCAACATTAGTGCATTAAAATAGTTCTAAAATGTTAGTCAGGGATAGAAACAACCACTGTTGAAATTTGAATCCATATAATCGATGTTAAGTATTGTTAAATACGCAAAATGAGAACAATAGTTATAATAAGAATGCTTCCAGACTAAATCGTATACAGTTATGGTTTATTGAGAAAAATCCTGATATCTCCTTGTATTTTAGGCTTTATTGTGAAAATTTTATATGGTGGGATGTTTTGTGCTATAACAGACCTACACATATGCATCAAATGTGATATCTTTAAAACTTTTGAAATCACTGCTCCCAAAGGTAAATTGGACCTTTAATCATGCGAAAATATCGATGTTTACAGTATCAGACAGTCTGTATCCATACTCTTTTGAAAAAGCTCTGAAAACATATTATATTCTATATCCACTCTGAAGGTCTGTACAGATATTATTTTTACCTACAAGAACCTACATTGTTCTGTATGATTTCGTCCAAATGATGTATTCAAGCTTGGTCAAAATTGTTTTCATCATTACTTTGAATCACATGTATAAATTTTCTATTTCTGTGATTTTATAAATGGTCTTAGCCTTGTGCGAAGAGAGAACTAAATAGTAATTGTATTGTTTCATATATTATCATGTTGATATATCATAAGAATCTGGAGAAGAGTGTGTTTATCTAAATACTCAGTTTAGTGCATAAAACATTAAATTGATTAGGTCAAGCTAAACCAAATGATTGTAGTCGGGATTATATGTAATCACTATGCAATCTTGTAAGGCGCCAGATAATAATGGCATTATTTGTTGACTTGCTCTTTTTCCTCTTACCAAGAGGCAATAACAATGCATATTTTATAAGGAGAGGCTACAGTGGAGGAAATGTGTCCTTATAATGAGATGAATTATTGATTTGATGCGCAAAGTATGTAGGAGGATGGATGAGGTGTCATCAAGGGATGGAATCAATGCTGGAGCAGGCAATGTATCATTTATGTGACATTCCAAAATACAAGCAAAATATCTTGCAAGAGGCATATATCGAATCCAATGTTTCACTTTTAAAGGGAATATACCCCAAAGAGATAGAGATAAAATGAAGAATTGTTCTAGAAGTCAAAGCAGCAGACCAGAGCCATTTTTTAAAAAGTCATTTCAGACTTGCAAAGTAGAACAGAATATGAAGTGTTTTCAGTCATGATGCTCTGGTTTGAAAATGATACATTGGGATGTTTTGAAGTAGAATTATTGGAAAAGCATTTAGTTTTAGGTGTAGAGTCTGTCTTACTACCTGAAAAAAACATTTTTCAAAGGATGATATTGCTATTTATGTCAGCTTCACACCATCCTGAAAAAAGGTTATTTGGAATGACAAATTAATGGACATATACTGTCCCTTGCTTTGAGGAAAATATATATGTGTGTCCAAAAACAAAACAATATCGAAGACGTAACTGTTGAGATGCCTTTAACTTTAGGAGGTGACTTCCAGATCTGTACTCTGTCACATTTTGTTTCACTGCTTTTGTGAAATATGCATGTCTCCCTTGGGAACATTCTTCTTCGGAAATGCTTCCTTTTTGTGTACCAAGTTCAGGCTACAAAGAACTTACAGAGCTCCAGAAACACATAGGAATTTTATGCAAGTTTCACTGCAAGGTAGAAATTCAAGCACTCTGCAGAAATCATACATCTATTCAGATCTCTGTGAGTCACAAGGATTTTATGGCTCGTAAAAATTTAGCATGACCAGTATGTTTTGAAAATAAAGTTTCAGCTCCCCTATGGCTGTCCTGTAACAATGGAGGGGTGACTCCGCCTTCTAAATGACCTGGCAGCAGTATAAATAATGCATGGTTTCCACACGTATGCAATGTCCCAGGTAGTATTACCTGACACTGAACTTTACCCACGTCATGTCTAGCAATTGATGGTAGAAAACAATTATGCATGTGCTACATGATGAAAAGAAAAAAGTTAAATGTTTATTTGATGCCAGTGATTGATGTAAAGTACCAATCTATACACTCTGGAAAGAAAAGAGAAGTGTGAGAAGTTATCTGTGATTTATGATTTGTGCTCCAGACAAGACTTGCAGTGACGTCAGCGAAACTGACTTGTAATCCGATGCAGGAGTTTGAATGCAAGGGGGCTGTTGAAAACAAGTTTTGGGAATGGATGTCACTCAATATGCTGCGTGAAAACTGTACCCTTATAGCATAGACTTGAACTCAAGGGAAATACATCCGTGATTGTTAGATTACCCACTGATTGGATCGTTAGAAATAGGCAGTGACATATAATTGTTTCTCTTGAGAATTAGCAAATTTGATTCTATGAAGTGCATTTTTCTTGATGTCATATGTAGTTAATAAGGACATGACATTGATATGATATAATTGTTGTGATGTTGCAATAAAAAATAGAGTGTTTATCAGTGCCACAGTAATTCAATCATGTATGAAAGGAAGGAAACTTGCTCTTTGGTGGAGATTACGACAAAATGTGTTTTTGTCAATGTGTCAGTGTCAGAGTGTTTATGTGTTTTAACCTGCATTAAATCAATCAAGGGGATGAACAATGTGTGATGTTGGTAATCATAACAAGGTGTTCTTTCTTACAGGACAGTTATCTAAAAAGAAGAAGAAGAAGAAGTGAACATTATAATGAAGTAAACAATACTTAAATGTAATGAAGCATCACTTCATAATCCTTTACAGCACAGCACCCAGTGTCCTATAAATATCACCAGCAGACAGTATATAACTTTCTCTTTAAGGGTTATTTGCTAATACTCATTAGCATCATCCAGTGGTCCTTAAATGAAGATTTAAGTCACATAGCAAACATATTTGGACTTTGGATTGAATTCACAAATATATTTTCAAAGCAAGCTGTCATTTCTAGGCAGCAAAGAACCAATATAATATCTTTTTGATAGCCCATTATATATATTTTTTTAAATCAAAGAATTTAATTCAAGAGTATATTTGTAAAGCGCGCTGTCATTTTTGGGCAGCAAAGAACCAATACCTTTTTAATAACTAGTCATAAAGTGTTTTTTTTTTAACCACAGAATTGAATTTAAAAATGTATTTCTAAAGTGACCTATAATTTTTAGGTATCAAAGATCCCAAATCTTTATGATAACCCATCATTCAGTGTAACCACAGAGACATACTACAATGTATACAGCTGAATGAGTTTGTTGATGCTTTAAATTGCTTTTATGACATGCAAAGTATCACTTCAGAAAAATTTGAAAATTTCTGTATCTAATCATATGAGAAGCTCAAAGGTACTTCTGCTTTCAAAGCAGCTTGCTCATGAAATAGGTTTAGTAAAAGATCAGATCTGTATAGCTTGCCATTGGCATTTGAATGATATATGCCATATGATGTTTATCAACTGCAGCATCATCTTGCTGCAGGAAATTAAAGGTTTCCTCAGATTTTTGCCATTTTTATTAAAGAATAATTTCAGGTCCCCACTGTTTGTGACCCATCAACGTATTACCTTGTTAAAGATGCTATCATTACAGCTAGGAAAAGTGCAAAATAAGGCAAATTGGCTGAAAAATAAGACATATGATACACGTATCTGTAGAAAAAAAAGAAGAATGTAAGTTTGACATTTTACTTACCTCCTGTCTTAATTCCAGGCCAAGAAAGTGGTTTTGAACTTTTCTACTTTTAAGACAGCATAATTTTGGAATGATGTTAAGTTGACTAATTACATATATGTTTTGAAGTCAAATCTCCTTCGTGCTCGACACCATGTAAACTTCAAAGCTTACCTTTGTTTTTCTCGAAAACAGTGTATGTTATTGCCTGTTTTTGCAGCATTCTGTGATAAGTTTTTGTGAAATGCAGTTTTTATCTCACCAGAGTCTGGAGAATTACAGCACAGAAATGAGAAAATTAACTTTTGACAACTTTGGGAGGTTTTTGTGGTGATAAGTCACAGTTGTCCAAGAGTTCATGTGTTATAACTGTTAGAATGTTACTTTCTTTATAACCAGTCAAAGTTATGCCATAGTAGATATTCTCAATGTGTAATTATATGTATGCAAATGTGTGATAGACTTAAAATGCACATATGTATAAGATACAAATGTAAGTATAATCATTGGCTCTGGTGAGCTGTTTGATAGGGGTCCCAACATAGAACTGAAAATAAGAATGCTATGGCAGTTTTATAATCCAGAGCAGACCAACTTATTTCATTGTTTCTGCTACCTTGTTGCCTCACAGGAGACTGTCAAAGAACCCATTGGCATGTGACTGCCACTTGTCATGGCTGGCCCTTTGGCTGCGACAACACCCTCAACTGGGTCTACTGACCACCTGCGAGACTCCACGCCAGCTCCACAGCCTCAAGGTGGCTGAACTTCAGACTACAGACTTCAGGTGTACAGGTAAGAGCCCTTTCAGCTCCTCCCAGAGATTTTTAAAGGGCTTATACGGAATATTATACTTTCTTGGGCACCTCGTTCAGGACAAGTGACTTGTTAGAACTCAAGGTACCTTGGTGAGGACAAGAAGAAAGCTTGTAAGCACTCACCACAAGTTTCTCTTCAGGATAAGATGGAAAAAACATAACTTCATTAAACATGAAACAACATGCCCCAGTGTCTTCTTCTCCTCCTACATGAGAGGCCTTAGGCAAATTTAACAATTCACCTTCTTGCTGCCTGTTTGAGGTTCTGCAGGTTTGTGATTCAGTTATAATGAAAAGACAAAGTATCAAGTAATATAATCTAAATTTTAGATTATGGATATGACTTTTATGCTAATGTCAATGCTTAAAAGTGAAATTAAACAGGAGCCTGTTCATAAGGTCATGGTACTTCTCCACTTATTGATTTCACGTCAATTTGCTTGGCTGTTTTAAAGGGTAAGGGAATTTGGGAAAAGTTCTGAAGTTCACATTCTTTGATGGCCAAGGAAGCGTCACCATTCACAAATCTTTTTGGCAACCAAATCCCAGTGGTGGTGGCATTGTGTCAGTTTGACTCACATTTCAGCCAACTAGGATGAGCGAATTCTGATCAGTCCGTGGAAATTTTTCTTGCAAATGGTTCTTTTTGAGTATCGAAAAATAGACTTCCTGACAGAATGACCTTTTTTACGATTGATACCTCGTTGTCTGTTGAAACAGAAAAGTTGGCACTTGCATTTCTTTTGCTCTTGGGATTGTGGTTTTATGACTGAGTTTTGCCCATGCAAGGGAGAATGAAATGCCTGTGTCAGGCGTAAAAATGGCGGCGTTGCCATGGCACCCAGTTTCCAATGGCATTGGGAGCCAATATTGTGGGTTCAAAGTCATCAAACAAGTGCACTGAGCAGCTGTTGTGAGAGGGGGCCAAGTGGCGGTGGTCAGATGGGGAGGCAGTGGGGTGATGTGGCAGCCAGGAGTGGTCGCCTTATTTATAGCCCACTCCTGGCAGGAGCTGGGGCGTGAAACTTAATGGATTTCCGCAAAGCCGCATTCCAACGGCCCAATCAATTTGTGGAGAAAAGACAAGAGAACTTCTCAGAGAATAATATGTCAGTGGCAACCAGAATATGGTATCCTGATCATATTATTATGCACGTGATATACATGTGTAGAATCAATCATAACAAAATATGCCATGTAAAGTTAGGCCTTAATGACTACCTGCCCCCAAGTCCCTGGGAGTGGCAAAAAAGTGTTTTATCTCGAGCAATTTCGATGAAGATGCTCACAGTTGTTGCCCAAATGAACAACTTATTTTCCCTTTTACTCACACACACACACACACACACACACACACACATGCACACACATAGAAAGATTAGGCAATTCAAGTTAATTTTAATTTTTCCTGAACAGAACAAAAAGTACTAAAGATTTACATCATAGGTGCTAACTGACAGGTTATTTTACAAAGAAAAACAATTATTTTGTAAAAAGCTGCTCAAAGAAATGAAGACTTCTGAAAAATATTAAACATGTATATATATTTTCACAAAGCTTCCTTCAAAGCATGCCTTTAAAGTACAGAAAAGTGATATATCTCCTGTCCACATATCTGTATTGATATTGATTGTAGATATTAAGATCAAAGAAAAATTTTCCAGAATGTAACAAATAACTCAATAAAAGCCATCCAATAACAGTAAAAGAGGGAAGGAAAAATAATAGGTTGCCCAAAATTCTTTTGTTTGCTTTCTCTCTTTTGTAAGCCTTTGGCATCTCTTACACAGTTAAAGAAGATTAATAGGAGTGTGGGCATGATGCGTAAAAAGAAGTACCAACTAACGATTAAATGCTTGTGGCATCAACATTCTTTTGGTCGTCAGTATAATGTTCACATCACCTTTCAAGGGCAGCTTTCGTAAATCTGCCGTGAGATGTTACATATAAACATGAATGCTCTTTTGACATCACTCCAGGTGGTTTGTGAGAGTGTTCAAGATCAAAGTCCTTCTGGTTCATATTGCAGCCAAGGTCATAAATGTCTGAAAATGTAATAGATATACTTATCAAAGTGACAAGAAATTGTTCCGCCATGAAAAATATGTATGTGTGTGTGTGTTTTTATTTGTCCACTCTGTCCATAAATTCAAGTGCATATTTTCATCGGCCAACTTTTTCAGCAAATTCAAGCAATAATTGTACAAATCTGTTGAGTATGAGGGAACACAGAGTAGTCTTTTATCACGTCCTGGTCTCCGATGGAATATCAAAACCTCAGATATTGCCCTTTTGAGGCAGAACTCTGTCTCGGCTTCTACAACCTTTGCTGATCAGGGACACAGGTGATAAAATGCAAGTACAAGTGAGGTTGTCACATCAGTGAACTTTTTCATGTCTCAAGATTATTTCTGTTTGAAAGGGTTACTTATATGGTGTAGATATCTCTTTGTCTTTTTAGAGGAGAATTCATTCCATGGAAAGAATTATTTGAAAGAAAGCTGCGAAACGTAAGCTGAGAGCTGAAGAGAGACATTAGACTAATGATATTAACAATAAAAGCCATACAAACTTCTATGAGAGGGCTCTGTCTATTGCACTTGTCAAAATGATATTTGTGGCCACATGACTTTTTCTTTATTAGGGTTTTATGATATTACATGAACTTTTTTATTTAGAATCAAAAGTCACTAATTTTGTGTTCTTTTATTGGAAAATAAATATTTTGTCTGTTACACCTCAAAACATATAGGACACAAATTTGATGTGGTTTAGAGTATTCGTGTAAGGGAGTTTTTAATATGCATGTTTTTAATACTTCAGACAGTAGTAATGATAATCAAGGTACTTTTGTGACATGTCTCTTTTATGGTACTTGTTTTAGATAAATATCTTTTTCCTCACATAAAGTCTGCTTCACAGCATCTAACAAAAAGCAACAAGACACAAATGCATGATTTTCTGAAGTTGCAATGAATCTTTCCCTGAGGCACGGGTCTAACATTGTGAATTTTGATACATTTGACAGTATGTGTAGAGTAAGTGATGAAGCTTTGAAGCAAACAAGAAAATCCAACAGAGAGGCAGAGAGAGAGAGAGAGAGAGGGGGGGGGGGTATATTTCAAGCACTATTATTGATGATATTTTGAAAAGTCAGACTTAATAATGGCAAGGAGCTCTTCTCAGCCCTGTCACCTGCCATTGGAAACATAATTTGACACTAGGATTAAGCACCTGAAGGGTGTGTGTACCTGCCAAAACGTTGCCAATTCGTTATAAACTAAAGTGATTGATGGACAGTTTCAGTTTCTTATCGCACCAGGAAGGCACGGAGTACACTAAAGAGGGTGAAAAGTAGCGCACATTGCAATTATCGGCAGTAGTTGACCATCAGCACGATAAAGCTGGGATGCAGTTGAAGATTGCATTACTGGTATTGTTGAGAAATCAGGTTACATGGTGCTGCATGAGGCAGTTTCAATACTTTAAAAACAGTAATAATCCCAATCATGGTTGTAAGTAAGCCATCTTTGGTTTCCTTTTTTTATGGGTTTACATGGAACTTGTATTAATTCTCAGCAGGAGCTCTCCATGACAATAATTTTCTGAGTATAGGTTACATCCTGTAGGCTTGTGCAAAGTAGCAATCGTATCAGCCACCATGCTTTTGGCTGTTCTGCCTGTGGTCAACTCTGCTCCTTATTATAGGAAAACCAAAAAATATTTGTGGTAAGTTTGGTTTTTATTTTTTAAACTCTCCCTCCCCTTTCTCTCTCTCTCTAATTGTGGTAATAATGATAGAAAGAATGATAATTGTGGTATTAGCACTGTTGAAACCTTTATTACCATTATCATAAATTCACCATCATTGCAATTATTATCACATGCTTCATGTGCAATTTGTATAATCTTTCAATACCAATGCATTTTGAGTGTGTGCATATAATTTTGTAATTGCACAGAGCACCAGGATTGGTTGCCAGGATGTTTACGAAGTCATCCTAGTGACTATCATGGTCTGCAGACTTTTCTCCTGAACATAACTACTGTAAAACACAATATTTTCACAGCATGACATTTTTGCGAATTGGAGCAGGTGGCCGTTTTTGCGGCATGAAATTTTTGCGAGTTACCACTAACATTCAATGTGTATAGAGGGGACAAGAACTTTCACATATGCATTTTAATTTCGCGAATCTTGGCTCTCGCGAAATTCACGAAATTAGAATGCACGCGAACTTTCCTCGTTTTACAGTATGGGGGAATGTTGACAGGTGTATAGGCTACCTCTACCTGTGAGTCACCCTCCACCAGTCACCCACCCCCTATCCCTCATCATCCCCTGCCTGCCTGCCTGCCCTCCCTCCATCCCTCCCTTCTCCACCCCTCCATTCCCTATCCCTCCTTAAAGTCTCCTTTAGTCTCTCTGAGAAGTCACCAGGTCAGGTGAGGTTAACCTCCCCAGCCTCCCATCCATAGCCCCCAGCGGCCCCCATCTGGATCCCACCTGGCCTGGCTTGACAAACCCAGGACCAAGGGAAGGATCGGGATGACAAAATCAAGAGAACACCTTTTTCGGGGGAACAAGAAAGATGGAAGGATGAGGGAGAGGAAAGATGAAATGAAAGGAAGATAAAGAAATCGGTGATAAAAGAAAAAAGTAGGAGAAAAAAAAACAACTTGCAGCACCATAAATGTATAGCACAAGTATTGATATAAAACAAACATTGACAACATTTAGTGTGCACACCGAAAACATGGTTAAGGGATGGTATAGCATTGGTGGAGATGAGGATTGAACTTTTAACTTTTTGTGAGATACTAAGAAACCACTTATGAAATGTTATAGAGCATACTATTTTAAGAGGAATTTAAAGTTTATATGATGAACATCGGTTATGAAATGGCAGAAATATCCAAAGACAAAGTATAATAAAGTGATCCTAATAAGCAATGGGTCCCAACTTTTGTTAGTATTGCTTTGTTTTGGATATCTCAGTCATTATTTTCAAACCAATTTTCATCATATAAACATTGAATTCCTCTTGAAATCACATACTCTTTTATATTTCGTAAGAGGTTTCTCATTATCTCACCAAGAAAGTTAGAAACCTGAAGCCAAGTCTCAACCAAAACTATACCATCCCTTTAAATCCTGTTTCCATTTGCATGAACTGATGTCATACGTAATTAGCATCATCGATGTGGTAGTGATGTTTCTGCAGACAAGTACACACAATGGTTAAGATGTGGATAAGATGCGTCAAATGTTTAAAACGGTCTTTATATTTTCAAGATAGACACAATGTGAAGGGATGATAGTTTGATGAAAAAGTTTTTTCTGTGTCAGAGAAGACGCTGAAATAGGAGTTAAAAATTAAGCGTGACCAAAGCTCATCTCCAGAAAACAACAACAAAACCCAACAACAGTCAAGGGTAGTTTCAGAAAACCACCAAGAAACTGCATTGCAAATTTTTAATAGCACTTGTAAAAGGAAAGAAAGAAAGGAGATAGCTCAACTTTTATAATCTACAATGGTATACAAACAAACATATAAACAGAATGTAAAAAGGAAACATATGAGATATATGAGAAAGAGTTTATCATGATTTATATTGCAACTTGGAATTAAATATGCATAGATATGTAGAATTACTGTGCAATGGAAGAACTATGTAAGCCCATGCATTAGGATATTTTCTGGAAAACAGACTGAGTGAGTAAGAGAGATGAAAGGAGAGAGGGAGAGAGAGAGAGAAATCAGGAAAAAAGAGAAATCAAAATCCTAGCTCCGAGCCATACAGGTTCCATAACGGCTACAACAAAGGAGCCTAGCGTTCAAATCTGATTTTAGCTTCTCCCCTGCTCGACCCTGCATTCTATGGGCAAGGAAACCTCTAAGGCTGGAAGCTATCAGCTTTCCTCTTCCTGCACACAAACGGACACACACACACACACACACACACACACCTACACAAGCACATGCATACAAAAATAGTAATATTCAATGAAGCATCCTGTCCAGATATAGTATCATGATATTATTTACATGATATTATTTAGATTACAATTTGTGTACCAGTATGCTATTCAGTCCTCTTCAAGGCACACCAAAATTTGAATTCATGTAAATTCTGTAACGTAGAGATTGGACGGGACAATCAAATCTTTAGCAAACTAGTATCTATCACTCATATGTTTTTGTATTTCCTCAAATATATATATATATATATATATATATATATATATATATATATATTATAAATTTCCAACACAATGTCAATCTGAATTCTATATGTCATGGTTACATAAAACCACTATCAATATGGAAATGTTGTAATCCATACTGGGTCGTCTAATTTCTGATTACACAAAACTGACATTTCAGTATTTTGCTAAATTTGTAGATTGTCAGTTAATGATCAGAGATTCAGCAAATATTGATTAAACGTTCATAGTATCATGATTTACATTTCTTTTGATCTTCTTCAGAGCATTGTATTTAGAACAACAAGTGCAATTGTTGATTGTTGACATCACTTTGATATGTCATGTAATTTTGGGTCAAAATTTGAAATTTGCAAGTTCCTAAAAGGGCATTTGAAAAAAACTAATGCAGACTTGTTTCAGTTTTATTTTTGATAGGGGTTAAGTGTATGGGCTGTTCTGCAGAAAGTTCAGCTTGGAATATTGTCATGTCCATTTGAATTAATTTATTTTGTTCTTTTTTCACATATTTTTTTATGTCAGCAATTTGAAAACAATGCAGCTGAGTTAGGAGTTAAATTCGTTCAGGCGAATGCAATGTTGATGCGCATAGATGCATTTTTTACAAGAAAATGAAAGGTCTCTAGAGGGGAAAAATACATGCTCTGAGAGGGATGATTTCATAATTTTATTTTCTTAGATACATCACTACAAAATCACTTTACACCTATCCGCATGGATGACACTTGTGTTACGTAGGACACCACAAAAAACAACAAAAAAACACACCAAAAGATACAAAAAGCTTTTATACTTGGATTTTTAAAAATAATACTTGTAGCATACAACCTTCGGCATATAAATCATAGCAAATGGTAACATGAAAAAGTCTGATGTTGAACCTCCCCCCCCCCCAAAGAAAAAAAAGCACCTCCCCAAAGACGAATGCAAAGTTTTATCATTAGGCTCGAACTCTTATGGGATACAAGAGTATAACCTAGATTCACATGGAGGAGTATGTGCCAAACTCCCATTCTGCATGCGATACCTTGCCTCTCGGCAAAACAAGAAAGTTAATCGCTAGGGCTGTGAAAATGTACAATCTTGGTGTGAATAAAACGATTTTGGCCACTGAAGGAAAAAAAAAAGAGTATTGACGTTGTAGGAAAGCCAAATTGGCAGCAAGGTTAAAGGAAAGAAAGGAGGGATCAGATGACGATTTTATTAACCGGCACAGACAACGCACTTTGCTCGCCGCATTGACTCAGCATTTTATTCACAGGAACTTTCACAAAGGAGCCACAAACACCATCCGAGTCGGAGTTGTATCGATCGCCGTGCACCCGATACCTTGTTTCCCAGCTAGAATCAGATTGGGCAGAGGCAGGGGAAGAAGGCGCTGCGACTGGGAATGCTCGGGAGAACAATAGAAATGGCACACGATATTCCGCCTGCATCAAATTCTCCTTTTGCAAGAATTGTAGCCAGTGCTTGCTCACTCCTGAATTCAGAAGGACATGAAAGTTGATATAAAGATGACACAGAACTCTATGCATGGTACACAGACAGTCCACTGTCATGTTTGGATTTTTTTCTCTGCCACACAGAGACACGTATTACTCATTATTTCATTTCCTGACTGATTTTTTTTTTTAGGTCCAGAATTAGATTTGATCTTATTTCTTATGCATGCAAATGACGAATTGAATGCATTGTCACAGAATGTATCTTGTCAATAGAAAAGTGTAATTGATGTTTGAAAGATTTGTAGCCTTTTATGTAATCAGTGAAATGCAATGAATGAAGACTGAAAATGATTTTGTATCTTCAGTGAAGTCATAAGGGCAAAACTCTGTTGATCAGATGTGACTCAAAAGTGTTGCAATGTAACAATTTGTTCTACATACACAGTAATCAATACATTTGTATACATTTTGATTTTTTTAAAGTCATAGTTTTGCATAAAAAAGATGAAGGTGCGCTTTCCCTGCATTGACATGTATGTACCAGTGTCATTGTTTTTGTTTATCTTTTAGTAGTAAATGAAGACTGGCCTTGATGATGCCATTGATCATACAGAAAACTTTGTCATTGATGTGTTGTGATTCCAATTGGTCGTACTGCAGGTAACGAAAATCACGAGGCAATGTGCGAGATTGAAGCCTTATGTCCAGATGAGTGCGACTGTACATCACGTGTTGTGGACTGCAGGGGAAGAGGGCTCACCCAGCTACCGGCCACATTTCCATATCACATGGTAGAACTGTGAGTATCAGTGAATTTTGTCAATTACTTGTAGTAATTGTCTTCATGCAGCATATTTCCACCAAGTCAGGGTGCTCAAAGCAGGAGACTACAGACCCAGTTGCTCGGGGCAGCTAAACTCCCTTTGTGGCAAGTAAAATGAGCAAGCACTTGTGTGTTGAAAATATTGGGGACCTTGCATGTTTACTCATATGGGCAAGTTGAAGAAATATCATTTGTAATGTCTTTGCTCAAGCACTATCTGTTGCAGAAAAATGAGGTACAATGATTCAGCTGTGCACCTCAATAGGAGAACGAAGAAAGAGGGGCAAATATATTTGATGGGTATGTTGCACAGACCTCCTTTTCAGTAGATACTTGCTGTAAACAACAGTCCTTTACCTTCATATTCCACCCGTAAAACGACAACAAACAGACAAAGAAAGAGGAAAAATTCTTGAAATTTTGTTGTTGGATGTCAGATTGCAGAATAATTTCTATGAAAAGAAAACAAGATATTGTTCAGAAGGGTGAAGGTTCAGGTATGTGATTCTTCAATTTGTCTCCCTCTATGAATGATATTTGTGATCTATAAATTAACAAACATGTCTGAAACAAACATGCCTGGCTGCCGGCAGTGACACCCCTCTGAATAATATCTTGCTTTCATTTAATATGCCTTCTCCGCCTTGGACTACTTTGACATAACAGTGTCGGAGTTTTGGAGCTTGGGTATTTGTTCCAAGTTTATCGTGTCACTGCCGGCAACCAGGGACAGCCTGATGGTAGTTTCGCTGTCCAGAAAGCAGTAGATGACAGGTTCAAGTCCCTCTGGTTCCTTTTTTCCGACATGTTTGTTAATTTATAGATCAGCAGTTGCAATCTTAACAAATATCATTTGTAGAGGGAGACAAATTGAAGAAACTCACACCTGAATTTCTATGACATTTGTAAAAGTAAGAGTGCTTCACAAGGGCATGAGTGTCTACACTCAATATCTGAATGTGTGTCACATGAAATCCATTATTCCTGATATTGTGTGCTGGTAGGCATGTGGTAGCTTGCCAATTAGCAAATAGTTGAAGTAGCACCTTGTTTTGCCACCCCGGATGAGGATGATTTGATCCTTTCTTCCGGTTGGTGGAAGCTCCAGGTGCTCTGTTTAAAAGGAGGGAAAACATTTGAACAAGCCACAAGAAATATTTTCAGTAGTCCACAAACACAGCAAGCCATTCATGAAATTTCCCCTGTCAGGATGTACGATGCAGAAAAGAGATGACTGCCAACCTACTGCCATCCAAAATATCAGGCCAATATTTCCACGAAAACATGCAGCAGCAGCAGTGATATACGGAGCAACTGTCGACAGTCGCAAGCATAATTGTTTGATTGAGAGCGGGGAGGCTGTTTGCGGAGGGCATATATGAATTGGGCAAAGACAAATTAGCTTTGATATCCCAGAAGGAAATGACAATATTAGACGAGAATGAGCGCAAGAATGGGGGAGCCCTTTGTTTCCGAATATGCGCCAAACTCACACCTGTTCCCTGCCTGCACGTGTACCGCCGCTTCGTTCGCAAGTCCAAAAGGCCACGTCAATTATCTGGACCAGAATCCAAGCAACGCGCAAATCCCTTAAACTCTGGGATTTGTGAATGAAGCTTCTATCACGCGCTTGGCGTTCAGACCGTTTGTAAACTTCTACACTTGGCTTTCTCTTCAAACTTCAAACTATTTTGAGAGAAAACTGAATTAGGAGAGGAAACATACAATGGGTAGGCTGATGTGCCATCCTGTTTCATCGTGGGAGTCCCAAAAAGTGCATGTGACATTCCAAAGAGCACACACAAGTTGTGGTATTGGCACAGAAATCAGAGAGATATTATTCCACATAAATCTGTCCAACTTCAACTTTTTGTCCAACATCCAGTTATAAGGTTGCTCTATGTTGCATAAATGTCAAAGTGCAAAACTATGATTGTATGATAATAATTTATTATGATGATTCACATAAACATTGTTTCATGTGCAGCTTTCATTACAAATGAGTGTTTGTGTGTCTGTATATATCATGTGTGTGTATCTCACCTGAAATCCTTGTAAAAACTAAAAGAAACTTTGGTTTATTCTTCGTGCCATGCCTGATCTTCCTACAGACCTTAATGCCCCTTTAAAATTGTTTCCCAATATTATTAGCTTTAAAAAATTGTGGTTTCTAGCCAAACACTTTTGATAAGTCTCTAACACTTCCAATAGTATGTCCTCATTCTATGGTATTGCAGAGGATTATTTGAGTTGGCAACTCTTCTGCTGGGAGAACATTACACATTAGTATCATAAGTGGACAGATATCTTTTTCTTAAATCTTTAAAATTTTTGTATCACAAATTTTTTTGTTGGGCAAGTAGGAAAGCTTATAATAGTTTTTAATGGATATATGTAGCCAAGAAGCATGCACAAATGCACAAAGATAAAAAACGAATGAAGTAAAGACAAAAAAAAAACTGGATTTTTTTTTTTAGAACATTACCTTGTCTCTCAACCCTCTTAAAACAAATTCAGAGTAATACTTCTTATCCTTCTCCTTTCTTTTCTTTTATCATGGAAAGGGAAAGTAAAATGTAGCCATACCATAGGTGTAAAACAAGATATAAAGTTTCGATGTTAGATGGGAGTGTACATTCCATATAGGCCTATACAGGCCTGTTTAACATCACTAGAAAAGGAAAATACTAATGATTGCATAATGGACTTGAGAGTGAGAATAGCATGACAGCCAAGCCATACAGCATTAATCCTGCTGATTCCCCACAAAACTATACGTTGGTAGGGATATAGATGTGTAATTCTCTTTGGTGACACTTTGCCCTTTGCCAACATTGTGGCAAGTCATTTAGCATTTGAGGATTAACTTGAAAATGCTATCAAATCCGAGTTTTGATTTATGGGACTGCAGTACCCATTTTTCAATGTGGTTTAAGTTATTGTCATTGGGACAGTGACTCTGTTGTTGCCTTTCTGTCTGATTTTGTTTGTTTCCCGTTAGTGCTGCCGATCAGATTTTCAGGGAAGAAGCTTTCATTGGCGGGTTCATCCTGACCTCGTAAAATGGGTCCCATCTGTGCCCTGCAGAATGGGGACTGCTTGGGCTCATCAAACCTGCATGAGAGTCGTCATCTGGCTTTGTTGCATACTTCATAGAAACAGGATCAGATGAAATTCCCCCAGTGATTATATAGCCTCCTTACAGTACCCTCTTCGCATTCATATTTTAGAAAGTACTCAAAACCGTTTTATGCCTGAGGGAAGAGAAGGGGGCCTTTTCTTTTTGTAGCATCCATCCCATTAACCCTGTGAGTGCCCATGCTCTTGCCTGCAACTTTCTAGCATATTTCTTTTCTCTTTCTTTTTTTTTATATACATGGCAGTTGGCCATTTACCCCACATAGGCCTATGGATGCAATGTAAGTTTGATAGACCTACTTTACGATAGGTGAAATGATGCAATATCCCACAGGTACAGTAGACTGCTGTAATGCATTTCCAGGGATTGATTGTTTCATGTCTTGGCCTCATAAAGTCAAACCCTAGATACGCCTTTCTCCTGATGTGGCAATTAGAAGCAAGTGAATCCCTCAAACTTTCTGAGAAATGAATAAAAGATTAAAGCTTTTGTTGATTTGCTTTTTGAGGAAACTCATCAAAATTGTAAGATGAATGTCGCGGGATGTTACAATGTATGGTAGATAATTGGTGGTCATGGAAGGCTGTTATAAAATAGATTTCAGATAGCTTTCGGTACACAGAGAGGACTTCATAGTCATTATCCTATCAGCAGCACTAACATCAGAAACAAAGATCCTCTTCCTTCTTTGACAAGTTTTTCATGAAAGATATGCTGATAGTCATGTTATGAGAAAACACTTCAAATTTGTCCATAACTCACATTTACAAATGAGTTATGAGCTCTGTCTATTTATGTGGCAGTGTGATTCAATAGACTCAAGATTTAAAAGCTAGGGAAAGCAAAGAGGAATTATTCTAATGAATCCTAATGTCTATCTAAATGTGCACATCAGAAAGTTTAAAGGATTACAAACTGATTGCTGAGGCTGTGGGGTTTTCTGAGGCAAACTTTTAGTAGAATATATTTAGGTTATTGTGATCAGTAATATGTTGAATTTGATTTGTTTAAAAGCATTTGAATACTGAGAGCTCAAAATGGCTTCTCACTTGATCATATAGATCATCATAGATATCCACTGTTCCTCATCACCTGCAAAATGTTGAATAAATAAATCATCCAATCTGTAATTGTTCATTTGCCAATCAATACTAGGAAAAAAAAATAGAAAAAGACTTCATTTCACCTGTATCTGACAACATTAACCAAAAAAAGAAAAGTAATGCTTGAATTCAGACACAGTGCAAATATAATTGCTGCAATCATCTACGGAGGTGACAGATTTGAGTGGAGAGAGAATAGTCGCACAAAAAGAGGGCGGGGTGAAAAAAATATATAATTTTTTGTGGGCTTGTTTTCTGTGCAATCTGATCTTAAATCAGATAAGACTGGAACAAGAGAAAAAGTAGTACCACCTGTGTGACCCTAGCATACTTCTGCCAGCACCTTGGGGGCAAAAATGAATTGCAAACATTTCTCTGTGTATTATCTTTGGCATAGGTCAGCGGCCGAAAGGCAGTGGTCAAGACTCAGAGTGAGCAATGTGTCACTTTTTGGTTGTTTCATGCCTTGGGGGAAAAGTGGAGATATGAACTTTGGCGCTGTGGAAGCCTTCATGAGACTTGTGTCCTGAGTTGAAAGTTTATATACTCGTGTGCTGATGCTGGTCTTGAAATAGTTGACCAAATATCTTTTGAAGATTGGTGTCGATTGTTGGCTAGTGCCCAGTAGGTTAACAGTGATGAGCTGTGTTTACTAGTAAGGCACGAGGTTTCAATCAGCTGTAAAACAACAAACTGGTATGCATAGCCCTAGGCACCTGCGCAACACATAGAGATGAGAGCAATGAATAGACAATTGGTGATTATTCATTCAAACTGTTTCAAAATTCAATCACAAATACTTCATTCTGGATCACCAGATCCCACAAATTGTTGTTATCCTGATCATATTTACAAATGAACAAACTTTCTGGATACAGACAGTGATCAAGATTACTGCCAAACACTTATCGCCATTTTCTTGGCCTGTTTCTGAACTTCTCAACAATGTTAAGTCAAATCTCCATGCAACTTGTTTTATTGTTTAGAAAAGCTGCTAGTTGTCAAGCAAATAAACAGGAGTAAAAACTATTACTTGGCTTTGTTTTAGGGAGAAATCTTATACCTCTGTCATTGACATTGATAAATTTCTCTGAGATATTCTTGCCTGCAGTTGGATTTTGTTTTTCCATTTAGAGAAACTTTAGCGAGAAATCCATAGGTGCCCTTGTCACTCTTCATCATCTTATTTTTGTCAGTCATGCTTACATAACTGTTACTGGATATGTATATTGTCAGTAAATATGTATACTAGTACACTATAGTTGTATATGCTTTCCTTGGTTTCTATTAATCTATGTATATCCTTTGGCATACATCGAAAAATACAAAAATTGAAGATTTCACCCCATCAGCACGGTAAAATCCCAAACACTTGCTCCCCATCCATTTCAGCAGTCAGTCACTCCACAGCTACAACAAACTGTATTCCTTCTCTCAGTATTAAAATCTCCCCACTCCCCTTCTCTCTCCCCCCCCCTCCTTTTTTTTTCTCTGTCTATTTCTCTACTTCTCAGCAGAGACATAATATGTAATCCTAATGGAAGTTTGGTCTCTATGTGGGATTACGGTCACCTAATCTGTCTAGGGTTCTCCAAAATCTCAAAATTGCATTTGTCTTGCATTCACTGAAAAGCGATTACTTGGTTCAAGTCAATTGCCTCCCATACTGCGTCCCAGAGGAAAAAAGATATCAATCAAATGATAAGAAACGTGGCTGATCCATTTCCAATTATTACCACTTGGTAATTTCTTCGTCTTTCTATTGTGTGGGGGTTTACGTTATTTTCTTTATTCTTCGAGGTCTTAAGCTATCTATCCTCGAATCTTATCAATGCGGCTGAGGTAAAGGGATCGCTCATCACGTTACACTAAACCATGATGATTAGTTTCAAATTCAAATCATTGATACAACCACGTATTTGGCCAAATTTTTTGTCCCACTGATGGCATGCTGAATACAGTATTACACTTTCTGATGATTTAGTTGAAGTGATTGCAGATTTTTTTTTTTTGACACAATGCTCTTGGGTTTGGGATTGGGATTCCATTCTTATCAATCATCATAAATTCTACTAGATACTAAATTTTGACATAAGATAACTTGTTCAACATTGTCATTCAAAGTATCCTACTGGTTAACAGTGAAAGAGTGGACACTAGTATAGTTTCCTTTAGTTTTCTACATGTATGCTTGAAGGGGCAGAGTGGTAGATTGGAATGAAATATGATGAGCCCTATGAATCATTATATTCCTGCCAAAATAAGAGATTATAGACCTGCTCATGATGATTGCATTTTGATGTTTGATGGAAATTAGCGAGAGGTAATGGAGAGGAAGAAAAGCCCATTATATTCTGACTTCCTGCAAACAAATTTTTGAAACTCAATCAAATGTTAGATAACTAATTCGTTATCTTAAATTTCATGATTGCTTATGACATTGAGCAAGATTTTTTTGGACATTTTTTATTTTGGCAAGAGTTTATATGATATGATTCATTTTAAAGATTTTTTCATGCGCTGGTAAAGTTAGTTGATATAGTTTATAGCAGAAAATATTGAATTTCCTGAACCTCCAGTTTTCACAAAGGCATGTCAACTTGTGGCAAAATAAAATTATGAAGTTTTCAGAATGATACCAGTATATGGTCATGGAATAATGTGACATTTTAGATCAGACAAGGCATCACTTTCTAGCAAGATTGCAATAAACATATTTCCTCTGAAAGACCCCATCCTGTGTGACAAACTTTGAGATATCTATCCCGAGACATGGGGGGGGGGGGGTGAAATGGTCACATATTGTATTAGATTTGAGGGGAAGGAAATCAATTCATTTTATACTGGTTCATGTGAAGTGTTCATCAGCACTAAGCCCGGCATGAATGGAGGGCTGCCTCAATCAGTGCTGGAAATCAAGGTCTGGAAATCAAGGTGGACAAAGCTGTCCTTAGCCTCGAACAAACCTTAAGTGACACCTAATGGAGATTGATGTTCACTTCTTGATGGGATCGCTGGTGACAGCCCCCTATAGTTGATGGAAAAAGCGAGCCCCCTCGCAGATGACGCGGTTGTCGTGGTAGCAGCCTCCAAATCCACAATGGTGGTGTAATCTTGTTGCCGTGATTGCGCCCAATCAGGGTTATCCGCCTTTGTATGTTCAGTCCAATCAATCTTAGATCCATCTCGATCAGGTCTCATTTTCTAAAGGTGGATGGGGTGGGGACGCTTCCTCTTACCTCCATTAGAATTTTGGACCAGTGCAATTCAAGATGCACATTACAGGCAGTTCTCCGCTTATTATTTTTGTTATAATTCATCTTTTTACTGTCCCAGATTTAACTTCACTGAAATCAAGGGTCACTGACATGATTTTTTTTTCTACTCGTGCCCATGTTTCCATACGACGACGGAGGTCAGTGGAAGAATTGATTTGCCATCTCTCCATTTCATTGAATGTTGGTATGATGGAGGAACGAGAGTGTAATTGGTTGTGACAAGATCAGACCTGCACCAGCTGCAATACATTCTCTGAGGTTACATGTGTGCCAGAGAGAGGCTTTGAAGCCCTCCACTGACTCAAAGGAAGAGATTTTGAGAGAAGAGAGTTGAATTCAGTTCAATTCATTTCATTTATTCTTACTTGCACAAAAACAAAAATGAATGGCTTTGTATGCATAGATCCAACCATAGCCCCTCCCCAACCTTCAAACCCATTGGAAAAATGTTCATGAAGCAAACAGATTCTTGGAAAGAAGCTGCTATGTTGCATTTGTCAGCTTACGGTCATTGAATACTGAAAAGACCTGAAAATGATTACATTTACAAGAAAGAAGATGGGATAATCAGGAAGGTAGCCTAGATCAGAATTACTGAAAATTAGATTTCTTATCTCTCATAGAGTTTGTAATTTACTCAATGTAATTGAGTTTGTCCTTTCCTTCAGGTACATGTGTATGCGTAAAGACCATTACAATCTAGACATTGTGCAAGTATGAATGTTATATTGTATACCACCAGAAATTAACCAGGTGAGGATGAGTCCCGTGTAAACTCGGGCAGGGGTCTGTTGTAGCAAAATCAGACTGTTCTCATTGGGTTAAAGTGCTATATCAGAGACACAGGTCTTTATTTCCTTTAATTACTGAACCATCAAAGCAATCATGACTGAGATTTCAGACATTTGTATGCCACGATATTAATTCTGTGGATGATAGAGAGACTTACGCCTGCACGAGAGTGTGCGTGATTTCATCACAGCTGTTGCCGATGTAACTCTGTGTGTCAAGTAGAATTCTGTCTACGAGCACTGGTAGGATAAGAATTTCTGCTGTCACCACACTTGTTTGGGATCTTTCCATTTTCTTTGTGTGGAATAAGATGGCAAGAATTCCTCAATACACTCATGTGCATACACACATACACACACACACACACACACACACACACACACACGCACGGGTAGTTACCGGCATGCTCAGTAAAATAGGAAAGTACTCCATGCACCAACCAAAAATATTTTCATTTTTCACTTGAAAAATATTGACATTCTGCCTGCAGACAGAGTATCCCGGAGCCGTGTTGGAGTTTTCTGAGGACTGAGGATATGCTAGCTTGTCACATACATTAGTTTCTGTCCATACAGTCTTTCTAAACATTTATTGAGCTGTACACAGTTTCCAATGGCCTTTGTGGTGGAAAAAATATAATCTGTGATTTCATAAATGCCAATGCCTTCAGGTGTTTATGAAGCAGCTCTCTTTCTTCCTGATTTTTCTTGCAAGTAACAAAGTTCAGACGCTGGTCTATCTGCAATTTTTAGCGTCTCCGAGATCCCTTTCTTAAAGGTGTTGTTCAGGTATTCAGGTATGTGTCCTTGAGTCCTTGAGTGATGCTAGTGAATTTAATAACCAATCCAAAACCAAAATGACATTGCCAAATGGTTCCCTGAAAATGTATAACAAAAAGTGAAAATAGGTCAAAAACATTGGAGTACATAACTTTGAAAGTGAAGTATAGATGTTCCATATGAAACTTCAGACATCTGGCTCGTAGTTGATATATGGCATGGGTTTAGTAATCTATTAAAAAAAAAAAAAAAAATTGGCAGCATTTGCCCAGAAAGTATATAAACAATTGATGAAGATGTTGGGATAAAACCATTGAACATCAATTTCATCCAAGATAGTGGCTTCATGCGACTGAAAGCATTTGTGTGCGTAATCAATTCAACGGTGTTTCATTTTCAGAAATAAAAGACTGGTATAATTTTTCACTAGATTATCATGAAGATTTGTATAGGATGCAGCTCATTGATGTTAAGATATATGCACTCATCCAACATTCCATAGCTTTCAGCTATTGTGCCAACATTGTTTTGATCTACGTTGTATTTCAATCCAATTTGACAGTCTTAAACCATGTCTTCTGTCGAAAATCATGCAGGTGTGTTTAGATACCAAAACTCGAGCGAAGGATAAGCATAGTTCTCAACTTAAATCCTGCCTCTTCTCTCTCTCTTCCTCTCTAGCAGTATGATGCAGAAAAGAGCAGGTGTATTGGAAGGATAAGTTGGGTACTTAATACTGTTTGTACATGCGCCTCAGTCATTTGGAGCTCAAGATTTTGATAACCCCCTACTTTGCTGACCCAACGCCAGGAGCAAATTGTAGATGCCAGCAGATACACGACACCCTGTGAGTGTCGAATTATTTTGTCAGAGTTGTCATCATCAGCTGTACAGTATCCAACAAAATTTCTGTTCTGCTGAGATGTATTAGTGGAAGTCTGGTTTCCCTCCGTCTTACTGAGCCAAGAGAGACAAGAGAGACTTGTTTGGATAATATTTTCAAATTTCATTACACAAAAAATCATACATTGTCAAAATTGATTAACTTCACTTTAAAAAAAAGGCCCACAAGCCAGTCCAAGGTCATAAATGCATTGTTTTTACCTATTTCCTGAATGTTGATAACTGAAGTAGCCTGAAAACAAAAGCACCACACATAAAAGCACAAGAATGTTACAATTCCCTAGAACTCTGAAACATAAAACATACTGCACAATGTATTTAAAAGATAAAAAGGAAGTCCTGATTCATCTAAGTTGACATATCCTGATTTAATTTTTGCATGGGATGTGCATCATATATACTGTTTTCCTCCATATCATTGAGAGAGTCTCTGGTCATGTCTCAGCCAGTATCTTTGTCATTCTTCTAATCTGTGCTGGCTTTCTAGAATATCTACTTTCATTGTATTTTCATATGTGGATGGGACTGGGTATTATCGCATTGAGGATTCCAGTTCAATATTTGCCCATTGTGAGCCTGGTTTCCTTCCTCTTTCCTCATTCCATGACATATTAGATTCATTCTGAAGGTCTGTCTTTTTCCATTTCAATTTAATTTCAATTATACTTTTGCTCTCTCTGCGTGCATTACCAGGACAGAGTTAATATGATGTTCATCCTTCACGACTTTGATCAATTTCTGCACTTTGTTTAGGGAGCATTATCCCGACCATCATATATTGTCTTTATTCTACGTAAACTCTTATCTTAGAAATTAAACAGAAAATCTCTAGCAAGTTGCACTCAATTGAAAACGTGTGTGTTTTCTGAAATGTGGCAGTGATAGACACTCTACATAATTCTCTTTGGAGCTTAGTCTGCAAACGCCCTTTGTATGTATTCAATGTTTAGTCTAGATCCATTTGGGAATTCAGAGGCAAAAGGAAAGAAGAAAAAGTATGCAAAGAGAGGAGATTTTTTTTTTGAACCATTCAAACAATAGTGCAAGGTAGCTGGTGATTGTTGTTGCAAAAGTTTACTAAAGGTTTCACACCCGTGTGTGAGTCCTGGAAGACTTCCTAAGCCCACCCTTGACCTGCAAAGTAAACTCACCAAACTCCTCCGATGATATTCAGTGTCACGCAAGGAGAAACGCGAGAGTTCATTGGCCGAGCGTTTGCAAGCATTGTCTCTCATACAGGTGAAAAATTATGAAACCACCCAACTGTGTTGCAATAGTATCTGAAATTTGTATTTTTGTGGCAGATTGCCCCTACTTATCTTTTTTTGTCTCTATCTTCTGGCTAACCCATTCTTTCTCTCTCTTTTACACGAACACACACACACACACACACACACACTTACCAATTACCCTTTCAGATGAATGCTAGGACATGCTATGTTCAAGCAGAATCGTTTGTTGAGATGTGTGTGATTTGCAAAATATATTTTGTTTCAAGCATCTTTGTCTTGCAAAAGTGTTGGTTCATTTCTTATCTCTTATTTTGAGATAGTTTCTCCTGATTAATATCTTACGTCAATTTCACCCATTTTTCCTGCCACAGACGACTTGAACAGAACACAATATCAGTCATCCCACCAAGGGCATTTTCACCATACAAGAAATTAAAAAGGATGTAAGTATATGTCAAACTGTTGAACTGAATTTCAATTGTTCGATCATTGCATATACGATTTATCTTTTTCAGATGAAATCAAATCGTTTGTGCTATTGTGTAATCTTGGTGTAGACCTTTTTTTGTCACTGTTATTTCATGTGCACGGGATGTTAAATAAGGTGCGGGCAAATATTGAATTAATTGTTTGGCCTTCAAATTAATCTTCATGTATTCATTACCTTTTTTTTTTTTACCATTACGTCTAAACAGTGATATCATATACTTTCCATGTGTGGCTTAAAGGAAGATAGAGGTGTGTAATGTATACAGATGAATGAAGGATTGATTGGAAAAAAATGAATAACATTGTGAATGAACTTGGGGAGATATAAAAGTGTATGTGATAATAGATACCATTTAGCAACAGTTTGTCAATGTCGAGCAATAACAGTCAGCGATACACACTGCCTGAGAAGTCATGTTGTAATGTCCTAACCAGACTACTAGCCCTTGGAAATATTTCCTGGCTTTTATGTTATCAATGCCTCCCACTTCACCTGTGTGTTATACTTTTCTTTCCAGAGACCTGAGTAACAATGCGATAGAAGTGATCGCCGAAGATGCCTTCAGCGGCCTAAGAAAGCTGAATTCTCTGTAAGTACCGTGCATTATCTTTCCATCTACAAACTTGTGGTTCACAGTACACATCAAACATTTCTCACAGAACTGCTGAGATTATCTCAGCTTGTTGGCACTGAGCCTGTCTTCAGAAGATGTTAATGTACTATTTTACCAGCAGTAACTGAATTCAATCATAGTCATATTCAAGACCATCGGAATGTATGTATGCCAGACACCAGATATGTAAAAGATATATATCATGTATTACTGTAGCTGTGTTGATGATGCATATTGACGAGGAGTATACATTTTCCATCGCATACATGCCTCCTCAACCATTGGTCATATCCCCCTGCGATGACGCAGGGTGCTAACAAGGCCATGATACGACGGCTATGCTGGTTATGATGTTGCAGGCAGCTGTAGTATTGGCCCTGTGCAACACTACCCCTGCCCATTCACTGATGCTGAAGTGAGCCACGTGTTGAGGATACGGAAGAGACACTAACATGTCATCATCTGTGTTCTATCAATGCAATTGTCCTTGAGACAAATATAGTAAAATGAAATTATGTGGCTACTCGCTCACACAGATGACAGCACTGGATTGTGTGTATGAAAACTAGCTCACTATTTTTTTTTTCTCATTCGATACAGTCATCATTGCACATTCTCAACTATGTAGAACTAATAAAACATGTAATGCACTGTCAAATGCACATTATATTTTGGCTCATAAATCATGAAATAATGAAAAGAAATCATAACAACGCTAGGCTTTTACTTTCCATATGTATCAAAGAAGACATCGGGTTAATGCAGTGCATGGCAATGCTAACCTGACACTGATATTCATAATCAAATGACAACTGCAGTTTATAGTCCGACGTAACCATTTCTATGTTAGCACTGCCTAGGATACGCTTGTTCATCTGCAGCTAGTCCTTGTTAGTTGATAAGTTTTTGTAAGGACACAATTCTATGAACTTTCAGAGCTGATCAAACCGACTGAATTCAAAGGCATGTGGCATCAAACATGATCATAACTGTGAGGGAAAAATGTCAACTCACCTAAAAACCATGAAAATATGGCTTATTGACAACATTTCCTGTATGATGAGTAATTAATTGCTTGCCTTACATAATTTTCCTCATTGGACTACCAAGTTCGAATAGAAAATACTGATTACTTTTTTTTCCTTACCTTTAAGCAGTTGGGCTTTTAACCGAACAAATGCTCAAACTAGCCATTTTTTAATACCAAATTGAACTATCATATGATATGAATTATCAGAAACTGGAAAACACTTTCAATTTGAAATCAAATGATGTGATTTCATAAGCAGTTAGCTATAAAAAGGATGATTTCAAGCATTATGTACAATTTTATTTAAAGCTGATCAGAACAAGGCCTTTAGTGGGCCTCTGGCAAGACAGGAAGTATCAGCTATCTTCTGTACAATGTTGTAATGCAGAAAAGATGTATGTCATCAATTCAGTAACGTGTTACCTACCATGGGTCATTCCAATAGAAATGATTTGCTTTTATATCTGATTCTCCACCGCCCAAATATTTGGTTGCATGTCTCTTAGATATGCTTTGATGACTATTTGTATTAAAGTTGTGGCTACCTTTATGAGGCAACCTTGTATGTACTTTTATTATGATGTTTCAGAACAAGCAGATGTACATGATTTGTCTTAGACAGTTCTTAGACTATCTTTGATCTATCTGAGACAGACCATAGTAGCAAACCTTCCCTTTTAAGTGAAGTGCATGAAACCCCTATAAGGAGAAAAAAATAAATCATTCAAAACATGAGATTGATTATTGCCATGGTAACATCACCCCAAGCTCTAAGCTTCACGAGACGATATGCTTTGCAATGGGGACGTTAAAACAGGCACTACTATTTAAGAAGGCTGGCTAAACCACCAGCTGTAGACAGGCCCCCCTTCAGGACACTGCTGAGAAGCAAACCTAATCATACTATTTCCATATCAAAACAATGTTTATTCCCCATCTGAAGACATGAACACATGAGGTATGGATTACATTTTTTTTCCAGCAGCGCATGATAAATCTTTTCACAAGATGTTTAGGAAATTTCTTGTGTAGTGTTAAATTTTATAGTTTCATCAATTTTGAAGAGATCTTGAGAATATAATCTGCTCTGAGTGGTTATTGTTAAAGGGAGGGTATAGTTTGTTTGAGATGAGGATTTAGGTTTTAACTTTTTGTGAGATAATTAAAAACCTCTTATATGAAGTATTAAAGTGTGATCCTAAGGAAAGGTGGGACTCATCTTTTATTAAGACCACTCTGTTTTACTTTGGTTTTTTGGATATCTCAGCCATTTCAAAATGTATTTTCATCAAATAAACCTTAATTCCTCTTTGAATAGTATGCTCTGTTATATTTCATATAAGTGATTTCTAGTTATCTCGCAAAAAATTAAAATCTGAATCCCCCAACTCAACCAAAACTAATATGTGTTTGTTGGTACTCAAGATGTCTGATTCTTTGTAATCTATATACCTGATTATATCCATATCATCAATTACAGTATTATGACATTTCGTAAGCATGCCATTACAATGCCTTTCAGATATATGACATAATGAAATTTGTAAACAGCAATTGCAGTGTGTGCAGTTTAAGAATCTAAGTAACTGTAAAAGATCTTCACTGAAATTGTACGAAAAGATCAATACCCTCAATGATTTAAAAGGTTCATACTTTTTCAAGGTTTGATATCAATACTTCATGATTCCAGTATTTGTCAGTAGATTGATATTTTTGGATTCAGTTACAGGTATGTTGGAAATGTGGATAACATGGCATCTTTCTTTTTTTCAGTCAAATTCTTTTACCCCCTCCTCCCCCCCCCCCCAAAAAAAAAAGAAATTTTGGAACCTCTATGCAAATAGGAGTCTATCTATCTGTCCATGTTAGAATGTGATATATTCACAGTTCACCACCAATGATGAATCAGCCATGTCCAAAAAGCACAGTGTAGTGTCAGTTATACAACATTCTGTGTAATTCAGCTTGTACTAAATTTAATGTAAGTGTACTACAAACCACCAGTGCAGTAACATACAGGAGGTTTATAAGTGTTCAACATGAATAAGCATTTTTGTAGCTTGAGGCCAAAAATATTTTTGTTGACGATGGACTGTTGGAATATTAGTTCTTAGTGCGCATTCCAAATGTAAAGCTTTCATCCATAGATGGTTTTTTTTTTTTTTTTTTGGGGGGGGGCCTTTTTTTGGCCTTTTTTTGCCTTCGTTCATATTATCACATAGTAAAAGTGAGGTGTTTACCACGTATAGTTTAGTCCTGAAAGAAAGAAGAAAAAGCCCTAGGTATCTCCAGTATCTGCCAGTATGTTGTTGCAGTAAAGATGCAGAAGCCTGTAATTGGACATGACAGCCACAGTGAAACCAGATTGAAGCTGGTTAAGTCATCACTTTGATAGCCTATACTACTGCCCATGGCGATTGCCACACCATAGCATGATGTACAAAAGGATGAAGTGCAACGTGGGCAGCACAACATAAGACAAATATTCCAGACCTGTATGAATTGAGGAAATCAAGTGGGTTAACACACATATATGAAGTGGAAATTATACTCAAATAAATCTCATTTTGTAAACCTTCAGAGTTCCTCCATTGAAAAAAAAAACCTAAACAAAGCAAACAAACAAACAGCAGATTATCTTTTTTTATTCCATGGGTTAATAGATCAAGTTTGGTATATATGCATGCATATCTTATGCCAGCTGTCATCTTCTGATGAATTGTGGTGAAAATTAGAGAGGTTTTACACCAAGACTTCTTCATCAGAAGTCATTTGATACACATTCAAGGCCCACATTCTACTACCTGATGACCAGCTGAAATTTGTTTAAGTACAATGCGACCATTATTTGAGTCTTTTGCAAAACATTGACATTTGCTACTAGCCTATTTCATAAGAGCTACAAGTAAGGTCAAATTTCATGCAAGTCTTGAGGAATATTTGTTGGGAAAGGGCATAAAATGCAAACTTTTAAAGCTTCCTTTGTAATGTGAGAAGGTTGGTCAGGGGATGAAACAGTTGGATAAAGTCGTGTTGTTGTTGACTTTTTCTCCTGCTAGTTTCATGCTGGCATACGTCAAAATAAGTCTTCGAGCTAACCAGCTACCATACTGGGCAAACATCCGTTTGAGCTCTTTACCGAAACGGAAAAGATCAGGACGACGCAGGGAGTAAAAGTGAGGAGAAAAGTAGCCAAATTGTGTGCCGAGGAGGAGCTGCAACACTTACACGTTTTTCTGGTGTGAAATAAAGTGTGAGCGGGGGCAGAGATTTTTGCAGGGAAAGAGGGACAACCAAGAGATGTAGGAAATAAAGTAGGGAATAAAGGGAGATTGTAGAAGAAGATAGAAGGGGTGGAATATTTGTGAATATGATGAAAGTTATGAACAAGGTTTTAACCCATGCTTTCAATATTAGCTGGATAGATTTATACCCTGATTCCAGTTATTTGTTTGAAAATGTTCCATTCAAATGTTCCAGTCATCTTTAATTCAGTAGTTGTTAGTGTGCACTAATGTAGCCACTGTCATTTTTTTTTTTTGTACAGGGAGTTATTTTACAAGATGCAGCAAAGACAGAAAGATTGCCATACTTGCCTCTTTTGTTCCTTTATGGTATTAGCAATGCAAACAGAAATATTGATTTTTTTTTCAGTCAAAACATGTTCATTATGCTACTTTCGCCTTTGTACTGAACTGTAATACTGCAGGTGCAATTCATGCAAGTAATTTTTGTCAGTAGTTTGATCTCTAGATGCTCTTTCATAGGGTTGTAGGTTCAAATCCTAATATATACATTATGTCATGTAGTACATGTTCAGCATATTATACTGTTTTCACAGTCACATATAGCTATAAGCATGAATGTGCTTACTATGGGTGGATAAGTTTTCATTTGACTTGCTTATGCTTTATAATTTTCAAGTACTGTAAAAGTGGATATTTTCGCACGATCAATTTTTCGTGCTTGGCCGGGTCAGAAGAGTTTCGCATATTTTTAATTCCACGGAATCGAGACATCACGCACAGGAACATATGGCAAGCAAAAATATCCGCGTGCTTTTATTTTCGTGCTAGGTTCTGGTTGCGCGAAATGTGCGAAAATTTCAACACCGCGAAAATTTCCACTTTTACAGTATACTAGCCAGGCTAAGTCTGAACTTTAGGAAATGTGGCTGTGTGTACGCATGTGTACATGATGTTGTCTTGCTTCAGCGTAATCAGTGTTAGGATGTAGCTCAGAGTTGTTTCTCAAGACATCCACTTTAAGAAATTAACCAAGATAAAACTTAGAAAGGAGGGGGAGGGGAAACATTTCCCTCTTCCCCCCCCCCCCCCACCTCCCCAACTTCTTTCTAGTTCCTCCACGCGAGATTTGTGGTAATGACCGTAGGTAAAGAGCATGCTGTGAATTAGATGAGAAAGAAATTCGATTAGGGAGCAGCAGTGCCGTTATTGCAGCAGGGAGGCGAGGGGGACGAGAATTCCCGACAAGACGGGGTTGATACAGTGAATCTTCCTCTGTGGGGGCCTGGCTTGTCATCCATCCTTGCCTATCATACCAGCTAAACCAGGATACAAGATTAAACAAAACAACAAAAAATGATACCATAGGGGCAATATCGGCATCTTAGCCTCTGTAAATGTAGAGTATCTTAGTATGACACTTTGGAAAACACATTTTCACAGAATTCCACTGTTTGGTGTGTTTATTTTCCCTGAAGAATTGCGTGATTTCACTTAAAATCTACTTTGAAGAAACTGCAATGTGTACGCTGCCCTGTCTTCTATTGTAGAAATAAAAAGCTTGTAGGTGTTTTGTGGAAGTGAAAACAATACTTCCCCTTTTTCCCACAATGAATACATTATTCTTTTTTTCTTCAGTTTCAAACAGAGGGCACTTAATGGAATGAATCGTTGTAGTTTTGACCATGATTTGGCTACCTCATCAGCGTAGCCAGGAGCCTCTAGAGGTGTATCAGCCCCCCTACCTGTGCGGAAATTATGAGCGGAGAGTTAGAGCTCTTGATCCCGTATCATTTTGGATATGCAACAAAACAACTTTCGTCACAGCCTTGCATGGCCTGACAAAGAATGAAGGTGCTACTCACCATCCGAGTGTTCCCCCCTGCCCCTGAGCAGGACTAATCCAACATTCTCCCTTTGTCTGAGGAGGATATTAGAAACAGCAGCTATGCATTTGTCAGGCTTTCCTGTTTGTAGTGTCAAATAGGAAAATCAGAGTTGACGCTTCAATATTTTCTCTTACCTTTCCTTTCCTTTTTTTTTTCAGGGAGAGGTGGAGAGGGATGGGAAAGAGGGGTGTATTAAGCTCATTGACTTTTCCTGGTAATCAACAGTTTCACAGTGGAAATGCTTCCTTCTTTTGTTAATGTGTCATTTGTCTACTTTCACTTCAATTCAGTTCAAAAGGAGAAAGATGTCACCCTAGGTGATTATGAGACCTTTTTTGGAAATCTTGAAAGAAGTCTCATGGGATAGTTATTGGACTTTTGGTAACTTTGAAAGGGCAAAGAACTGGTATGGCAGTAGTAGTTGGAAATATCAATGAAAGGATGTAATTGATGCTTTTCTTGTTGCTCCGTAAAACCCCCAATATCAGCGGCAATTGATGCAATCCTTCTCCTTCATGTAGCTGGTACCCCACCCCTAACAAGTTTCACAATTTCAGTGAGTGACAAATTATGTACTTCTTTTCGCCCTATATGTATAATTCTGCTTTTGTTGATGTAAACCCTGTTCAATATTGAATTTTGTTCAATCTTTTTAAACTTTACCTTATTTTAGTCAAAGGGAGTTTGTCAGTGAACAGTGTACAGTGACAGAAAATTTGCAACCTGTTGTATGTGTGTCATCATTCTAATTCAACTCTCTATGTTTCTTCCCTATGTCTTTCACCCATCATATATTCTATCTCCATCTCTCTTACTCTCTGTCACTTTGTTTACTCCTTTCCATGTTTTTCTTCTTCTGTCACTTCTGCCTTCCTGTCTTGTCCTTTTCCTCCTATTTCTTCTACTATTTCTTGTTTTCCACTCTGTGCTCCTGTATTTCTCCATCTCCGCATCCTCTACATCTCCTTCACTTCTTTTTCTTCCTATTATTTTTCTATATATCCTTTATTGCTTCCTTCTTCTGGTCCTTCATGTTTACTTTTTCTTTTGTGTTCTTTTCCATTTGTAACCTTGCTACATCTCCTTCTCCTTGCCTCTGTCTGTCCTCCTCGCTGTATTTCTCGCTCCCCCCTCTCCAGGACCCTGTATCAGAACAGGATTGCGGACCTGCCAGAGGCCATCTTCAGGGGGCTGACATCACTGCAGCTGCTCCTCCTCAACGCTAATCGCCTCACCTGCATCAGGGGCAATCTCTTCAGGGACCTGGTCAAGCTTCACCTCCTGTGAGTAAAGAAAGAAGTCTTGCTGGGATGACGGGATAGATAGATGTGTGGATAGATGGATGGATAGATGGATGGATACATGAATGGGTAGATGGATGGATAGATGGATGGATAGATGAATGGGTAGATGGATAGATGGATGGATAGATGGATGGATAGATGAATGGGTAGATGGATGGATGGATGGATAGATGGATGGATGGATAGATTGATGGATGGATGGATTAGAAAAGGAATGAAAGTGTTTAGTTTTTATGGAAAGTTGCTGATTGCATCATCTGCATCAAAGGCAATCTTTTCAGGGACCATGGCCAAACATAGCCCCCTGTGAGTAAGAAAGAAGTCTTGCCGGGATGAGGGGATACATTGTATATAGATGTTTGAATGAATAGATGGATGGATGGATGGATGGATGGGTGGATGGATGGATTGATGGATGGATGGATAAATGGATAAATGGATAAATGGATAAATGGATAGATTAATGAGAAAAGAAATAAGAATGTTAGTTTTAGGGAAAGTTGCTGATTGCATCATCTGTAACAGAGGAATTTTTTTTTTTTCAGGGAACATGGTCAAACATAACCTGTAAGTAAGAAAGAAGTCTTGCTGGGATGAAGGGATGGATAGATGTGTGGATAGATTGATAGATGGATGGATGGATAGATAGATGGATAGATGTAGGAGAAAAGAAATGAAAGTGTTAGTTTTAGGGAAAGTTGCTGATTGCATCATTTGCATCAGAGGCAATCTTTTCAGAGATAATGGTCAAACTTAACTCCCTGTGAGGTAGAGGAGTCAATGTTGGTGAGACTGAGGAAAATGATCGAAGGACAAGTAGCTTAAAGGAAGGATGGACTGTTAGATGAAAAGAGAATTTAAAGCATTAGTTGATAGGTTTATGGATAAACAATGCCTACAGAATAGATGGAGTAGACAGATAATATTTGGATGGATAGTTAAATGGATCAGGAGATTTATGGAAGGATTGAGAACTAGATGAGTGGAGAAATGAAAATGATAATTGGAGAGTGATTGATGTGGTAATAAAGGAGTATTAAGTGGAATTGAGAGAATAGATGGACAAGTGGATAGAAGGAATGGAATGATACAGGTGGAAAAAAAGGATAGACTGTTTTATATATAGAATTTGTATGAGTGAAAAGAGTGATTAATAAAGAACTTAAGCACAATGGGGAGAATAGCATATTGCTTTTCTAATGGTCAAACAATCAATATTTTCTTTGGCTAGAAATAGATGTAACCTGACAAATCATACCATATGACAAATTATACCAAATAATCAGCAAAAGTAAATGACCCGTAGAAATCTAGTGTAAGAGGTACATTACACACACGTACTGGTAATACGTGTGTGTTAGCTGAAGGATTATGTACACAATGTGCACCCTAATTGGGCGTGATGTGAGTGAAGGCTATGCACTATTCAGCCACTCACATTTTCACTCAGCACTAGTGTGACAAAATAGAGTTGGAGGTTACACTGATCTATTCTCAATGAATGAAGGGTCATAGGTAGATCGACATATATAAAATCCCCTCTTGATTTTTCAGGTATACCCAATCAGTGACCTTAAGCCCACAGCCGGTGATACTTTCCCTGAAAGCATTTTTAAAAAAGGAGGGATGAGGCTTTTGATTAGCCATCCATAATCCTGATGATTATGACTTTGAGTAACCTCAAGGATGGGGATAGATTCCCATTAGTCAGCTGTGCTTTTCACCATCAATTGGAATGGCTTATTTCTGGATTGTGTGTGATATAAAGCTAATGAACTGAAGCAGCCTTTGTGGATGACTGGTGTGGAGGTGTGATATACTCAAAGGATACATTTTAGCATCTAAACTGCAGCCATTGCATGTACTAAACGAGGTAGATGTAGAATAAGTGGTACTGCTTGAGGTAGTAGTAGTAGTAGTAGTAGTAGTAGTAGTAGTAGTAGTAGTAGTAGTAGTAGTAGTAGTAGTAGTAGTAGTAGTAGTAGTAGTAGTAGTAGTGGTAGTACTGGAGAAGATGTAGGAATAGTAGTGGTTGTGGTAATAGTAGTATAGGTGGTGTTGGTAGTAGTAATAATAATAGTAGTAGTAGTGGTGGTGGTGGTGGTATAGTGGTAGTGGTTGTGGTAGCTATAGTAGTATGTAGTAGCAGTAGTAGTAGTGGTGGTTTTAGTTGTGGTAGTGGTAGTAGTAATAGTAGTAGCAGTAGTCATAATAGTAGTGGTAGTCGTAGTGGTGGTGGTGGTGGGGATAGTTGTAGTTGTAGTAGTAGCAGTGAAAACAGCAGCAGTAGTAATAATATGGTAATATGCTTACATTCTGATTGATTGAAAAAAACATTATAGTTTCTAAAATCCATTTCTGGTGCTTAATTGTTTTCTATACAATAAAATCTTATTTTCATTTACATTGTTAACTCTATCTGCTATGGAATCTGTAACTAAAATCATATCACTTGAGCAAATTGTTATGGTAAACATTCAGTATTGTCTGTAAAGAACACTTTTATTTTGTATAAATCATGAACAACATCATCAGGTGCATTGCTTGTCAAATTTTTCGTCATGCTGTCATTTCAGAATGCATTACTTCATTTATGGAAAAAAAAGATGTCTTCCACATTTCTCTTTCCAGCTCCCTGTATGATAACAACATCCGGTCGCTCTCTAACGGAACCTTTGATTCACTCAGACAACTTGAAACACTGTAAGTTGAGAAGCAATTTATCTTATTCAATATCTGCAGTAAAGAAATGAAATGAAATGTATTCGTATTCCACATTGTGGACATTTTATACGTACAAAATATTGTGACATTTTCGCATATTATATGATTACAAATGTGAAGGTGACTACTAAAGAAGCAGTGCTTGTGAAATGTACACTCTCTATGGCAGCGGTAATTTATTAGAAAGAAGCAAGGTTTTGAATTTGGGGGCACTCTCCTTTCATAACCTATACCTGTGCCTCAGACTGCTTTATGTAATTAAGTCTATTTTGCAACTATCTGATTATAGGGAATATACAATACAGTTATCATGACTATACCCAAATTGCTTCAACATAACATATATATGTTTCATAGTGTTAAGTTTGTGAAAACATAATTGCTGTCATTAACATAGAGACTTCACGTTCCAGCAGATTGTAATATGAATCACATTTGCATCCTGCATAGGGATTTATTTTTCACAAGATGCTGATGATGTTTTTTTTTTTTTTTTTTTTTTTTTTTGGGGGGGGGGGGGGGGGAGGTTTCTGACCATATCTATGTGTGCCAAACAGAGCGCATACCATACATTCAATGGCATATTTTGTCCCTGTTCCTCACCATACCAAGGATACCCATGTCATGGTGGAATATTTTGAACCAAAATCCTAAGCCATTGAGCAAATTTACCCAGGAAGAGAGGGGGAGAGGGGAGAAAAATCATGGTAGAAAGACCGTTCTCCTACCTTTTTATTTTCACATCCTCAAACATTCTCTTGCCAACACTGGCAAACTTTTTTTTGCCACTGTGCCATGCTAGTTGCAGAGTAAACTTTTTTTTTCTTCTTCTTGCTATTTTTCTCTCTCCTCCTCCTCCTCCTCCTCCTCCTACCCCATACCCTTGTCTGTCGTTTCTTGTGATGGAGTAACTTGGATCGCACTTGTTGAGGGATTGTGAAGGGAGTGTGAAATCTAACACCTCTGTAATCAAGGGGCTCACAAAGAGGCCTAAATGATAGAGGTTTGAAGCACGGCGTGACGAGGGTGGGCAGGGCTGCCAGTCGGGGGAGTTTGGCCCAACGTTTTGTCGCGGCGAGAGGGGCGGTCGTCACGAATTCCTATTCATGTGCCTCTATCTAAATTTCTTCTTTCAACAGAATTAGGCTGTGTGCAAGGTAACAATTTAAGCTCGGAGCGTGTCTCTTCGGAGTTTATGATCAGTTGTGTCCATGCGTGCGACTGTGATGGTCGGAGATGGGGGAAGGAGGATATATGTGTGCTTGCTGAGGAGGGGGGGGGGGGAATTGCTTATTTGTCAGATATTGATGGGTACAGAATAAAACGTGGAAGCTGTGTGGACACAGATGATGCTCAGATAGAGTGAATTATGGCTCTTGGGTGTGGCTGGGGAAACTGGAGAGGTGTTTGTGGTCATAGATGTGAGATGAAGGAGAGCCGAACTGGACTGAGTAAACCAGTCATACATCACAATAACCATAGGAAGGGTAGCTCTAGATATAAGGACATCTTACAGAATGCATAATGAAGCAGCCATCGATCAACAGAAGAGATTTAGGGTATCAACCTTCTTACAAGCTCTCCCAGGATCTACAAACTTTGATGATGCCATTTTTCTACTAGAGTGGCATCTATTAGATTTCAGCCCAAAGTGTGTGCACATTTAGCTATATCATAACAGTCATTCGTCAAAAAGTCTTTTATTTGAATAGCAAGGCATCTTTAAGTTCCTTGGGGAAAGAACGGATATCCTTTGTCTTATAACTTGAGAATGGAAATGGTGATGTTAAATGTTATGATACATCTGCTGCCAAATCCATGACATTGTAGCTACATTACGAGACCAAACGAACAGACTAGAAAAATGAAGTCTAACACCTGCATAGTAATACATGAGCATACCTTCAAATCACACAGTGAAGAGAAGCATCCCAGAAATTTTGGATGTCAGTCTGAGTGTTCAAATCTAGTCATTGTCAGAATTTTTTCATTGTGAGTGTGAGCTTTTCCTGATCTCAGCAAAGAATTTCCACCTTTACCAAGTTTTATGATGCATGATTGATGAATTACTGAAGCAGAGGAGAAGAATAAATGTTGGCACTTCATTACACCTATATGGATATATGCCTGCAGCCATTGAGATATAAATGAAACTTTAGAAAACGAATGTGAATGATGAGATGAGATCACCCCTATCAATCCACTGACCAGATTTCATATATATGTTTCAATTTCTCCTATAAAATGTAAATGCAACTGAAGTGTTGCCTTGCCAAAACACTGAAAGTGTCACCTTAGCTGGTTTCCCTCAATCCATTTCTTCCACAGCCCAGCCCAAATCCTTATTCTGTCATTATGTGAGCAGTAAACAGTTATAGTTACCTTTCAACAGCAAGATGAAGTTGATGATTGGTCCAGTATTATTTCCTGTCCTGGTTGTCATGGTGACCAGTATCAGTTTTGTGCTGACCCTTAAGTCTGTCTGTGGTTGACTCATGCAGTGTTTTCCACTCATGTGGCCCCATCCCATCCCAGTCCTACCTGCGAGTCTGTAACTGCCTTTTATCACCTAGGACTGATTCTCAGATCCTCCACTCACATATGAAGGAGTAACTACCTTTTGTCACTACATCTAATGTCCTTCCACTTGTATCTTCTTGCAAAATTGCCTTACAAGCCATTGAGAAGAAAAATTTGCTTTTATACGATGCAGTTTCCAACATGTGTTCACAGAACAGAGAGTTGCGAGTGACATTTCTGTGGTTTTCATAGAGGTTGTTACATGTGTCGAGATACCAGAGACGAAAGGTTAAGGAACCCTCCATCCTGTATACAGCCGAAGTTAACACAAAGCTGTGCATAGAATGGAGGAGTTGGTGCTTATGGTGTGGAATTTTGCCTGGCCAGTATTTTGAACTTTTTTGTCAGTTCAGCTCAGGGTATCCTAGCTGGGGCTTATTTTCGAGTCATCGATCAACAAGTGTGCACGTGTGAAATCTGGGTCATATTTCATTCGCGGGTCTGACCGCTATGTCGGGTAGATCTCCTCCGCATTTGCAACAACAACTCCCCAAGATAAATTCATAAATATTCAGAATTTCACCCCAGTAATCCCAGACTTACAGGCCTATCGGCAGCATAGTTTCTCTCTCGCGACTCTTTTCTTGACTCGGCTGTTGATCACGCTGAAAACATGTCAGGAGTTGGGCAAAGTCTTAAGACAGCAACTTGAGAAGTAGGAGTGTATGGATTAGAGAGGCTAAGCTGTGTTGTTGATGTGGTGTAAAGGAGATAAGGCAGCAGGAATGGCTTTTTAATGGATACCTGAGATTTCGATGGTATGAGTATGTCTCATATTGTAAGGAAAAAAGGACTTATTGTTCGACCTGGTGCACAGAGGCCACTGTCCTTATCAAAGTTTTGCTCAAGATTTGCCGAATGTCTTTTGAGTCTTCTCTCTCCCCTGCTTTGTCTTCTCTGTTTTTAATGGAAAGTTTATAAATCTGTCCACTTTATGTTTCATAGAGTAGTGTATGGTTGAAATGTCAGGTTAATTTGTGGAAAAATTTAAACATATTTTTCTCTTTCATGGCCCCCAACTTACTCATTTCTTGTGGAAGTTGTAAGCTGTTTAAGAGTTCACGCAACAGGATGGTAGTCTAGACGTGGGCCAGACACCATAAAGACAGGATGAAACATTTTAATGAAAGTGTATGATTTTTCTATGCAGTCTATGTGGCATCATTTCTCTGGGCAGTGAACTCTCCACAAGCTCATTTTAGGAAGTACAAATCACACTTCTCACCAATCGCAAGAGATTGGCAGGATGAATGGTAAATAGGCATAAAATGTCTAATTTCTTTGAAAAGGTGAAAAGAGTCAGGATATAGGGCTAATTGCTTGTTACCTGCATGACCTGCTTGGCCCCATTTTACCCCTGCCCTGCCAGCGTATGTCTTGGACTTAACAAGAGGCGGCTACTCAATTTTAAGTCTTGTTTGACTATAATCTAAGTTTGAATGCAGGTATGTAATTCTCTCTGTGATGCTGTGTCCAGTTGAATACCAATTTTGTAAATGTATGAATTCATTGTTTAAGATATTCATACGTATTTGTGAATTTTGTTTGCACAAAAAACAATTACATATCAACCCTTCGAGAACCATCACCTGTAGAAGTCATTGACTTCTTGATAGGCACAGAAGGGCTACCCTTGGTAATCTCAGGGTTAGCATATTGTTTCTGTTTTAAACAAATGAAAGACCTTCCGTACAGATGGTCATATTTCGTACAAACTCTGTAATTGCCTGTCTTGGCTGTTGTAGTCAACCTGTGAGTCAACCTTCTTGCCAATTGTAGACTTCAGAATGTACCAGTTAGGATGAGAGTCAAACTCACTGTTTTGGTACATGCAAGTGAAAGTACAAGTGCACCAGTTAAGCTAGCCTCCTGCAGCTCGGCAGACCTGTCAAGAATGGCCCAGAATTGGCGGAAGATGACCGGAGCAGGCCCGTAAAAATCCTTGACCATCTGAGCAAGAGAAAGGACAGATCTTCATCTGAAAGACAGCCATCTTAGTGCCACTGCACTTTTGTGCATAGGCAAAGAAAAACATGATCACAGGAATTGGGGGGGGGGGGGGTTAAGAAAATAAGATGTTATGGTGAAGAAATGTGGAAGCACCTCATTTGAATAGCATTGACCACAGATTAAGAGCGTACTTTTGCATACTTGGGAAGAAAGAACAGGGTATGAAGGCGAGGACAGAACAGCTGTTGTCAACTCATGGTTCAATGTTCTTGTGGGGTGGGGAGCATGGGATTAGAATGTCAATTGTCAATTAAAACCTCATGTCAGGGATTCTTACATTCACTCCATTGGCACATGAGTGAAGAAGTTTGTGAGGCTTCCATCGTTCTTTGACCAGATCAGTGAACAGCAGACAAAGAATCCTCACGAGCCATTCCCTCAGCCGGCCGGCCGAGGATGCTACATTGATTCCACAGATTGACCTCTTTTGACCTGGGTCCTAACCCCCAGCCTCTTCATTCACACCTGTAGCTGACCTACCCAAATTGTCCCTCTAGGGTTTATATGATGGGGGAATTCTTTTCATTTTTGGCCCATCTTGTCTTTTGAGGGGTGTCATTAAATATCCTGTTATTAGGTGTGAAAATCTTGTGGCATGGCATTGGTGTTGGAGAATGAGAGCTCTCTGTCAGTACCCAGATGTCTTTCCAGAAAGTTGGCATAAACCATCTTGCCCATTGCATGCATTTTGAACAAAGTGACTGTTCCTTCAATCCGTGTTCTTCATATTTTCTGAATCCATTATGAAACTTTGCTGCTTTTCTTTCCCTTTATCCAAATATGTAACTTCACATCTCTTGCGATCCTACCTCTATCTTCAAATTACGAAATCTTATTAGAGCGTAAGAATATGAGCTATGCAAAACACTAGTGATAATGACTTCATTTGAAATGGAATACAAAAGTTTGACCTAGTTTGATTTAGTTAGAATAAAATTGTGATGTTGTGTATTATTTCACAAACAACTCAAATAAGTCTTTCATTTCCCTCATCAAGATGGTCTGAAGTTTTTTCTCTAGTTTTGTTAAGGTACTGTCTTTGCATATTTGCTGCAGGTACATTTGTATTCTGAACATATTGAGGGTTACAGTGATAACAGCAACTATTCCTTCTTCATAGTAATGTGAGAATCAAGATTTTCCGTTCTCTCAACGCGCACACACACACACACACACACACGCTCTCTCTCTCTCTCTTCATTTTCTCCCTCTTCATCTGCTCTGTTTGTGTATTCTATGCACGTGAATCCAATCCATGTTTGTCTCACTCATTCATTGTCTCCGATAGCAGTTAGCAGTTGATCATGACATGCTGTAGCAGCAATGGAAGGGGGGGGGGGTTTGAGGGGGCTACTAGCTGAGAAAAGGAAATGGAGAGAGAAAGACTAAGGGTCTGAAGTGGAGGGGAATCAGGTTCCACAAACACCAGAGATGTAGATGCCTGTATCATGAGTCCCTGGGAAGATCTGTTTACACTGACAACAAATTAAAAAAAAAAGTTAATGAATAAATGATTGTGTAGACCCATGGAGATAGCAAATGCAGATTAGGAGATCAAGTTTGGTTCCCATGCACTGATGAACTCACCAGTGACAGAAGTTCTCAGCGATGGATTGTTTGTAGGCCTCATTTTCGAGAGGGATTTGCGTCCGCCTGATGAGTACGACTGCTTCCATTCCCCAGAAAGGATCCAAACTGTGGACAGGGACGGTGCAGTTTCTGAATCAGACGTGGTCGGTGACAGATGCGAAAGATGTTTGATCATGCTGCGTGCTTTGAGTGCCAATTGTCACAGAAAATCCCATAGCAGTGTACACACTGTCCAAAGTCCCTGGCACAGAAAGGGTTAACCATTTGTGTACTCCAAGTATAGATTGCACAGAAAACCTTTAATATAGTATTGTACACATTGTCCAAAGTCCCAGGCAAAGAAAGGGTTTAACAGAGCCCGATGCCTTCGAACCAGTTGTCAGGAATACTGATGATATGAAATTGGACACGTCTGCGTACAAGTAGTACTAGTATGCCTGAATGAGATCCATGCACCCATCTATCAGTTGTTTCCTTTTTATGTAATTTTAAGCTGTGTCAACCAGTAGGTTCATTTCTGCAACAAGCACTCTGCATGTGCCTTGAGCAAGACCTTGAAACTTGAAACTTGAAAGATCAATGGTGTGTAATTGCTTTTATTGCACTGTGGTACATGTCATGTATGGCTGGATCTTTTGAAGTTTGTAAGTAAATTTCATATCTTCAGAAGATTGTTTGAGACAGGTGCATCCAAGATCATCTGCAGCACACATAGATGTTAGTAGTCATATTGCAAAAATAAAATAATCTGTGGAATGAACGGTTCCATGACATTTGCTCCTGCGACAATTGCTCCCGTGACAATTGCTCCCGTGAAATATCTGCGTGCTAAGCCAGATATAGATTCTACCCACAGCAATAACTCTAACCCAAATCCTAATCCTCACATCAAACTAGACCTAAGACCCTATCACAACCCTAATCCTAAGTCCTTCAAGAAAATAAGATCGGAGCAAATGTCGTGTCACCTGAATGTACATCATTATCATCATTACAATCAAAACAATCATTTCCATGGTTGGATTTTCACAGCTCTTCTGTGTTCAAGGATCGAAACAGTTATGTATATATCTCATTTACAGCATGTACATCTTTTACTGTAGTTAACTGATGACCCATGCAGGGCAAAGCAGTGAACACATAGCCCACATGTGTCAAAATGTGGCTTTAATTGGGTTAATCCTGCATGAGCCGACGCAGGCAAACAGCACGGGTGTTAAAACCGTCAAAGACCCGCTAAATACGTCAAGAGATTAGGGACAGGCCTTTGACACTGCAGAAGCCATAGAGATGAAAAGAGACCTTGGGAATGTTTAGAGCTTTGCAGTCTGTAGCAGCACCCTAAGATCATCAATACCCTCCCTCCCCCCTTTTTTTTTCTAACGCTTCCCAAAGGTGGGCCATGTATAGGGCCCATTAAAAAGGTCTGCTTAGAAGCTATGAGGTGTGAAACGATGGCCCATCAGTAGAAGGGTGTTTGGGATTCTGCCAATTCCCTCATTTACCTTTCTTTAAGCTAGGCAGGAAGGTTCATCATTTTTGCCCTGTGATAACTATGACTTTTCAAGCAGTTTTAAACGACAGCAAAAAAAAAAGAAAAAAGAAAAAAAAAGTGGTACATTCAGATCTCATGAAGTGTTTATATTCATTCTGGTCTTTCTGTTTGCAGTTCTCTACTGCTTTGTGTGACACACATGTATATCAAGTTTTAGTAGAATACTGTAAAAGTGGAATTTTTTGCAGTGTGGACATTTTCACCCATTTTGGAGTCTTGAGTTCATCTTTTGTAATGTAATCTTTATTCAGATTTCAGTGATCTTTATGTTTGCTATGTAGGGCATAGCTGTTTGTTGCGTTTAAAGATGACGGTAAAACTTTTATTTCTTGTTCCAATCCCCTCTCTTTTCCTCCTCACTATTTCCTTAATTCTTGTCATTATGCTGTCATCCTGTGTGCCAACATCTGTTCCATCCATCCATCTATCCATCCATCTGTTCATCCTTCTATCTTTCTGTCCATCCCTCCATCCTCATGGCCTTCACCGCTGCAGACACCTCGCCCGTAACCCCCTCATCTGTGACTGCAATCTGCGGTGGCTGGCCCAGTACCTGAATGACAACCCAGTGGAGACCAGCGGCGCACGGTGTGCCGGTCCTAAGCGCATGGAGCGGAAACGCATCTCCAAGATGAAGACCATCAAATACAAGTGCAAAGGTACAAGCAAAACCATGTACACTGCATATGTGAATGGACAAGGAGATTGTAGAAAGTGCCCATATCTGTAGATACTTGTATGATTTGTAAAGATGCAATTTTCAAGATGTCCTCATCTTGTCTAAGTACTGCACATATTTTGACTCTGTGTTGTTGTTTTTTCTGTCCTCTCCTTAGATATTCCATTTTAGTGCCTCACAAAAAATAAGAATGTATAAGTGATGGATGTTTTTGTTATAATGTATTGTAAGATAATATCAAACTTGATTTTATGATAGCCTTTTTCTTGTAGTTACGTGGATATAAAACTTCATATTTACATTTTAAAAAAAATCATTCAGACAAAAAGCATGTAAATTAAATCTGTTTGACTGGACTTACCTGGATGAATCAAAATCTATCTGTATCAATATATCATTCAGATTAGTTTACAGATATCATATTCTTGGTTATTTGAAGCATTGAAAGCCTTGATGAACAAATAAAGTTTCCAAAATCTTCATAGATTAAATTGAATTGAATTTCTCATATTTCACATCAAAGTACAATACACATCACTCGGCAAAAAGTATTCAATTTTTAACATACAATTTGAATCGTAGAAACTGATTACAAAAGTAGATACAATGACACTGTTTTACATACAGTATGTAATGAAACATAACCATTTCTGTCCCTCCTTATTACTGCATGTCACAAATGTGGACATTCTTTTTCTCTGCATGACAGTACTTCAACATAGTTCTTGTGATAAGAAGGTATATGATAAGTCTGAAATAAAAATGACATGAAAGTAATATGCATTGATGATTCTAGGTATGTATTATTTCAAATGGAAATGAAGCACTCTTTAACCCATTGAGGACAAGTCCTGAGTATACTTGGGCAAGTATATATGGGAAATGTGTGTTGTAGCAAAATCAGCCCGTCCTCAACGGGTTAATGTAGTGCAGTTACTGTCCCTACATGTCTTCCTTTCCACATTTCTCACAAAGTCTTGAATGAAGCTCATCTCCCTCACTAAAGCTTTTTGAAAAGATACCGTCATAAACCTCCCAAATCCCGCGTTCATTTCCTTTGCCTCTCCCCCACCCTCTCACCAGCACGTAATGTCCTCATCAATTTCTCGAAGCTGGATGCCGTACCACTTTATCCGGTCGTATCAAAGGCTTCCCGGCGAAAACGTTCCCCAGAACCATACCCTTGATCATATCATCTCCCCCCCCCCCCCACCATCCAGTGTTCAGCGAACTCACATCTAGATAATGGGGAGTAGAAGACGCATTCCGTTCTGCGAAAAAGAAGGGTTTTTGGTGTAATTTGCATCTATATGGATGGCAAGTCCATTTCCTGATCTGATGGAAACGGACAAAACATGCTCTACCACTCTGCATCCTGACAGAAAAGTGAAGCAAAAGAGAATGGAAATGTCCAATTTGTATTCATTAGGTTTCCCAGCCCGCTGTGGGGCTTTAGTTCTAGTGCAGGTATAATGCTTGACGAGAAGAGGAAATGGTTTTTGAGGAAATTTAGTGCAAATCTGAGGAGTCTCATTTGCCGTCCAATGAAAGAGACTGATGAATAATCTCAGAGGAATTGAACACTTGAATTCTGATTGAACCAAACTTTGAGATAGTATAGAGAGTGTGATATGAAGAGTTGTTTGTGGCTAAATTCTTCTTAAGTATTGCTGCATAGCTCTCATGATAACTCACATGTTATGCTCATGTATCAAGTTACTTCTCCTTTGTTTTGATATTGAGTTGTTGTTCATTACTTTGTAGATTTTTATAATATTGTATGATAGATTTACAGTGATTGAATATTGCTTTTCATGAAGCAGTTCCTTGTAGGTAAAATGACTTGATAGAGTTTTTTGTTCCCATAGAGTAAAAACAAACCTCACCCATTTGGGCAGAGCCACAAAAACATGTGTTTGCTGAATCAAGAAGTGTCAAAATTTTTAAATTACTTTGCTATTTGAAGCTTTTGACCCAGACACATCATGGTCTTTGCTCACGCCCCCCTTTTTTTCACCCATTTCAGACTCGGAGTACTACCGTACAATGCGTGCTGGGGAGTGCTTCATAGACTTTGACTGCCCAGACTCATGCAACTGCCAGGGAAGCATTGTGGATTGCTCCGGCAGGGGACTCCCCACTGTCCCTGACAACATCCCTATGTACACCACTGAACTGTGAGTGATGATGATTTGCATAACATGGCATCCTTTCTTCCCCACAAGCATCAGTTGAAATTATCACCCATAGCCTACTGTCTCAATCTGTTACCTTTTAAATCAACACAAATATGTTCTTTTGAATCTTTCAAACTATACCACATATGTAAAAAAAAAATGGTATGGAGGATATGGAATTTATTATATCTTGATAACGTCTTTTCTAACTGAAAACATTGGTTGATATCGTCATCTACAGCCTGTTATCTAAGCAGTGATTTAACATTCACAATTTCATTTATTACATATTAGTGTGGATGATATGTACTGACTTTCTTTTATTATACCAGAAAAGTCTTCTCTTTTATACAGTTATTTTTTTTTCAAAGTATCACATTTGACCCAAAACTGACTTAATTAATGCCCCTGTCTTTATAGTAATTAAGGACAGCACAATTGTATTTGTCGTATAAGGATGCTGTATGTCTGTGAAGGAACATCACTGTGTTTACTCATCCTATACTATGTGGTATCTACAGAAGTATATCCACTTTATGACAAAATATATATGTTGGCACAAGGAAAAAAAACCACATCATATTACCACTGTAAAATTGCTTGTAAGTTTACCTAAAGTATGCATGTCACACAGTGTTCACAAAGGGGCCGAATTTCCTTCACAAGACATTTCCGTCAAAGTCAAATTTTCATCAAAAATGTAAGTATATTAGTCACATAAGAAGTTACAGTTACAAAATCAATGAAGAAGACCCCCCCCCAAAAAAAAAAAGAACCAAAAAAAAAAACAGTAATGAAGCATGTTTTATTGATTTCTTTATCTTGCCAGGAAGTTCAATGGGAATGAGATTTCTCGCATCTCATCTGATGGAAAGTTCAGCAATCTACCAAACCTTAAGATCCTGTGAGTATCATGTATAAAGTGTACATCAATTTGCTTGTCTCTCTCAATTTAATGACTGAAATGCCCTACTTGTAATCTACTTATACATTTTCTGTTATGAGAAATTGGTTGCTTCTTGTTTTCGTGGTGAATGTTAAAGTAGAACACTTTTCCCTTGTTGTAAATTTGATATATTGTGAAATTGGCTTATTCCTTAAACGCTGCATTTACATAGAGTTTCTTTTTTTTTTCATTTAAATCATAGTCAGTCCACATAAAGAGGAGCACAGTGTATATCTTTACTGAAGAGGTGATTTGTACCTACCATCTACAGTGCAAACAACATGTATTGGTGGAACATTACTATATTTCTATTCATATATGTCAGTGTAGATTACAATTTCATCTACAATCTAAACAACAGTTGTTTACCAGTGTGTTTTCTACAATAAGTAAACTGAAATCCATTTGTCAGCTGCCCAAAAACCATTCATTTTTCCTCCAGATATACCAAAGTTTATCAGTGTTTGTAATTTAACCTGCAGATGTGTACATTTATGATTTGGTACCTATGGACAAAAAAACAAACAAACAAACAAACAAACAAACAAACAAACAAACAAACAAACAAAACAACAAAACAAAACAAAATCCCAGACTTTCAACTCAGCCATGTCTACATCCTAAAAAAGAGGGAGAAAATTCCAGATCCCCAAGGAAAAAAAGAGATTAAAAGTTTTCTACTCTTGATCGTGCTGCTTTGTTCCTCCCTCTCACACAATCCCTCTTTCATGCTCTAATCAAATCAGATCAGTCCATGCTTCTGCCAGCCAGAAAGGCACGTAATGATGATAACTCTTGGCCGGGTTTTAATCAGGGATGGTAGCAAGTTTGGAAAAAAAAAAATGTCCCAATTAGACAGTGTGTCTCCTCATGTGTAGAGAAGCTAATTGGATTAGCATACTTGTGTTTCCCAAGCAGAAATGCATGTAACGATGGTGTGTGGACTGATTACCTGTGTAATGAGAAGCTCTCAGTGTTTGAATTTGTGTTACAAACATGGCGCATTGTCTGTTCAGCCGGTGTCATGCATCAGAGTAATACTCTCGAATTGAGATTTCAAGTTCAGAGGATGTTATTGCTGTTGTCCTACTGGCGTAACTGTTTGAATTAATTTTTTTCATTTTGTGTAAATGTTTTTCTTTGTTGTACTCAAGACAGTCTACGTGCCATCTATAACATATTAATGGGCCCATGTTACTTTTTTTCATCTAATCTAAAGTGCATATACATCTCGTGCTTATTTCATTTATTTTCTATTCATTTTCTTATTTTTCTACTTATTTAGTTGTTTGTACGCCACTCTATTAAAAATTTTTTCCCCCCGTAATTTATTTGCTAATCTATTTGTTGATCAAGTAACTAATTTATTATGTATCTACGCAGCCAGAAGTGTCTGTTTTTTATGTACTCTGCAATGGCCATGGGGAGATACTATAAGCTCACACATTATAACATGGAACCAATGTTTGTGTTTTGTTCTGTGTATTGTCCTCACGGAGGGAACATCTTATACCTCAATATGCACACTTTGTCACCACAAACTATGCATAAGTCATCAAGAGGTTATTATCCTCTGAATATTGCATCCTCTTTGTCATCCACCCTCCCAGAGATCTCCGTGACAACCGCATCTCGGTGATAGAAGATGAGGCCTTCCAGGGAGCGTCGTCCCTCGTGGAATTGTAAGAAATTCTTCTTGTCATACCTGTGTTTAATTTTTTTTTTGCTCTATGTATATATGCCATCCCATTGCTTTACTGTGAGTTCTTACAGCTGTGTGGCAATAATTAATGTTTCCCTTATCTGACAGTGATAGTAACAAAATCTAGTGAGAAGCATTGTGTTGTAAAGTATTGTTAAGGAATTGCTCTTTGATTAAACAAGGATTGCAAATTCAATACAATGTAGCAATTCTGTGAGATAAAAAGCTTTATATTACCTGATAATGTGTTGATGGTATAAATTATGTCAAGAATTTGAAGTTTGAATACAAACCCAAATTGATATCATTTTTTCCATTGTGACTTGTTCTTACATCTGAGTCGTGCCATTAATCATTCCGTAACAATTCCTTCTTTCCAACCACTTTCAAACAATGTGCAATTTACTACTTCAAGTTGAATTTATGTTGTTCTTTTTTTCCTCCATGTGTACGTATATTGTCCTGCTCTTGACTAAGTACCTGTTTGAAGCTTGTGTAGATTTTAGTGCATGCTATATGTTTGTCTGTTTTGAAGGTTGTATGAAGTCATGTCACTTTTTTGTGATGTGTAATGCCACCAATCCTACACTGCTACATATACCTGATGATTCAATTAGATATTCAGTCAAAACTATACTCTGATGAGATAAAATGATTTGTAACAGAACACTAATATGATTTTCAATAGAAAACTATATGAAACGAGATGAAGTACTTTTTTCCTGTGAGCAAAAGAAGAATGTGTTTCTAGTTTGTTTGCCTTGACATATTGCCCCTATCCCCATGTCCTGTATTTGTTCTCTGTGCATTCTTGCATAATGGCATTTGACTACATGTTGTGCCCCGTTTTTTTTCCATAAATTTAAACTTGAATAAAATGTGAGTGTATGAACAGTTTATGTGAAAGCTCTTTTTGTTTTAAAAGCAGTAGTAAAAAGCAAACATTCTCCCCAGAAACTGAACAGTGCACTCCTGTCACATGTCATTAGAAAGAGTAGACTGATTTGTGAAGCTTTTATGTTTGTATCGAAAATCAAGTTAATCTCTTTTGTTTCGTATCGTAATATCTTCTGTGCTTTACTATACACATATATACATATACTCGTGTATTTCTTATTTTTACGTGTGCTCGTTGGAAACGTGAAGAAAGCTCACTAACAACAAACTGAGCAAAGTGACGGGGCGCTCTTTCGTAGGACTGAAATACCTTCGGACGCTGTGAGTATTACCTTCCAGTCGACTGTTACGTCAACCTGACAGCAGCCTCCATCATAGCCAGGCACATGAGACTCCATCTCTTCTTCATATAACCCTTTCTTCTGTTTTTTCTTTCAATTTTTTTTTTCATGATATCATTTTGTGCTGTTCATGGGCATTATGACATATCGCTCATTTTTTTCCTTTTTTGTTATCACCATGTTTTCCTGCGGTATACAATGGAATGCACTTTTTTTCAGACAGATTATTGATGAGTTGAGACTTCTTAGTTAACCTTCATATAAAAAAAAAAGGAAGAAAGAAGGATGATATGTTCAAAATCTGTATCATCCCATTAAAGATTTGTGAATTGTCTAATGATTTAAAAACAAACCAAACATGATTAGGGGTTTCCGTGCAGGCATTAGTTTTTCTCTGTACATCAAAGTGGTGATACATCTATCAAAGGGGATTTTTAAAAAATGACTTTACAATACCATCAATACCATTTGTCCCCCCCCCCCCCCCCCCCCCAGTTTGAAAAAAAAATCTTTTTCTTCCTGACTGCTAGATATGAATATTAAAGATGAAAAAAAGAAGAAGAATGCCAAGAAGTGATTTCTGATGCAAAGTATGTGCAGGTAATCTGGGAAGTCTTGGCCCTGCAGGAAACGTTAATGTATTAATCACATATGCAACCGTATTAACCAACCATTGCAATTTGTGACTGCACAGAAGAGAGGTATCAGAAGCAAGTGCTGTTGAATATAGTCTTATATTGCCCACACCATATTATTCATGTTTGACTTGCTGTGAAGTTTCACTGCCATTCCTTCTCTGACAAAGTGACAGAGGCAGCCTGTGTTTAGCGATTCATGGTGAATGAAATTCTGTTTGTGTTGATCCACTGAATATCCGTTTTCACCCTTTGCTTGTTGGACACTATCAAATGTCACATGGTATTTAGATATATCAATCAGCAAAATAATGAAATGGAATCCCTATAAATCACCAATTACATCAACTATTTGTACTGATTGCTTTTGATGTTGAAAACACTGCAGTACATCTTTTAAGAGAATAAAAACAAAGCATTTTGCCCTAATGTGACACAGATTTCTGTGGTGTGTATCAAAAATAAAATCTGCTAAATACATTCTGTCCACCTTGTGTTGTGGGAATTTTTTTTCTCTTTTGACTCTCACTGGTTCGTATTTTGCTTCACATCTCACTCTGCGCAGTCACAAAATGCACCATCACATAATATCTACCCTCATTGCTCAGCATCTAGTCTATTTGCCTGGCATGGTACACTAACTCTCGTCTTCCGATGTGCAACATCTTGGCTTGCTTACGAGAGCTCCCAACATGAGGAAACATATGAATGCATCTTGAACCACCCTCACTAACAGAGAACTCATTTTTTAATTTTATTCTAGGCCCACTTGCTCACTTCACTATATCATCTTTAATATTAACATATCCTTTTGCTTATATTTCCTTTTTAGTTTCTTTTTCTATTTTGTTCATTGTTCCTCCATTGCAGCTAACTCATGCATTTCTCTTTCAGGGCTGCCCAGTATGTGTGGATTTAGTTGTTGGGATTTATTAAGATGTCTGTAATTGCCTGATGCTTTTTAAAACCATTGTCTTGATTCTCTTTCCTACAGCACCTTGTTGATATTTTGTTTCAGAAAATATTTCATTTTGACATGAATGATCTTTTTTGTTCAATACCTTATGTGCTGTTGTATTATTTGTTTGAGGCACAATCTGTTATGATTTTGACTGTTGATTAACTCTGGTACTTGTGAATGGAGACTAAAGAAGCAGAACTTACCTTGTCAATGTGCACGTGATGTAGAGGAGACTTGATTTATATACATTTGTATAAGCATATTTATTTGTTTGAGCTTGTCCATCAAGTACAGCATATGGGAATCATTGTAAACCTGTGTATGATTATATATTCTATATTTTCCTGTCTTAAAATCACATATATATTTTCATCATAGCCTGGTCATATCAATCATGTAAACAGAATGCATTTATTGAATATAAAGTTCTTGAAAGCACAATGTCCTGTGGCATAAAGATTGATGTAGGAAAGCTATCTAAATAGCTGTTGAGTGTTAACTGACAAGGTAGATTTCTCAAAGTTTGGAGGAACTGTTATTTTCTATTTAGAAATGTAACCTCTAAGTTAAATGTGTGATATAAAGTTGAATGCATTCATGCAAATTATAAGTTGCCTTGAGTATGTAAATGAGTCTCTAGACTAAAAGGAATTTTAAGATAAAAAGAAGAATCTGCTATTTTATCACAGTGTGCAATCCAAGTTGCCACTTAGCACTACAATTGTAACTTTTACACTTAGAATTGTTTTGTTTCCAAATATTTAAGTGCACACTCATGTGTGAAAAGTGATCCATAGGGAATAGCATATATTGTGTAGAAGTTATACAGAAAGGTGAAGAAACTATATTTGATTTTTTTTTTTTGAAGGAAAAACCTGAAAGGCAAATGTAAGAAAACCATATTAACCTTTTCATGAAAGCCTCCATAGATGGACTCCTTCTGCGAGAGATTGGTGTCATTTAGATATCCCATCATGCCAATTCAGCGACATTTATTTCATTCCAACAATGAAGCCATTTTCCAAACACATCTCACGGTGACCCCCTATACCGGTCTCAGCTTGCCCCCTATGCCCATCATCAGCTCCAACAATCCTTCCCCGCTTTACCCCCACCTGTTCCGGCTCGTCTGGATTCGAACCAAACATTGCCGAAAAGAACTCCCATACACTCTTCTCCCCACCCCTCTCTCCCCCAAGTCTGACGTAGTCCCAAGTTCCCCTTCTACACACAGACGACTAAACCCCTTTCCATCATCACTATTTCATATGCTTCCGATTTCTTGTAAAAAAAAAATGAAAAAATGAAAAAAAAAAATGCTTAGGTTTGCGTTTGAGGACAGAGATCTTAGCTATATCCAAAGCTCCGAGGTGGGACTCCCCTTTTTCCTCTCTCTTTCTGGTGGAACCTGTGTTTGAAAGAACAATCCCCCGTGTGAGTTTAGATTATTCGCTCCAAACATTAGAGCCATAATTATTGTTCTTCGATAAAGCTTCCGTCAACATCAGCTTGCCTCTGTTTGTATGTGGTGCAATCCCCAAATTTGAGGTAGTGATTGTAAAGAGAAGTCCTCCGATCGCAAGGAGAAAAGGGGGGGGGGGAGAAGTAAACTGTCCCTGCCTGTAGGGACGGGCAAATAAAATGCTATGACTGAATGGAGTTACCATTTTGATGCCAAGTACAATGTTTTTTGTCAAATTCTTCACTCTTATCATGCCTGCATTCATCAAGAATTTGCTACATTGCCTTTGCGTTTAGAACAAAAATGAGATTCACCCCACTCATTCGCAGATGAAGAAAACATCGAGTGCCAGGAATGCAGTAGTTTTCATTTCATATCATCAACTTAACGGTTAATAGAAAAAGCAATCCAACATTATCATTGTGTCACCTTTTATCATTCCATAGTCATCATCATCATCACCATTGTCCATAAATGAGAACATGTATGGGAAGACAATCATGTTTATGATATTATTGAGTGGATTCATTTTTCAGTGCACACATGCCCAGTGAGCTTGAAGAGGATGATTTTCAGCATTAGTTCACAGTGAGTCCCCATTCTAGATGTGTCAAGTGACCTGCAAGACTGTCATTTCTTGACCATCCCATTCTCATAATGAACACAGTGATTTCTGGGATAATTTGCAACAGATATATATTTCGTCATTATATTGGCATCGCTGAAATTCACTACATATCTTGATTTTGGAGAGATTAGATAGCCTTGGTTGATATCTAAAATCTGTACCTAATCAGAAAATTTAATACAAATCTTGCTAATTTAACAAAGAGGAATTTCAGGCATCAAAAGTAAATTTTGCAATTTAGAGGTTTTTGATAAATCTGCAACCTACTGTATATAAGCAATAGTATAGAGAAGTTTTAATTCAACATATGATATATTATCAATAAATAGTAGGCCTACCCCCCCCCCCCCATGTTATAAAACAAATACAGCATCAAACCCGATATTTGTGGTCTGTGGGACCTAATGGCTTAACATCATTTCTAATCTCTATTGCTATAGGATTCTGCTCCAAAGAATGGAAAGGAGGTGTTAATTAACAGGGATCTACAAACAAACATAATGCGGGCATTGTTCACCTGTGCATGTACAGTGATGTGGTTGCAGATTTAAGAATTTTGTGAAAGATTTACCTGGCACAAATCATGAAATGAATGGTAAGGTACCAAGCCATGACCAGGCTCTCGTCAAAGCCCTCAGTGTATGATGAGTTCACAGCTTCCTCTTCGATGCAAAAGTCATGTGACCTATGTGAGTGACCATTAAGTCAGTCATACAACAAAGTCGCTGCTGACAGCAGTATCCCACAATGCACTGCAATATTTTGCTTATAATTGGGTGACTGCAAGCACTGATTAATGAATCCACAGAATTGTTAAAGTATCATCATCCTCATCATCATCATCATGAAAATTGGTTGAAAATGTTGAATTTTCCCATGAAATTATCACAGCAAACAGAAATTATGCACATCATATTTAATATTATTCTTTATTAGGTATTGGTCATTTCACTCCATCCTTTCATTTATCCATTGTGCCCACCTTGCATAGCATGAAAAATTTCAACCATCATTTCTCCATATGATATAAAAATGAACACTGCATCTTGAAAAAAAAATTAAAGTATATATTCTTCCATGATCACCTTTCTATGGAAAATATTTCATTCATCATTAAAGGTATGATGCGCAGGTCTTGGCAATATGTCCCTGGATATATTCAAGTAGGACAAAACCTGAATTGATGTACATGGGCACATTCGTTGTAACCTGTTCAAAACTAACAACAATATCTAAAACTGATGGAACTACATGTATCTGGAGGGGAAAAAAATTATGCTATGAGTTTATAATTCCATGAGGTGAATTGCACTGTAAAAATTTTTCATGCCAAACCGTGTTTCACACAAATGTGTACCATGAGTGCAAGTTACGGTTACATGCAGAAATTGTTTTGAGGTTAATAATGAATAGTGTGAATGAGGTAATGATGATATGACCCAAGGAAACTAGGTTCAGTGGAAAGTATTTGTTTGCTTCCAAAGCACTTTATATAACTATTTGCATATTGACCTCAAGCAATTAAAATGTCATCTTTAACACTGCTTTATACTTCTTGGAGGAGGTAATGCAAATTTAGGCCTATTGATCAACAATTTTATGCACATTCAGATATGCTATGATCTTACAAGAGTCATTTCCATGCAGCAACTAGTTTGTGGTATTTTTGTTTTGTATATAATTTACATCTTCATTGTGTAGCTTCTATTTTGACTCTTGTTTGAACACAAAAACTTTAGTAGAGGTACATTTGCCGTTTGGAGGTAGAGAACTCTAGGTTTTAGAACAGTTGACATTGTAGATTTGTAATTAAAAGGACCTGTTGTGTGTTTTGGACACATTTCAAGAATTCAGTAGAAACCCGCTTCATGGTATACAAGTGTCGGCATGCATTTACTAAAACACAGTGACATGCATATGAATATATAAATATATATATGTACATACATAAATGGGCAATGTACTGATTCTGGTCAACTGATTTGAAGATCTTTGTGGTTTGGGTATGATGGTAAATGCTAACTAATCACCTTGGTACATGCAGTGGTGAAAACATGATGCATCTTCACTGGCACCGTGTGAAGCGCTGACTAATGAAAGTGTATTGTCACAAAAATTGGTGAAAATGGTGGGAGATTTGGTCTAGGTGGATGGTTTAAATTTACTTTCTGATTTCTCGAGTGAAATTTTGTGGCATAAGGATTACACATATACAATGGAGTGATTAATCCAAAGTGAGTGACATAACTTATTTGTTTTCAATTTACTTGCCATTACCGATGTCTGTGATCATGTCATGGGTCATATTAATCTTTCTTTGACCATGATATTAAGAAAAAACAGTAATATTGAGGGATTTTCTGTTTCACATAATGTTTTTTTTTTTTTCCTGTGTGTCACAAAGTTAGGAGTCAATTTCAAACTAGCTGAAAAAATGTTAACCATGTTTTGCCATAGACTTCATACACATACACATATACATACACATACACATACACATACACATACACATACACATACACATACACATACACATACACATGCACATGCACATGCACATGCACATGCACATGCACATGCACATGCACATACACATACACATACACATACACATACACATACACATACACATACACATACACATATGCATACACATACACACACTCAAACAAAATCCTGTTTACATAAGAGTTCTTTTTTTCCACAGTCCTGAAAAGTTAAAGTTCTGAAATATCGATGGAAAAGCAATAATTTAATGAGTTACTACATTGTGGTATCCAACTTGTTCATACCAAGAGTTGTCTGTTGATCATTATCGCTTATTTTTTTTTTCATAAACTATTGTGACATTGGGAATGAAGATTCAAGTGACATTGGGGAAGGGAAGATTAAGTACAAAGTGTAGTTCAGTAAAAATAAAATAAATTTATAATTGATTTGAAGCATATATACTTATGGCCTATGAAAGATTTACACATTAAAAAACATTTGAATCAAAAGAGTCACAGGGATTGTACCACAAAATATTAGCAAAGTTTTAGATTTAAAATCTTTTAGGATCTAATCGAGTCAGAGGAGTAAGCATAAATCTTGTTACAGATTTTTGTTTCTTAGCTTTCAATCATCATGATGGTAAGTAAGACAAAATGACTGTCTTTTGGAATGTGACACACAGACATTCCACACTTGGTCCGAAGGTGTTTGTGGCAATGTATGGGATCCTCCATCACTCCAATCTGTGGTGAGGTACTTACCCTGGTGCTCCTCTATGTACCTTCTCCCCCAGGATGCTGAGGAGCAACAAACTGACTTGCATCACGAACGAGACGTTTACCGGCCTGAGATCTGTCAGATTACTGTGAGTACATCTATCTCTTTCTCTTCCGTATCTGTTTGTTCATAATTGTGATAATCGGTTGGGTCAGTTAGGTCCGTATTTGTTGCAATGTTCCTTTTCACTCATTACATTTGTTGTCTAAGTATGTATTCATGTATATCTGAATATTTTTCAGTTTATTTGTTGAGTAAAAAAAATGAAGACAGTCAAATTTAGGAATGATATTGCCTCTGAATTTTAAACAAATATCTTTTCTTTTTTTGTGTACTGTCATGTTTTATAGATCATAACGTTACAAGAGAGAGTGTGTTAAATTGTGTGTCAAGTCACATGTTTGTACAGATGTGTGCTTATATTTGCCAATGTTATGCGAGTGAGTGCAAGTTCTTGTCTGTGTGTGCATTTCGTTTCTTTTCATTGGTCTGTATCTTAATTTGAGTCTTTGTTGGTGTATCATACTGTGTCATACTGTCTTAATGCAAAAATCAAGTAGATACTTGCATGGAGCCACTTGCATTTCTCGCTTTGACTACTTTGAACAAAGAACTGTAAATTTGAAAAAGAAAATATTCTGATATGCACACATTAAGTGGTATTTAGCAGGATCTCTGAAATGTTTCTGAAATGTTGCATCTTGTTTGTTCATTTATGTATGTATTTTTGTCTGTGTAGGACACTACGTAAAGCAGAGGAAATGTGAAAGAAAATATTCGAACACCGGAAATGTCTATCAATAACTTGGTTTTGTAGATGACATTTACATCAGTGGAGTTAATGAGGTCAGCTTTGTATGTCCCATTCCTTGGAAGAGTTGTGATGAGGATGCATTTGATATTGCTCCTTGGCCGAGAAGTAGGCCACAATATATTAAGGAACTGGGATTCTTGTGAGATGCCTGATTGGGGAAAATGGGTAGCCCCACCGCTCCCCCTCCCCCCCCCCCCCCCCCCATAGCCTCTGGACGTGGAATTTCATATTTCCGACAATTTCCATCAAGCGGCCGGGCATCAATCATGCAGTGGACGCTGACCGTCTGCCTGCCCGGCCCTGGCCGTATGTTCGCCACGGCATGCTGCCTCTCAATGGTCCCCTTCCTGTTTAAATCCTGGGACACGTCATCGCCAATTAAACGGTCTGATGTAGGGAGGGATCATCTCTTACCCACCCTGACCTAAGGACACCAGTGAAATTTTGACCAAGTTTGACTGGGCTTATGATTTTTTAGGACTGGAATGCCATCAACAGTTGATGAGTAGGCAAAAAGATAAAGAAAATGATAAAGAAAACCCATAGGGCAAAGGATATTACATGGTGAAGGTCAGAATAGTATGACTCTGAACTTTTCTTCTTTTTCTGAAGGGGGGGGGGGATAAGTGAACTTGAAAGGTCATCTATCTTCTAGGGTGTGTTGACCCCCTTTCAAACCAAAACCCACAACTTTTGAGTAGCTTAATATGTAGTTTGTTGCATTTATTTCAGATTATATTGGATTTCTGGTTGTGGTAACCAGATGGTGTACATACAATTTCAACACTTTAATGTTAACTAGTAATCTGATGTTTGAAATGTTTACAATAGTATACTTTAGGATTTCAACAGAGCCATGCATTATCAAAAAAAAAAAAAATAATAATAATGATAACAAATACAAAATGGAAAAATGCAGAATTGCACACGATTGATTGCAAACATGTCTTTAGTCAGAGGATGGCAGGGCAGCTAGTTGCTAGTGGTTTTGCAACTTTATTAGAAGTGCAAACATTTGCAGCCGTATGACGATGGCATCCAACGAAGGAATAAGCCTGGCTCAGCTGCCGTCATCCCTATCAGTGGAGACACTGGGTTGAATACCAGGACAAACAGAGAGGGGTGAAGAGATGACCCCTTGAGGTCAGAAGAGGTGTCTTGTCACTGTTGTATCTCTCGTTTCCATGGTGACATCCTGTCCAACAGATAATGTCGCATTCCTTATCTTCCTTTTCTTTTCTTTTCTTTTTTTTTTTTGGCCAGGATGATGGAGGGGAAAAATAATGATGAAGAATATTGAAAGAGTCTCAATGGCTGTGTCAAACAAGACTTCAAACATGGTGCACGTCACTGAAAATAGAATGAATGATATGTCAATGTTGATGTGCGTGTATGCACAGGTGCACGTACCGACCTTGATCTACGCTCCTCTGAGAAGGAGTTCACTTCTCTTCTCTTGAGGCATGCATTATTCCAAAAGAGATATGTGTGATAAAAATCCTCGTATCATTGGAAAGATGCTACCATTAGAAATAGAGAGAGAGAGAGAGAGAGAGAGAGAAATAAAAATGTGGGAAACAGATGTGCGATTTAGATGACTCTGTTTTGATTTCAAATCAGGGGACAGAAATGTTCATTGCAAGTGTTGACATCCTAATCTCTACTGAAAAAGGGGAAAAAGTTACCCTGTGTTCATGCTTCATGAGAGTTTAAGCATATCTATTTATCCAACAAATGGCGACATTCTTATCTATAACACTGTGATTTGTAATAGACCTAGTCTTTATGTAAGGAGAATCAGTTGGATTTTATGTGAAGTGTATGACTGGTAACCATCTCCAATGACCTATCCGTAGATCTGATTATCATAGAGATTCTCATGCATGTGTACTGTTCTATGATGATCTCTGATGTTTATCAATCAAAAGCTATAGTATTAAACAAAAAGATGCCATCTGACATTAGGGGGTCATGTGTGGAACATTTTCATCCTAATAATAATAATAAGACTATGGAACAGAGGGTATCTTTTTTCCTCTCTCAATCCCTTAATTCTACCTATCTATCTATCTATCTATCTATCTATCTATTTATCTATCTATCTATCTATCTATCTATCTATCTATCTATCTATCTGTCTGTCTGTCTGTCTGTCTGTCTATCTGTATATCTGTCTGCCTATCCATCTACCTATCTATATATTCCTGTCTTTCTATCTGTCTGTCTATCTATTCATGTATGTATGTATGTATCTATCTATTTATCTATCTATATATCTTTCCATCTATATCTCTCTTTGTCGATTTATGTATATCTTTTTTATTATCTATCTCTATCTATCCATCTAATTATCCTGTATCTTATTGCAACCTGCTCTTATTTTCTTTAAGGCACAAAGATACCCATGCTTTGTACTATCATGTGCACTATATGATAATGGTTGTCATGGTCCTGTGATGAAGTTTCTTTACATGTATCTCGTCTCTTGCTTTTCTCTCATAGATCCCTGTATGACAACAGCATCAGTACCATCATGCCCGGCTCACTAGACTCCATGAAAGAACTGGCAACCTTGTAAGTCATCCTTTACAGTCAGTCTGCCAATAATTTGGGGGAAATCTCCATAAAGTTGCAAAATTTCTTCATTTATCCAAGTGGAATGTAACACACCATGTTGACTTTCATGTGCCCATCACACAGGAAAGAATATCATATTTCATATCTTTATCCAAAAAATGAAATGTGGTATACTGCAAGATCAGAAAATGTATGTAACACAACAAGAGTATTATTTTGATCCCTCCTTTTCTTGAGGGAGATCTTAATTGTGGCATTTTTGGGGTAATATTTAAACAAACTTGAGAAAACGTTTGATAAACCTCCTGGGGATCTACTCCATTATTCTGTCATTCATTTTCTAGTCTGAAGAGTTTTTTGTCACTATCACTGTAGGTAGATTCCAGCACTTGCCCGAGTTTCTGCATCCTTTTCAGTGATATGGCCAGAGGGTATGTGTTGTTTTGAAGGATGTTAACAATCAAACACAGTACCCAGGATCTACGTAATATTCCTTATTGAAGGCACTATACTTCTGTGCATTAAAGTAAATACAAGAAAACAACAGAGTAAAGGAAGTCTGAGAGAGGAAAATTCCTGAAAGCGATGATATTGCGGATATGACACATTTTGTAATTTCATTAATTCTTGGCAAATGTGCTCATAGGAATTCATATCTCACATCTGCATTTTGGGAAGAAGAGCTTGATCTAATTCAGTGCTGGGAAAATGACAACAGCTGCTCACATCTTCCGGGGGAAGAAACAACATTGACATTGTTGTATTCTAAGCTAGTTTACAGAGTAAAGAACAAAGAAGGAATTGGATTAGGAGTGGGATGACAAAAAGGGGAAAAATTCTGTTAAAAGTTTCCTCAGATAACTAGCAAAGAGCGTCACTTTTATTTTTGACACTTTTTAAGAATGAATGCTGAATCATCAGAGCTTGGGTATTTGACCACGTCAGGAGTCCATGCAGGAGAGTGTCATTCACAATCAAGCATGATAACCTGATAATGGGTTCTGACCTATGCAAGAGGCCCATCATAGGTCATCTTTGGATGTGACAACATACGATCGTAGCAGAGTTGGGAACTTCTGAACCCCTCCCCCCCCCCCCATCTCCAAATACAATGCCAGGCTTAGTATCCCCATCCCAACCTCCTCTCCCGCATTAGTGTAGTTTTATGCAAACTACTGCTGATTTCATACCAGATGAAGAAGCTACATCATTACAAGAGATCTGGGATGAGTTTGTAGTCAGATTAGAAAATATATATTAAAGTAGAACTGAATATTCTGAAGATTTTCCTTCCATACCTTTTTCTACAAGTAAGAATTATCCTAAGATCAACCAACAAAAGCTAAAGAAATAGAAAAGTGAATCAGTCTATTCTAAATGTACTATCCTGGCCTATACCAGAGGCCTTTGTTACATGTGCAATCAGGGGGATCAGGGCAGGACACTGGTGATATTTGACCACTGCTTTCTGTAACTGGCAGTGCTCCCCCCCCCCCACCCAAAAAAATAGATAAATAAATGAATGAATACAAGGAAAACAATACACACATTTCATTTCATTCATTTTATTTCATTTATTAATTTTATTTTATTTATTCATATTCATTCTCAGCAAAGGATATAAGTGTACAAAACTTATCATACCAAACAAAACAAATCATTCCTATGCACTTGTGACCTCTTTGAATGTGCAGATTTAGTTTGTTTGATGACAGTTATGCTTTATTACATCTGCAAGAAGTGTTCTCAAAATTATGTGATTGCTTTGATAGCCCAGTTGACTTTACTGTCAATTCATCGAGTTTGACAACTTGTTGTTTGCCATCAGAAATCTGCTGGGCAACCCACTCAACTGTAATTGTCACCTGTCCTGGCTTCCGGACTACCTAGCGGCCAGACAGATTGTCACCGGTGAACCCCGATGCCAGGAACCACTCGCCTTCCAGGACACACCCATACAGACCCTGCGCCGGGACCAATTCACCTGTGAAGGTGAGAGAGAAAACATATATAGAAACAGAAACCAATTAAAAATGTTTCCAAGAAGAAACATATAGGAATATATCAATTTTATAATTCAAGAGAAGCATTAGGTACGAAAATATAAATATATAAAACATAAGAGACAGACATATATACCAGAAGCATATAAGAACATATGAAATATAAATTATACAAAAGAGATTTGCTCTAGGTAGAAACATATAGTATACAAAAATAATGAGAGATGATAGAAATATGTAGCAAGTGAGAAATAGGACACAAGTGAAAACATCTTTGATGTGTCGGAAAGAAATGTCTGAAATATGCAGTGAAAGTAAATGGCAATTCAAGACAAAAATGCTACCACCTTTGCAAAACTGTGACGTAAGTTGGATCTCCAGCTGTGGACTTTCTTCGTAAGATTCAGATTCCATCAATAGATAAAACTTATGAGGGCAAAACAATGACAAGGGACTTTTACCATTCGATCAGGGTAATGTGGTCATAACCATTCCGATAGCCATGTGTGTTGTGCATCTTCCGTGGTTACTTTCACATATCAAACACTTTTTTGCCTTCATTCAAGAAGAATAGAAAAAAGAGTCTGACATCAAAGAATTTGCTAGATATGTGGCTAACTGATGTTATGTACATATCACCTAATATGCAGAGTTTACTGTTCCTGTGAAGGCTTTCAAAAAATAGGTTTCCATTTTGACAGTTCATGTCAGGGCTGCATAGTTTACGTTCTGAAGACGTGTTCAATATTACTGCTTGAGAAGTTAGTGCGCTGAAAATTAGGGCCTGTAAAACCTTACAATCAGTTTGTTACTGTTTACTTATAATGCATATTGATATGGGGTAGCCGATTCGTGGCAATAAGGCATATTATAAGTAGGATTGATGTGTGTTATTCGCATAGGCCAATAGAAGATGAGTCGGCATATACCGCCGAGGCCGTGAGTCACTCATTGGACGATGACAGCCCGGTTATCCATGACAGAATGTGATAGTGCCTGACAAGTTGTCTATTCTGGGTTACGTCTGGTCATGGTGTCAGACAAGTCCCCCCTTATTCAGCACTTTGATGGGGTTCCATCTTCTTGTTCACGTGCAACCATAGCCATTCCTCAGTGAAAATTTGTAGAATCATTTCAGGAGCTAATTCCTGTGATAATCCTACGATGATTCATACAAAAATGTTTGGATCAAGTCTGAAGAGCTATTTTAAGTCATCTCCTTGCTTGATAGCAGTTTAGGCAGATGTTCCATTACATGTGCTTCAGGTTTACTTAAAACAGTTGATAAAACCATGCATACACTCTGTAAACCTATCAATCTGTTGAGGACGAGTCCTAAGTATACTGGGGCAAGTGTCTATGGGAAATGCTTCTTGTGGTTAAATCAGCCCGTCCAGTCCTCGATGGGTTAAAGAGAATCAGTTTTAAAAATCTTTGGCATGTATTCTCTGTCATTGTACAGATACACTTATAAGTGTACTGTAAGTCATCCGTTCTCCAAGTAATTGTACTGAGAGAATGGTTGCAGCAGTTCAGAAAATTTCAAACCTTTTAGTCAGTAGCATTTTTGATGGAATGCCTGAAATGGCACATGGCCATAATTTCTTGACGAGTTGCCATTATCAGTGTATTTTAAATGACCCATGAAATCACTTCCGCTCCTCTCATATATATGTTTTGCTGTTGGGCTGTGTGTGACCTAGCGTTGAATTACTCAATACAGACATGGTGAGGAGAATGCTCAAGGTCTAGAGAGTCACTAAGTGCCAAGAAAAGATAAGGGGTTGATCCTTGACAACTGTGGACAGAGATTGCTGCCACAATCTCCAGTTTATGGCATTGACCTCTGCTGAAAGCTATATGCTAGCTATCTACTGTAGAACATGCTCTCCTTTGTGTGTTTGTGTGTGTGTGTGTGTGTGTGATTCCCAAGGGTGAAACATGACATCATGTAGGATATTTAGAAATCACTATGGCAATGAGAGAAAAATATATCCGAGGAGTGCATTCTTGAGTAATATGTGTTTGAGAGTATGTATGTGCTGTCTTTACGATTCATACAACATTCAGTGTTGAAGAACAGGTTGATGAAAGTAGGCTCTACTCTCACTCCATGTTCAAATGGATGAGAATAAATGCAAAAATGTCATTAAATGTATACCCAGTTAGTTTGCTGATTAGTGGCCACAATAATAATTGTGGTATATGCAAAGTTTGAAGGTTGTGCACATTACCAGTTCAACCATGTTCTGAAAAGTCTTTCCTTTCTGTACAACTACAATTTATAGAAATCTCGTACTATATTTCCTCAGTTTAAATCAAAATGCATTTAATTTCTAATGAGTTGGTCCTAGTCACCTGTCAATTGTAAGAAGAAGCAAAACCTCAAGGCTTTCATCTGATGGAGAATTTCTAAGCTATACAGACTATCTTCATAAAATATCAAAATGTTCACAATTTACTGGGTAGACATTTTAAAGTAGTTGTGGAGGTATGTATTTACAGATATGTACTTCCATCGGACGATTAAGTGACTACAGACCTCCTACATAGATTTAGCAAGATGGTACCTCAAGCTCACATTTTGTCATTCTATCTCAGGCAACGATCACAACAGCTGCCTGCCCTCACTGGCCTGTCCGAGAGAGTGCGCCTGCAGTGGCACCGTGGTCCGATGCAGCCGCAAGGAACTAACTCTGCCTCCGCGCAACATCCCATCCGGCGCCACAGAATTGTACGTCGGCTAAGTAGTATTAATTTGACGATGATAAATTGATGGATATTGATTTCTTCGGTTATTTGCACAAGTAAAGACCTTGACAACAGTACTTATTCAGTGTGCGGGAAACGTCAGAATGGACAAATGATAGAACCAGGGGATCAGACATTACATAAATTGCACAAACAAGGTTCAGGAAGTTGTCTGGAAATAATGGATGGGATTATTTGGGTATGTCGTCTGTGAGTCAAAATGCCATCCCCATATATATTCCAACTGAATTTAAATAGACTGAATCAAGGGAAATTTTAGATGGAGAAATGACATTTGATACTTTTTTATTTTTATTTTACTCCCATCTTTTTTCTTTTTTTTTTCTTTTTTTTTACTCATATATGTGTGTACGTGTGTAGCTAAGTGGGGAAGAAATTGATACTGAGACGGAGCCTGTTAACATCAGCTTTCAAAATAAGAGATAAAACGTGCATGAAGTTTAATAGTTGAAGCCTGTCACTGATCCTCTTCATTCATCTTTTTTTCCAATATTTTACTCAGATGAGTGTAAGATATTTTATTAAAGCATACATGTGTATGTATAGTATTTTTCATTCACATGTTCATTTGATTGGATCTTGCTCAGAAATTATCTTGCTGTAGTAAGGAATGACAGTTCATGTGAAAGATATAGAAGTATCAAACTTTGCAATTACAATGCCACTGTAGCACGTCAGTGGACTCAAAAATGACCCCAACAGAGTACAAAGAAGTTCATAAAGTGAAGAACATCAAGGAAAAAAAAAATCTTGAAGTCAAATATTGTAAGAATGGGAGTAAAAGTCTAGCATACTGCTCCAAGACCAGTTGCCAATGATAAATGTGTATAAGTAGAATTACAATCAGGACGAACGCACACTCCTCCTTCTATCAAAGTAAACTGCTTGTCATATACCATTTTTTTTTTGTCCCGTCTGGTTCTGTCTTTGCAGGTACCTTGATTCCAATCAGCTGATCACGATACCCGACAGGTTGAGCAGTCTGAAAAGCTTACACACACTGTAAGTGAAGTTTCCACATACACAATTAGCAGTTCTGACAAATTAAGGCTCATCTGGGCCATGTTCCATTCAGTGCTTATTTTGCTGCAATGGCAGCACAAAATAATCAGAATTACCATGACCACATGAATATCCACCATTGTGAATGCAATTTTTTTTTTACTGTTATATCAAATGGGCCACTAAAGTTCCTTCTTCCATGCAGACTTGTAGCCATTTATTTCAGAAACTCTTAAGAAACCCCCCAACAATTCTTGATACAAAACACAGTGGTAGGTAAGTACCATATTGTCAGCCTGCCGTACAAGTGGCACATGGAGAGACTAAAACATGTTTCATGTTAGTGCTGTCTTTGTTAACACTCCTATGTCATCACTGCGAAAAATGTTGATTAGTGCACACTCCCACAGGAATCGATTCTTCTATTAGTTGTACTGTGTGATTAATGCAGTATGTGTAAGATTTGGGTGAGTACATTCATGAATGCACTGATGACATGCACGTACGATGTCGTACCAAATTGCAGCTCATATTCTCGGGAATGACAATGTGACAAGTGAAATGTTATCCTTGAGAGTCATGACAAACGATGCAATGACAACACCATCTTTTTTAGATACTTCTTCGTTCACATCATCACCTGGTAAACTCTCGTGACAAAGCCAGGAGAGGAAGAGTGTCTCTCCTGACCACATAATTATCAAGTTATCAGAAGGGAAGTGAGTTACCGAAACGGTGATGAATTATGCAAAAAAAAAAAAAGGGAAAGAAGAAGGATCCTCACTTAGGTTTCAGCACCTGAGAAAAAAAAAATTAGCAGAAATCCACATCATAATGAACCTTTCAAACACAATTAGGGCTGATCCTGACCAAAATGATGATGATTTCTACAGTCCCACATGAAGTCAATTAAGTCTGCCTCAAGAAATGATTCTGGCCGGGAATCGAGACTTTCTCCTGTCATTCCCATCTCCTGGATGGATGCCGGTTTAATCCATTCTGTAAAGAGAATCCTCTTCACTCACTCACTTGCCCCATTCATAATACTGTAACTGAATTACCTGATGGTGGTTTTGCATCTCAGTCATTCAAGGATATAGCCATAATTTCATGAGATACACAGTGAGACACATGTACCCGAGTGACCCATCTTCAGTGTATTGTTCTCCCTAAGTATGTTTGACTGGAAATTTGGCTGATTTGATTATAAGTATGTCATTCATTAAACTGTCACATCAAAGAGATTCTTTCATACTTGCATGTGACAGTTTCAATGACAGTTGAGACAGAAATGTGATCAAAGAGATAAGTTTTCTTTGTGCATTTTATCAAAAAGATTTAGATATTTGACAGACATTGTTTAGACTGTTTATGAACGAGGCGTCAAGCACTGAACCTTGCCCATGGGAGTGTTCATTGGTGGGATTGTCATCAAAGATATTATCAGCAATACTAAACAAACAATGCCTGGAAATTCTGCAGCTAGCATATTACATTAAGTTTATAGGTCTTCATTTCTAAGTCAAATGCAATTTTTGTGTTTGTCTTAAGTTATTTTGAAGAATTAATCAATTTGTTTGTTCCGTGTCTATTTTTAGAAGGGAAGAAACAAAGGGAAGTAACTAATTAAGAAAGATGGATATCTTATGTAGGATTCAATCTTTACTGAAGTAAAGCATAGCGTATAGAATAATGAAGACACTATGTGTCATTCAACTCCAATGTTGGATGAAAAGGAGAGTGATGTTCGCTGCCCAAATTATTGTGAAACCCTTAAAGAGGAAATCCAGTCCAAATATAAGTTAGTCTGATAAAAAAGAGTAAAATCTTATGAGTTCAGTGGTAAAAAATTGACTGAAATCGGATGAAAAATAAGGAAGTTATGACATTTTGAAGTTTTGCTAATTTCTTCGAAACAGTTCTTGTACAATGGATATGAATATGCAAATGGTGAGCTAACCATGTCATACCCCCGCAATTTTCCTTTGATCGTGTACAAAAAATGACAAAAATTCAATGTTTCTGTCACTGAAGTCTGAAACATGATGTTATTCCTGGTTGAATAACTTCAGAATAGTGATCACTTAGATATACAAGGATTTGAGCCTTGGGCATAATTGCATTTTAATGAAAAGCTGGAAATTTAAAAAATCTTATGTGCAAACTATGTGGTAAGTTGTGAGGGAATGACATGCTCACTTTGCGATTTGCATTTTCATAATGAAAAAGTGAAACTTCAAAATGTCATAACTTCCTTATCTTTCATCCAATTTTGATCAAAATTATACCGTTGAACTTGTAATATTTTACACTTTCTTATCAGACTAACTTATATTTGGACTGGATTTTCCCCTTTAAATTTGTTATCAGGAATTACTGTGACTGGACTGATTTCAAAGATGTGTTTAATGGATAACAAATTCATATAGGACTTGCCATCAGCCGTAGGGTTATCATTAAATTTGTATGTCATAATTTCTCGTGAACCTATGCAGGCATTCATTTTGATTTTTCAATTGTTTTAATTTGTTTGGATATCACAATTTATTGTTATCATTATCAGATGTAAACACACTTCAATTTATGGTATTGCAGGAATCCTTGGAACATCCTTCAGAGTAAATATTAATGTACAATCTTAGATATTTTAAACATGTAAATATTTGCGATTTGCCATTCAAGCTGCAATATATGATGTTGAATGAGACCGCTTTTGGAATATACTGAATTACATAGGATTGGTTTACACTGATTTGGTGAAGTTGAACTATTTTAAACTTCTTCTTCCTCCACTTGGCAGGGATCTCAGTATGAACCAGATAGCGATGCTGCCCGACTATGCCTTTGCCAACATGAGCAAACTGTCCACACTGTGAGTCACGCGGCCGCGCCGTACATCTGTCTTCGGCGTTCGGCCACTCTCGCAAGCGGGAGAGTCATGCTCCTCTTGTCTCCTCGCATCCCTTACTCCCCAACCGAAGCCCTTGATCCGTGTGCTTCTCCTTTCCTCTCTCCTCTATGCACTTCCCTCGTTTGGTCCCACGAGATAAGCCAATCCCCCTCCCTCCCCCCACCCGCCACCCACTCTACATCCCCTCTATCCTATCTGTCTTTTCCTTCTCTTTTATAGTAAAACATCTTTTCATCTGCATTTCGTTGCCAATATAGCTGCTTGTGTACCTGTTGCGGACTAATCCCGAGTATACTTGGGCAGACTTGTTTTTAGCAGCAACAGCTCATCCTCATTGAGTTAATATTTGCTCAAAGGTATACATGTACATGTTCTTCAGTCCATTCGACTCTAGTTTACCAATATCTTAGCAAGTTAATTTCATTTTTAAATTAGGCAGGATTTCAATATCAAAAGACTTATCCTGAGTAGGTACACAGAAACATCTACGATTTTGTCCTAATCACACTGAAAGAGAAAAAGAAAAAGGGGTCTTTGGTCAGACCAAAGTAGGTAATATTCAGTCAAGTCTTGGGCTGCAAGTGGTAAGTCAGTGACCTTATCAAGGCTCGTCAGCCCTTTGTGTAAAGGTGCTATCTGTGACCTTTATCAAGAGGTGAAAGGCAGAGGTGACAAAGAAGAGTTAGTTTTTGACGTCCGGGGAAGGGAAGTAGAACCCGTAACAGACCTCGGCTGAGCTGATGAAAGTAGTGATAATCAAGTGTGGTGCGTCAAGAAGAGCCCCCTCCAAAAAAACCGGAGGAAGGGGATTTCCCCTCTCCCTGGCTATATGTATGTGAGTAACAGGGGTGCACTCTTAACACCCTGTGCTGAATGGGATTCATTTTGAAGCTCCCCTGGGTCTGTTAGATAATCTTTCTTGTAGTAGAAGCAATTCATGGTGTAATCTCCACCTATCGTTGCAGAAAACTAGGTTGGAATTGTCTGGGTGCTTTGAAACAAGTAATTGAGCATCTTATTCACTTGTCTAGAGTGCGAATTATTCGGGGGGAAATTGCTTCTTTATTTTTTATCAATATTTATTCAATACATGAATGATTCTATAGCGATAGTTTTTCTCCCCAAAAATCAAACAAACAAACAATCAAGTGTGATATATGTCACTGTGCATCTTCTTCTTGAACGAATCACATCAAATGTTCACCCTGCCACTGCCGGTGCAAGCACGAGTTTTGTTATCACCGCCTTGTAGTTCTGTGAACCCAAATTAGTTGCAAATTGGATTAGGATCTGCCGATTTCCTGGCACTGAGGACAACGACGCTTATCCTCCTCACCGGGGGTAGATGTCACTCAAGAGCCCCCTCTATCTCTTTCCTATCCTGGTCATGTCATGCAGTGCTGTTCGTCCTTCTCGTGGCGCTAACCCTTCACTGTGGTCCCTGTAACACACGTCTCACTGCAAATTATGGATTGCTCTGTTCAACTCTGATTGTTCTTTCTCTCCCTTTCCCTATATATCTTTCTATCTATTTCTTTCCCTATATATCTCTCTACCTCTCCCTTTCCCTCTATATCTCTGTATCTCTCCCTTTCCCTATATATTTCTCTATCTCTCCCTTTCCCTATATATCTAATCTCTCCCTTTCCCCATATATATCTGTATCTCTCCCTTTTCTTATATATTTCTCTATCTCTCCCTTTCCCTATGTATCTCTATCTGTCCCTTTTCCCATATATATCTCTATCTCTCCCTTTCCCTATATATTTCTCTATCTCTCCCTTTCCCTATGTATTTCTATCTGTCCCTTTCCCCATATTTCTCTCTATCTCTCCCATTCCCCATTATATATCTCCCTTTTAATAATAATAATAATAATAATAATAATTGCATTTATATGGTGCTTCATACCTTTTCCTATATGTATCTGTCTATCTCTCCCTTTTCCTATATATATATATATATATATATCTCCCTTTCCCTATATATCTCTCATCTCTCCCTTTTCCCATAAATCTCTCAGTCTCTCCCTTTTCCTATATATCTCTATCTCTCCTTTTCCCTATATATCTCTCTCTCCTTCTCCCTATATATCTCTCTATCTCTTCCTTTCCCTATATATTTCGCTGTCTCTCCCTTTCCCTATATATATCTCTCTCCCTTTCCCTGTATATATCTCTCTCTTCCTTTCCCTATATATTTCTCTATCTTTCCCTTCCCCTATATATATCTCTCCCTCTCTCCCCTTCCAATATTTCAATGCAACTTGCTTTGCCTTCTTTGTTTCATTTTTTTTTTTGCTTGCTTGCTTGCCTTTGAAGAAAGTAGACACTAATGTGAATCCAATTTCTGCACTTCATTTTTCCTTTTTCCCAAATATTTTGCCTTGTGTACTGCTTTGTCTTGGTAATGACCAAATTTTTACTGCATTGAGTGAATCTGTTGAAAAAAGGAGCAGCACACACAATAGACTATAGAACTATTGATGAAGACTTCATCTAAACAATTGCTCTTAAGTTCCTTCATGAAGCTGGTTAAATACACAGATACTCGTGACTTTTTCCTCTGCAATATCATAAAATAACATTAATGTCCTGAATTAATGCATTCTAATAATCATGCTGTGTTTATGATTATTATTTCTTGTTTGAAATGGATAGATACACGAAAACAAATGAAATGAAATGACATTGAGAAATCAAGTCCTTGCTTTTGACTACCAGACAACCACTGGTAAACAACTAGCAACAAATCTCTCTTTTTTAATCAATGTAGGCAAGTTCATTCTCTTTTCTTTAAAACATAACAATCTGTATGCACAAGTGGATGAAAACATAATGGCTTTACGAAAAGCGTCTGTCTCACAGTAAACCAAGTAAAAAGTCATTATCAACACGTTCTACTTTTGGAATGATCACAGTTGAGATGGGGAAGATATGTTGTGTATTAAATTCAGCTTTGAATGTGATACTTTATTTTTTTGATTCTCTTATTTCTAATTCTCCAGCATCCTGAGTTACAACCGAATCAGCTGTATCCCATCGGGAGCATTCATGGGTCTGACATCCCTCAGAATACTGTAAGTATTGATCGCTCAGCAACATCATTAGCTTTAAATCCTATAGGGAGGGGTTTATCGAACCATTGATCAGCCCAGATAATTAGATTTGTAAATTGCTTCTGATTTCGCCCTAGCTCCTGGTCTGTAGCATCAGTGCCCCCGAATCAAATTGCTGGAAGGGTTATGGTTTGAAAACATTCAGACCAGAATTCTCAATGGTAGTATCACTTTGGTACATGGATTATTCTCATTTTGACTGCGCATATGGGCTTGGCACATTACATAACCTGCTTGGCATCCAATGATAAAGCACACCAACTCATGCATGAAGGTACACATATTCTGTGCTTGTTGGAGTTGCTGGACTAAATCTCAATCATGGATTAGATTTGCACGACGCTTATTGTTGTCTGGAGTACAGGACTAGATTTATTCAACTTGACAGTTTCTTTGCATTGCAATCGGCGAGTAAATTTCATTTCTGCGGCACTTATGTCTTTCTAGGTGTTACTTGATACGTGGGGAAAAAATAATCCAATCGCACTTGCACTTTCGACATGTGCATTGTATTGAGTTTTGGATTTAGTTACTGACACGTTAGCAATACCGTTGGTTTGTGCAAAGAGTGGTTGGGGAAATATACTTATTTATACTCAATGAAGCATTCTATTTTGAGGCGGGAAAACAAGCACAGTTGCCATCTTCTAGTCTGAATCATTGTCAGTGCAAACAGGATAGGAGCCTGTGGGGAGCCAAGCTCCATTCGTTTTTTCTGGGAGATTGCGTGTGGACAAACCGTGAATGATGACGTGCTGACTCCGATCCGCAAACATGCTGCTCGCGAAATTGTTTGGAGAGTTTTAGTACAAATTGTAGGATTAAGAGCATGCCTGTTGATTTTAAAGGGACAGTTGGTCAAGATCATCTAACTTGAAAAGATTTGTGCATAAGATTGTCCCCAAGTGATATCATTGGAAAGTAACATAAAGCGCACATAACTTGAGGTAATTTTGCTCATTCTGCTGCCCTTGGTTTGGTCATAGATTATTCCAATGAGTACCACTACATCAGTGTAGTCTGAGTAATTGCAAAGGATGAAATGCAAAGTTGATCTCTTTTGTGGGAATCATTTTAATGTGGTGTGTGCATCTCAACATCTACAAAGATGAGGCTCATTCTTTGAAATTTGTCATCAACTATGTCAGCATTTCTCAATTCTCAGCCCCCCCCCCCAAAAAAAAAAAAAAAATGCTCACTACAAACAAGAATGGGACAACGAGAAGGGTTTTCCTCTTCTACAAGTAAAGCGCTTGAAAGTACCACAAAGTTTTCAGCCAACTAAAATGTGAACTATATACCATGGAGCTTAGTGTCGTGAACCCTTTGATAGAAGTCCCAGATTCCTACCAGCGTGATGTGACTCATTGCACTACAATTCAAGGAAAATATTGGCGTGCATGCAGCAGTGAAAATGTCAGCCATCTATCACTCGTTTTTGGCACACGGGACGAAATTATTCCATGCCAGAAAAGGGGTTTACTTCACATCACCGCAATTCTCTGAACAACTTTTGTTGGAATTTGTCTTTTGTTTAAGTTTTGGAAGTGGGATTTAGATAAAATTTGTTTTTGGCATGTTTCCTGTCCCCTCATATCTGTCATTCTGCCCGAGGCATGCACAGCTGCTGATATAAGCCAATGAAACAAAATATTGACATTTTTTTTTTGTCTATAGAGTACCAAAGTGTGATGTTTTAGCCATTCATTGCCATGGAAACTGAATGTAACAACTGCACCTGGCCCAAATTTCTGTGAACACTATTGTTGCTAATCATGCTCACACCTGGTTTGCACCCAAGCTGTGAAGAAAAATACTGTGACATCATCACTTTGGTACTCTATATGCTACCATTTCACCGAAAAAGAAAACAAATGAATAAATAAAAATATAACAAAAATAACCTCAATTTTAAGCTGTGGCTAGCCTCTATTATTATCATTATTTGTGTTTAAACTTTGGTCTGGACCTCCAGCTTTAATCTGCAAACCAAGGGCTCCTTACTTTTAATTGTAACAGTATATCAAGTAAATATGTTGGCCTTCTTAGAAAGTGTTATCACAATCTTCACAGCGCATCGAGTGAGAAAGCTATTTTGATTGATAGATTGCTCTTTCAGTGAATGACAAGTTGTGGTTTGTATCAAGTGGAAGTAAAAAGTTGTACACCCTTGGGTGTCAGGAGATGACTAAACTATTAAGGATGTGTTAAAGTCTTAAGTGGAAACACCTTTCAGTATTCGAGTTCAAACTGAGCAGACCCCTACATATCTCATTATCTCTCTTTTCTCCCATTTTGTCCTCTGTCTGTCTTTCTGTCTGTTTATCTCTGTTTCTTTCTTTCTCTCCCTCTCTCTCTCTCTCTCTCTTTCTCTGTAGTATCCCTAGACCCAGCTATCTATCTGCATATAATTACAGATCTCTTTTATCCACTATGAATCTCCCGACCCATTTTCCGTGGAGCATGATATCTGTCATCATTCCTGCGAGTCCCTAATAATCAGATTTGGATGATAGCTGTTATTAATCACATATTAAGTGAGGATTGATGTGATAATCCAAGTGGGCCGCCCGCTCCCCCAAGGGGGGTGGTGAGGACATCGAAACAAAGCTGTGTGATAGTCATGGCCTGTTCCGAATGAAGATGTTCTCATCTGCGTAGCTTCACACCCAGTTTTGCTCTGGAGTCCTGGCTCAGTGCTTGTGTATGGAGTCTGCATTCACATCATCACTAATATTCTGTATATGGATATCGTAGTGGTATAAATTAACTGACCTGATTTTATCGTGGTCACAATGGTTTGAGAAGAACTTGATGCGCAAGTTCCTTGTCAAATACTGTGTTAAATATTTTGTTTTCTCCCCAAATCTCTTGACTTATAATGAGTAAGGTATATTTGCATATAAAGAGACAAAAAGGAGAGATATGTGTAGATGAATTGAGATTGTGAAGTTTCAGGGTTTCATAATTATGTCCTTTGATCTTTGCATCGGCCACTTTGAAAGTTACATCATTGTACAGAGACCATGTTAGGATTCAGTTTTTTGGCAAAAAGATTCCAAATTATCTACTTTTTATGTTTGGCAGTTGCACCACTAGGCTAGTAATAGTGTGATTTGCAACATGTCAATTTTCATAGGTGTTTCAGATGTCCCAAATGTTTAAATAAGATTGAAAATTAATCAAAAGGGCTATCTGTACATCAGTATAAAGTGGAATAAAGTTTGATTGGAGACAAGCTTCTTTCCTTTCACAGTTTTTTTTTCTTTTCTGGAAGTGACATCAGTTCTCATTGATTAACCCATTGATGACCAGTCCCGAGTATACTCGGGCAAGTGTCAATGGGAAATGCGTGTTATAGCAAAATCAAACCTTCCTCAGCGGGTTAAAAGAGATGAAGTGTAAAAACCACATCATAAATTCCAGACATTTGAGCAATCATAAGGATGATTAACAATCAGTGTTCCAGAACTGAGTGAACAGAGAATGAACCTGTCAATCATGAGGAAGGAAATCTGCCCCAAAATACCACAAGAAATCGTAATAACAGTATGTTTTCCCTGAATACTAGCTGAGCAGCTTTTAAACAAACGAGCCTCATCTTATTTTTTATCTGATATCTATAGAGTATATTTGTCAGCATATCGCTAGATGTTTTCCTTTGCCAGTCAAAATCAAATTACCGGCAAATTGTTTGCATCCCGCCGGCTTCTGCTGCTTCAAAGTTATGGTCATTAAAATCCTTTGCCCATCAGTGAATGCTAATCAGCAATGGCACATCACGCGTGGTAGTTAATGACATCTCTATTGTTTCATGACTCAACATGGCATCCGCACACTCTCTCTCGAGTGTTTACCCTCCACATTGTCCGTCGTTAATGACATGTGAATCACCTCAGTAACGATTGACGATTGTCATCTCTCACTGCACGCGATCTTCGATTGGGGGGAAAACACAGGAGTGTGTGAGGGTTGCACTCTGCATAACATTGAAGGAAATTAATGTCATACGTTCAGGAAGCCACTGTTATTGTTTTCTTTTTGTATACTTTGCATACAGTTTCCCACTTAGAATGTCATGTGGAAAAGCTTATACAAGCACATCATTCATTCAGTGCATGAATAAAAAAAAACAGTGAGAGTTGGTCATGTGTAGATTATTGTACTAATGCTTGTGTATGGACGGGATAATATTTGTATTCTTTGTTTTCTCTGTAAGTCAACTTTTCCAATTGGGAAACAAAAGTTTTATGAGTTTTGTTGATTTTTCTTGGTATTGTTTTTATTCAATGACATATTTCCCAAGCAGTATTATAACCCTTGAACAAAAATGATACTTTGCTGTACATAGAGAGAAATGAATCTAATGAATATACTCCCATCTATGCAAAGAATTGCCTCATTAAAGTTGAGTTATTTTATGTTGCTAAAATTCTCTAAGGCATATTGTGAATAAAGACTATCTAGAAGTGCATTTCTTTAACAGCGATGTTTGTTTGATTTTGTTTCTTCCCAATACAGCTCTCTCCATGGAAATAACATCTCGGCCATCTCAGAGGGTACCTTTGAGGATTTCAATTCTCTCACACACTTGTAAGTAACTAAAATGGAAACTTTACAAACTGTGACATTCTTTTCATTTCTGTATCCCATGTCATTGGAGACTATGTGCTGTGCTGGACCATATCCAGCAGAGAAAAAAAAGTTTTTAAAAAGAAAATCCTACATGTGAATTATTTGCTAGGTGTTGTTGTACCAAGAAAAGGGAAAAGAAGTATACACATTCGTGACCATGATTACTTCAAAATTTGTATTTTCAATGTAGATTTTTAGTGATTTTTTTGGTGGAAATAAAAAGGATAGTAATTTCCCAGTATTTTCAAGATACAATAATGTTTATACTTACACATATTCTCAGCAAAAAAAAAAAGACTCTTAGTCACCTACCCAGTACATGTTAAACTCAGAAGGAAAATTCAGAGACACTTGCATGGCATGCAAATAGTTTTGATGTCCATAGGAAAAGTCACCATGATATTATGGAGACAGGTCGAGTACTAGACACTTGCCAAGTAAAATCCCAAGTTGAGAGTTCACACCCCTGCCCTGTGTACATGAGAGGTACTGCCTTTAACATTTAACAATCAATGCCTATAGTGACTAAGATCAAAACTGCCAAAACGTCTGCTTCATAGTTCCTGACCCTCCAGATGGCGGCACGCTCGCAGCTCAGCGTCTCCAACAATTCCAGCACTCAGTCATCAGTCCCAACTGACCCATTTCTCTCCCGTCCACATCATGAAAGAAAGATAGGGTGAAGAATTTTTAAAAAAAGAGAAAGGAGAAAAATAGAAAGTTATTTTTTTCCCCAAACTTTTGACGTACTCTGTTGTTTGAGTAGAATGCAAATGGGGGGCAGGATACTGCTGATTCGTGCCTGACCACTCCAATTTCCCGGCGAATCGGCGAATTTGGAAGGCCATACGTCTGAAATTGGGTTTGACAGCAGCCGTTTTTCCCGCTCCCGTTTGAAGTCCCGAATATTGAATAGTTCCTGTGGAATCTGAGTAGCAGAGAAAGGGAATGACCACATTCTGTAGATATTGGCCTCTCTTCGATGGATTTAGCTTCCGGTTTCCAGTCATGGATTCAGCAATGAAAAAAGAAAAAAAAAACATACTGTATACGCCATATATTTAGCCAGTCTAATTTTTTGCGAATCAAGACTTCCTGATAATTATGTGAGTGATTAAATTTGCGATCATAGAGCACAGTAACAAACAGAGAAATGTATGCGTGCACGTTGTGTTCATGTCGACATAAGAGTTAATAATTTTGTGCATTGTTAAATTTGCAAATAGTACCCAACTCACGGAATTCGCAAAAATAAAAACCTCACAAAATATACGGAGTAAGTAGTAATTTTGATGTCATGGAAACTTCTTTTCCTGCGTTGAGAAGTAAAAATACCTTGACTTATAATGCACCCCATATTCCATCAAAACTACAAAATATGAATTTTCTTCAAGCCCAAGTAAAGCTGTTGAAACCAATCTCATGAGAGATTCCAATTTTTCTCCACAAGTTGAACATTTTATTTCCAAAGCTTTCCAAAAGCTAAGGCTAGAAGGCAAACCATGCACTCATACCAGAATGTGTACTATTACTTAATTGATGTTTGTTTGGTAAATAAAAGATATGTCACTGCAGGGATATCTCAAATATGCACCTTCTGTGTTTTGGTAGATAAAGCGTCTTGAGTAACTTTTTGATTGGACAGTGGTTGTAAATGTGGGGTGTAAATGTGTCAAGAGCTCTAATTGAACAAAGTAATTTTAACTTTGTGTTCTCATCCCAACATTTCCACTTCAGATTAATTTTTTCTCCATATCCCTCACCCTCTCTGTGTTCCTAGCATTTTGTTCCCTTCCCCTAAACATAGCAGTGGGTGTACTGCATTGCAAGAAAAATATGGAGATGTAACAGCTCAATAAGAATGATTTTGTACTCAATATCAATGAAGCATATCTTTGGCTGCCAGAACTGTGTACACATTTGCTGTTTTGGTGTTAAATGTTCATCTGAGCTGGAAGCAGGCAATAATCACAGTTCACAGTTGAGTGAATTGCTTAATCAGTGCCTTGTAGATGGGAAGGGAATGAATTTTGGCACCTGATGGTATTCTCTGTATGAGATACAGCATTCTTCTGCCAGGATGTTGCGTGACAGGATATTTCAGGCCCCTATATATAAACTGCCTCGGATCACGACCAAACCGATAGCAATTAGTGGGATTGCGCAATGTTGGGTGTAAATGTGTCAAGAGCTCTAATTGAATGAGGTAATTTTTATATTTGCGTTCTCACCCCAACATTTCCACTTCAGATTAAAATTTTCCACTTATCCCTCACCCTCATTCTCTCTCATTTTTTCCTGTCTTTCTCTTTCTTTCTCTCTCTCTCAATCTCTATCTTTGCCTTACCTATCAGCCTATTGGCCTGTCTTCTGCTTTCTCACTCTTCATTGTTACCTCCACCAAGAAGGTTCTGTTTTTGTTGGTGTTGATTGTTTGTTTGTTTGTCTGTTTGCAAAATAACTCAAAAAGTTGCGAACAGATCTCAATGAAACGCACAGGAAAAGTTGAAAATGACATCAGAAACAGAGAGTTAAAGTTTGGTAGTGATCTGCACCACCCTGTGGATCCAGGAATTCTTTTTTTTTGTTTTTTTGAAGGATTATGTCATTGGCAAATAGAGCCTTACCCAAGAAGAAACAAGAGCGCACACTTTAGTGCGTGTATGCAAACCTCAATAAATGTACAGCTTTAACTCCAAAGTTCATTGTCCCTATCTGCCAAAATAGCGAAAATCCTTCATGGATAAAAAAAAAATCCTGGATCACTACCAAAGTTTAATCATCTAACCCTCTTCCTTTTGTCATTCTCAACCTATCCTGTAAGTTTCATCCAATTCCATTCACAACTTTTTGAGTTATTTTGCACACAGACAAACACACAAACAAACAAACACCGATGAAAACATAACCTTCTTCCATGGCAGAGGTATAAAAAAGTATTACAAATAAAATGCATACATTTCAAAATACTGGTAGTTAACATGCAGTTCCAGACCGCTTTCAGTTATACGACTAGAGATCAAGGTCTTAGACAGACTCCTGAGGGGAGAAGAGAGACTGAGAAAAAGTGGCATGGAGAGTGAGGGAAAAGAAATAGGAGGATTTTAATAAATCTTGTCCCCTTGAGGGTCTGAAAGGGATATTGGACTTATTATCCAATTGGTGTTTAATACTGGGACATAAATTCTGGTTAAATCATTTCAAAGATAAAATGTCACTCGTAAGATTCGCCCTGAAAATTTGCAGTGGCATTCGTGACGGGGACTGGACTGAGTATTTACTAAATCCAATTTCTTGTTTTGCAATGCCTGGAGCAAAAAATGAATGTGATAGGCATAGGCAGGAAGTCACAGTGGTTCTGAGGAATGCCGAGGACGAGGATGGTTGAAATTCTTTGCAAGATGGCAAGAAATTTTCAGGTTATATATCGCATCAAACAAAAATTTTGGAAGTATACTTTGCTTGATATGGTCCCCCAAGGAAACTTATGGGGCATTTTTCTGCTCTCAATTTTTATTTGCATGTGACTGACATAAATTTTCACAAAGTTCTACTAAAAAAAGAAAGAAAGAGAGAAAGGAACTTTGCTACCTGTATATGGGCCAGTTTACATTTAAATTTTCTTTTGACATAATCTGCATTGACATACATAGTACGTGCAATTTGTTCAAGGAAACTTAATGCACAGCAAAGGCTTGCCTGTCATAGCCATAACCAGCATGGTCATGTATAATCAACATGACTTCTGCTTTTAAAATGGTGGTGAATGGAGCTGATGAAACTAAAGGTCTATTACAAGCAGACATACTGGGCAAGCAGCATTCATTTGTCTGAATAGATTTATAGTAGAGTAGTATATTATCTCATGATTGTGTAATATTTTGTAATATTATATGACCTATATAGATATCAACGTGTGATTGGTCAAAATGCAGTCACGTGACCATTGTCACAAGGATGAGAAGCGTTACATTTCCATAACATGACGTAAATTACGTACAACCATGGAATATAACAGCGACTACGTTAAACAAATGCGTCATATCAGGAGGGGTGACGTCATCAAAAACCAATTGTTATGATGCGCGCAACATACACAGAGACGCTTTGCACACACACGAATGCAATCGCAGTGACCACAGTACACAGCACACTACTGTAAAGCGTTAGCGGTAGACAACACTTCATGCACAGCATACACGCGCTACAAGCGAGAATTGCGAAATTGCAACAGATTTGTTTTTGTCAAACTGTTAGCAGTGTTGTAACTGGTATGGCAGCTTGAGAGAGAAACAAACTGGTGAATGTGTTGGAAGCTATAGATCCTACTACTCCCATTAATGTTAGACAGTCGTGACAGGGCCGGAAGGCAGAGGATTTCCCATTCCAATTAGTATTACCACCGCCTGAACTGAGTAAGTTAACTGAGTAAGTTTCTTTGACACCGGTAGTTCTATGCTACTAACCGTTAGCGCTGGACCTGGACCTGGGCGAGGTCCGTAGTCTACAGTTCATGTACCAGTGACTGCAGACAGAAGAGATTAGGCCCTACATTGTTAGAAAGTTCACATTCTCATACATCACCACAGACACTTACCTCAACAAGCTTGCTTTAGACCAAAAGCGGCAGTTACGGTAGTCTTCTACAATTTTTAAAAAAACATAATTTTACAACTGGCATTACAAAATCTAGCTCTAATAAGTCTAACGTTACCGCTACGTAAATAGGCCCTCGCTACAGGCCTGCGTATGATTGAATAGCGACTGTTCTAGGAATGCTCCTGCACGGCTATATGCCACGGAAGAACGAATTACCGATAGTAGGGCCTACGCGAAAGCCATCATAGTTATGGCTCGGTTTGGCTCGATTGCATATCACTAACAGTGCCGAGCATTGTCACGCGCGTTCATGAATTTGACTGTGGGTTTTAAAAAGGAGAAGTCGTGTTGCTTTATACAGCAGTTTATTTCTTGTACTGTAGGTCATATAATATAACAGATATTGACTTTTTTCCTTCGGTAGGAATATAACATTTCATTTCCCTTGGGAAGTTATATTTTTGTCTCGAAATATTATATTTTTCCTCAGCGCTACGCGCTTCGGAAAAATATAATAATCCTCGACAAAAATATAACTTCCCGCGAGGATCTCAAATGTTATATTCCACCTCTGATAAGTCAATATCTGTATAATATACTCACTGTGATAGAAATGTATAAATCTACAATGTAAAATATTCTCAGAAATAAACTTGCTGTCTTAGACCAATGAGATTACATCTATGAAATCACAAAGTACTGAGAACCTCCTATGCCTCATTATTACAGGGCATCCAAAGAACATAGCAGAAATTGTCCTGTAGATGGCGCTATATACATCGTAGTACAAGTTGTAGTTGTGAAGAGATATTTGACAAACATGCATACAATGTACCAACATCCTGCAAATAAATGTCATGCTCTTTTTGCACTCTTTGGCCATTCTGTTGGAGGGGGGGGGGGAGGAGGAATGTTGATAAATATTAAAAGATTAATCATCAAACATTAATTGCCCATTTTCTTTTATTATTATTATAGGACAACACTGTTTATTGCCGAAATTGATGAGTGTCAGATTATCTCTGTTAACTGTTTTTTTAGCATTTCTTTGTCTTTCAGTGTATTAAAGTGTGTGTGTGTGTGTGTGTGTGTATGTCTCTTTGTGTGTGTGCATGTTATCATTTTTATCTGCTTTTGTTTGCTAAACTACCAATTTGACTGACTCAGTGTCCTTGTCATGTTCCGAGACAGGATTATGTGATTACAATTCTCTGTGGGTTTTTCTTCAATTTCCTGTGGCAATGATTGACATGAACTGACGTACCCTTTTCCCATCTTCTCCTTATTGTCCTGGCTGTCACCTGCATATAGGGCTCTCGGTGGCAACCCGCTGTACTGCGACTGCAACCTGCGCTGGCTGTCTGACTGGGTGAAGGACGGGTGGAAGGAGCCCGGGATCGCCAGCTGCTCGGAACCCTACGTCCTCCGGGGCAAGCTCCTCCTTACTGCACCATCCAGGAAATTCCTCTGCACAGGTATATATTAGAGAAGGGTCAATGATCTGTGAAGCTTTAACCCATCACATCCTAGGAGAAACTTGCTGCAGAAATTAGCATCTTGTCATCATGAAATTGGCAACTCTGAATACCATTGCACATCGATCTTACATTAGAGAGGGATTAGGTGGAAGTGGTGTATTAAATCTGCACAAAATCAGAAAGAAATTTGCCACAAAAATTGCCAATTTTGTAAAGCAACTTTGATATAACAATTTTTAGGGGTCTATTTCATTTTTTTTTTAAATAACAAAAGAGAGAAAAAAAAATAATGAAAAGTACCTGTAGTGTGTGAAAACAGCAATGGAAAATTGTCAAGGAGTGGCATTTCCAGTGGCAACAGATCTTGAAATGTGATGTACATTGGACAATGTTCATTACTGGATTCATATCGAGTCACCTCATGTCAGCAAAGAGTCTGGATATGGATATTTCAAGAAAGTATGAACAAATTCTCTATATTTGACGATAGGATGTTCTTGGTAAAGATCAGTGTTTAGGCAATTTGTGAGGACATACTGATAACATACTGGCTCCATGATGCTCTCTATGCAGAGGAACCAGATATCATGATCCGAGCAAAGTGTGACCCCTGCCTCTCATCGCCGTGTGAGAATGAGGGCGTGTGTCTCACCGACCCCATCGAACGCTACCGCTGCCAGTGCCCCGCCGGGTTCAAGGGCCAGAACTGTGAGGCTGAGATCAACGAGTGCGACCAGCGGCCGTGCATGAATGGCGGAGTCTGCGAAAACCTGGCTGGTGGGTTCAGGTGAGTGACGGAAATCTCCTTTACCATCTTGATGCGGCACTCATCTATTCTAAATGTCACCTTTCTACTCACATTAAAAAATGAACAATAAACCAACTAAGCAAGTGTGTGTGCGTATGAAAAATTATGTAAAGATATTTCCAGATATTCATATTGTAATTTATATATACTTTTGGAAAAAAAAAATGCATAATTGTTTTGTTCATTTTGTTATCAAAGTGATAGTGTAAAATTGATTTATTTGTATTACATGGAATCAAGACTGAAGATTACTAGAAATAAAAGTGTGTATGTACCAGGTACTGTACACGACATATATTCAACAAGTCTAATTTTTCTCCACTCAGGACTTCAAAAAATTTTATGAGAGGTTGAATTCAACAATCATGGAGTACAGCAATGAACAGAGAAATGTATGCATGCATTTTTGCATTTATTTTTATTGTGTGCTGTTAATTTCTGGAATAGCAGACTCGCAAACTTCACAAAAATAAGAACCCTGCAAAATATATGCTGTGTCCAGTATATCTTCATCTCTTGTTACATATTGCTTTTTATTCCCACTCATCCTTACAGATGTGACTGTGCAACAGGGTTTTCAGGCGACATGTGTGAGATCAACGTGGATGACTGCCGAGCCCATCTTTGTCTCAACAACGGCACCTGTGTGGACGGCATCAACAACTACACCTGCAGGTGTTCGCAGGGTTACAAAGGTGAGAGGTGACACTGATAGTGGGGTCAAAGGTCGCCAGGGATTACTGTTCAGAGAAACATATAATGCCTTTGCCACACAGGTAATCAGTGTCAAGCAAGTTGGATTGACCTATGTATTTGTGGGTTTTTTTGATAACTTATTATGTTATTCATCAACCAGCAATGTCTTTCAGAGGTATGATATCCAATCCATGATATGTTCCCACTCAAAAACAAAAATATAATTTTTAATCTCCTTGTGCCCTGTTAATGTCGGCTTGTCAATGGTTAAGCAGTATACGCCAAGCCTACATATCTGAATATATGCTAAAAAGTGCCGGAAGTTCCCATATTCCCACTACCTATCTTCACACAACCATTCTCGCATAGAACACTTTACTTTGTACATTTCACGGAGAGAATAGCTGTTTTCTCACTCAATCAAGTACTCCAAATCACAATCTAACATTTGAAATTCTGCATAATGTAACTTTTTCAACAAAATATGAGCCTCAAGCAGGATGATATGGGCATGACTACATCAGCTTCCCAATTTTCATTTTGATTTGGTACTTAAAGGCTTTAAGACAAATCCTGCAATTCATGTTAAAGTGCTTTAGGAGAGCTGAGAGAAAGCCAAGTATGCTATTAAGATGAGACTATGAATTATAATTGTTATTATTTATTTATTTATTTATTTGGCACTTCAATATCAAATACAAATGGAAAATCATATTACATGATATAATATAGAGAATATGATGATATGATATAATGAATGGCTGGTGCTTGGCTGATGCCTTCACATTCTGCACATTTTTCACTGCAATTATCTTTAAACCCTTTTCGTCCCGAAACAGGTGACTACTGTGAGGTAGACATTGACCTTTGCCACCCCAGCGTGGATCCTTGCCAAAATGGAGGGGTCTGTTTTGATCTCGGTCACTTCTACAGGTAAGAGGCCAGCTGACTGTGAGAAACTATCGTATACTTAGGCTTGTTGGATGAGACTCTAGATTCTTATTGGGAAATCAGTGGCCCCGCCTATCGTATGTATGTTCGTGGACACATGTATGTCTGTGGACAAGATACAAAATTTGCTGAAGGGGATTGAAATGAAATATTCTGCATATTTTGATAGTGATGTATGGGATTGCTCTGGTTGAATTGAAATGAGGGGTATGAATCATTCAGCCAGCAGACTGTGTATTTTAGAAGCAACTTTTTGTACATTTAGCTGTCACAAGTTTGTTTTGTATTCAAATACAACATGTTAGTAACATAATTTTTTGACATTTAGATCTGAAGGATTTTCTCGCATCAAGCTGACGTTAACATTTCTTTGGAGTAGGTAGATATTTTGCCACCATTATTTTTTTTTTTAAATCAGCTTGAAGTGTAATGTTAAGATATTTGGTTTTTACCAGCATAATGTATGATGCATTAGATTTCTGATGAGTAATACTAGTTAATGGCATTTTACAATAATAAACTTGCTCTTTTTTCCAGATGTGAGTGTCCTCCAGGTCACCGTGGGGTCAACTGCACCGAGGGCTATGAGGACTGCCGCACTCGGACCTGCCAGAATGAAGGTGTGTGTGAGCAGGACCGCAACCAGTTTGTCTGCCGCTGTGCCCAGGGCTACATCGGTCAGTTCTGCGAGATGAACGCCAACATCTACATCAGCGACACGCCCTGCAACTGCCACAACCATGGCCAGTGCTACGAGAGCAACATCACCCACTCCTTCGAGTGCATGTGCCTGCCGGGCTTCTACGGGAGGAAGTGCGAGGTGTCCACCAGCATGAGCTTCAGGCCGGGAGGGGAGTCGTACGTGGAGTACTACCGGCCCAGCAACCTGCAGATCATCAACTTCACTCTGGTCTTTGCCACCACGGAGGAGAACGGCGTTCTCCTCTACCTCGGGGTCATTCACCACATCGCCGTCGAGCTGTTCCGCGGCCGCATCCGCGTCAGCTACGACGTCGGCAACTTCCCCGCCGCGACCATGTTCAACCAGAAGAAGCTGAACCAGGGAGATTTCCACACCTTGCAGCTGGTCCTCAACAAACGCAACGTGTCCATGTCCATCGACGGTGGACCCTGGCAGACCAAGACCAATGCTGGCGAGAGAGACCGGCTGGACGTCAACGCCTTGCTCTACATCGGAGGTCTGCCGGTCAGTCAGCAGAACTTTGCCGTCAACTCCTGGCATCTCCGCAACAAGACTAGTCTCCGTGGTGAGTTCTGATTTCCTACCTTGATTTAGACAGCTGCTAGATACATAAGTATCCATACCAGCAAATCTGTGTCTTGAAAAAAAAAATTAATTTGCACTGTCCCTTCACTGTAGTTAATGCTGGCAACAGTTCTTTTCATTGAATGATTTTGGCGTATTGCTTAGCCTAAGTAAAGTGTGATTTCATGGATTAATCAGAATTCATTTGCTGTGTGCAATCACCCATGATAGGTTGCATCCGGGCATTCTTCATAAACCACCAGCCGATGCCCCTGACGAGTGCCAAGAACCGTGTGGGCGTGGTAGAGGGTTGCCCTGCCCACGACACACCCAACCCCTGCCAGGAGCACCGGTGTCGGAACGGCTTCTGTCTGGTAGAAGATGAGTTCACCTACCGCTGTGACTGCCAGGATGGCTGGATGGGACCCATGTGTGACCAGGGTAGGCTCAAAGATTGCTTCCAAATTTCCTCCCTTTTCACTCGAGCTGTATTACTATGAGATGTACAAAAGTCATTAACCGCACCATTTCACCTGTGAAATATCCATTTGTACTCTTGGATTTTAGCTTCGAATCACTGGAGCATAGCAAAGGTTACATGATTATAGCCTTAAGTGTTGGGCAATCGGGTACATAATTAATCTACAGTTTGATCTTCCTCTAAAGCTCTTGGAGGATGGTTAAATATTATCCATGATTTAAAACCAAGTAGGTCATTGATCAACTGATGTCTTTTTCATATATTCTCTTTGCACATACAACTATGTCTTTATGATGCACTACATAAGTTGGCCTCTTTAGGCTTGATATAATGGTCATTTTCGGGGGAACATCATCTTCTGAAAAAAAAAAGGTTTAGAATGACTTTTGTTTCTATGGAGAGAGTAAAATGGTAAGGTAAATGTTATTGACATGTCAACTATGAGAAATGGGAAAGATGTAGGAACTGGGATATGAGGAGCTTATTTGCTATTTTAATCTTTGTCTATTTTCACACCCGTGTAGAGACAACCTGTACTGGACTCAAGACAAACGAGATATTTGAGATGAACGGGTGCCGCACATTGCGACCGATTCGCAACAAAGTCTGCTCTGGACAGTGCGGTCCCTCGTGCTGCCGGCCGCGCAGCGCCCACAGTCGCACCGTCCGACTCCACTGCCCGGACGGCTCCACCAACACCACGCAGGTCCAGATTGTCACGAATTGCGCTTGCCAGGGATGCGCGGGAGGTTAGATCGGTCCTGCCTAATCCCGTACCGAGGGCCCAGAAACCATCTCACGGCTGTTTCTTTACCCATTCTCTTTCTCTCTCTCTCTCTCTCACTCAATCACTCACTCTTGTTGTACCTACATTGTAAGCATTCACTCATGTATAGAATTGATATTGAAACGCAGTGCTGTAAAATGTGTACAGGATCTGTTGATATATTTGTATAGTAGGCATTAATATTCAACAGTCGTGCCATTTTGTTAAGTTTTGCTTTTTTGCAGGTGTATAGTGGAGCTATTGATATTTGAGTGTTTTAAAGTCATTCAATTAGAGACAAATTATTCAAATGTTGTTCTTTAAAATCAAAAGATGCTGAGAAAAAAAAAATATAATGACACATTGAAGTGAAAAATTGACACCATCATGCGTGTATCCATTTTCAGAGGCCATACCAAATTTTAAACACTTTTTCATGCCACTTTAATGCAAGATTTTCTTTTACTTCTTAGTATGCCAAGATGTATTGTATTTATTTTTGTGACATATACTGCTGTCTCTGGTGTGAATTCACTAAAAGTGGCAGTGTTCATTGAGCCTCAAGGGCTGCTTTTGCCCTGACCTGTGTTCATTTTATAAGAATAAAAATGTCATGTTTGCCATTACACAAGTATTATGCAGTATCTACAGTGTTTTGATAAAATGTAAGAACACACACACACAAAAGTAAGCTAAAGGAGCACAAATCAAGTAATTGCTGATTTTGCAATTACAGTAGTTCAAATTATTTTTGTTAATGGAATGTCATCTCGACACAATATGTGGCCCCTCTACCCTCGTAAACTATTGAATTGAATTGAATTGAATAAAAAGAAGTGCATTGTACAATCAATGTGAAAATATAGACAAGCATACCGATTATATTTTAAAAACTGTCAGTTGTACAGTCCGTTTGCACCAAAGCTTACTGAAGTAATGCTTATTACAACATATTTGTCTTGAACTCCTCATTTGATGGAGATACAGCCTTTTTGCATCGATCATGTCACAGTCATCAACGCTTCTGTGGTTAAGTACACATGCACTGCCACCCAAGCTTAGCATCTTTGTTTTGTGGTGACCATTTGATTCTCAGAAATGTTGTGGTACATTGATATGTTGTACATAGGTAATCAATCGGTAATGTATACTATGATAAGTAAAGTTGAGTTTACGGGACGTTGATGTCTACACTATGTGTAGCACGGCTCAATAACAAAAAGTATTAGGGAAGATTGTGGGCGTGATATATATGTGATGTTGTATAGAGGGATATATGTCATCCTTATTTGAATATTTGTATATTTATCTTTGTGAAAACATGGATTGTACATAAAAAGAATCATGCACGCTGTTGAGACGACATGCTTTTCCAGTTTCGCCGATGTTTTTTTGGAACGAAAGACACTTTTACATTTTGAGATGCTGGGTATGTTTGAAATTCCCTCTTGCATCAGAAATCTAGTCTACTAGTAAAAGGGGAGAGAACCAAAGAAGAGTTTCAAATCTCATTTTTGCAGCACCCAAATTGGTCTGTTAAATTGTGCCACAGAGTCTGTCACTTCTCACTGGAAGGGAAGTGTAGTTGGTCAGAATCACTGAACTTTGCATGTGGAACTGTATGTAAAGGAACAAAAATCACAATGTAGGAAAACATACCATTGATCTATAAAGCTGTTATTGCAGGTTAAACAGACTTTGTGAGATGTGAAGATAAGTGTCCTTTCAAGCCAAAATGAATGATAAACTTCATGCGAAGAAACATTTCTTATCTGACAAAGAAAATATGTAAGTGTAAGGTATTCTGTGTATTTTTGTCATGTGAATCGCAAACCAATTTGAATTTAAAATGGTTAGAGAGGAGGAGATAATATTGAAGGGAATGATTATCATTTCCAGCATTGCTTGATATTGCCAGTAAGAGAATGGTGTCAGATTCAAGTCTTGAATATGCACCAACATCGCTATATTATATATATATGTAAATATTGTAAGCCAATTACTTTAATTGATTGTAATGAAAATGAATTCAATGTTGTCATGTTGCCTAATATTGAAAAAGAAAGAAATCTTCATACATTTCATCAGGTGATTACATTACGATGATTGTGTATTACATGAGAATGGAGTTGAATTACTGATGCCTCCATATCTGTGGTCTGGCTGTTTTGATTAGCTTTGAAAATCAGCCAGATTATGCAAATCCTTCAAAGGAAGAAGCTCCAAAATGTTTTTGGATGCCACAACGATATTACTGCAGTCTACAGACAAGCACACACTCATGCCTGCATGATTCAATTTTCTGCTCATGTTGAAAAGATGACTGACAGAGATTTAAAATGATACTGTATTCAGCGAGCGGTAAAAATTTGATTTATATTTTGCTAATGTGTAAAAGAACGTAGATATTGAGGAGAGCGTATAATATATATTTTGTCTCATGGAATAATGTTGAGTGTATTGTGTCCATAGTAAGGCGTCTCTGTTTAAATATGTTCTTGAAGTGCTGGAATGTTGATTTATAGGACAAGTTCACCTTCTTACACATGTGTATTGAGTGAATGCTGCAGTAAACTAGTAGAACCCAACAGTGAAAGTTTGAGGAAATTCAGACAATCAGTTCAAAAGTTATGAATTTTTAAAAGTTTCTGTGTAGCCACTGCCAAATGAGAAGACTACAATAGTTCATGATGTCACCTGTATAGAACAATATAAGGGAAATATGGAGGGAATTTCACAAAATTTGATTTTGTCAAAAAAGGTCACATCCACTTGACTTTGCACTGACATATGTTAGGGGTAATATTATTCTCCCTGCCTTCTAAAAGAGGTGAGTCAAGTGCTCTGTCATGCGAGAAAAGTGAAAATACATTGAATTTTCTTGATATTTTCGTGATATTGTTTCACACATGTGACATCTCAAACTGCAGTAGTCTTCTCATCCAGCGATTGCGGTACTGAAACTTCAAAAATTCGTAACTTAGGGATTGACCAATTTCCCTCAAACTTTCACTGATGTATTCTATTGATATTGCTGCATACTCTTAATTCACATGTACTTGAAGGTGAACTTGTCCTTTAAGTTCTGCCAGTCACCAAGAGTCAGTTCCTGTCCTATAGCACAAGAAATTACACTGTTAATTGATTTTAAACATTCATTGTTGGCTATTTTATTCTTGATAGTAGAGCTTGTAATTTTTATTCATCAAAATATGCAATTAGATATCAATGTAGGCTATTAAAGTACATCTTTTTGTTTTTTAGTTGCAGATTCAAATAATAACAAAATTGTTTGAAGAGGCAGAATTTTTGAACAAGTTTGCACTCATTCTTAGGGCCTCTTTTCTTAATTTCTTTTGTATGTGTTTTATGATTGATTCTTATGCTGATATAAAAGTGTAGACAACAAATACCACATATGCAATTGCAGTTTATTTGGCATGGTTGCACACTCCTTTACAGCAACAGTTTTGCAATTGCATAATGAGATGCTCACATGCCTTTTTTAGGACATTTATTTATGTATTTGTTTATTATTGTTGTTATTGGTGTGTTGTTGTTGTTGTTGTTTTTTTTGGGGGGGGGGGGGGGGGGGGGTAGGGAATGCCCTGATCGTAATGGAATGTTCATTAGAGTTCATTGAGTACAGGATATATGTTTTCTTTAACAGCTTTGTACAGTTCCTAGTCCTGTGCCACATTGTAGACAGAGGCATCAAAAACTTCTTTTGAGTGTTGACCCAGCCAAGTCTTTACTTGTTGTTTTAACATGCATTTTGCTAATGAGATATCAGAGAAGACATGAGCAGTACAAGAACACATTAGTTCAGGTAGTGCCATTTATAGATATTAACCTGATAGGTAATAGTCTCTGCCTAAGGCATTCCACTTGAAAAGTCATATCCACTGATTGTAACATTTTGTGACAAGTAAAGTCCTTATGCAAATTTTAACCTGTTTTGGACAATGTTTCAGATGAAATAAAATCTGAAAGTCTGCTAGATTAATAATTTAACCTTTAATACCAGTTTTGGTAGCCACTCTTGCATAGGAGTTACCCTAGAATTTTTGACATCCTTCCTTTTTCAATATTTCCAAAGTACTTCCAACAGCTGCACTTTGTTCTTGCATGTCATTCATCTGGAAATTGTTTTGATTTGCATGTAGTTCATTCATTCTCTTTTGGTCCAATGCGACCATTTTGCATGATCAGTTGTTAGATGTATTCAAATGGAGCAGCGATTACCCTGTCAGAACATCAGATTTAGGGTGGTTGAATGTGGAGAAATCATGTGCATCTTGTTCAGAAGAAAAGAGCAGAGCAGCAATTTTGAAGTAATTCATAATCACACACAAAGCATGACTTTCATTGGAGCAGTTTGTGATATCTCACATTGGAAGCAATCATGTGAAATGTTTCATTGTGAAACAAAGTCTTGCCAATGTTGTTGCCACATTCCGGCAAGTCTTTTAATTTCTGCTACATCTCACAGTATGACCCCTTGCTTCATGTCAAATCTAGAAAGAAAGCATTATAGGAAAAGGAAGAACACCCATAACTTTTGTCTTAATTTCTTGTAGACGAAACCTTGCATTTCTGTGGACAAAACTTAAACTTTAAAGCAAAGCAAGATAGTTGAGTCATAGTGTCATTTGTACCAGGTGATGGTGTATATTGCATGTTTAAACTGTTTGGATATTGTTTTTGCTCTAAAAAATATTTATGGAATAGATATATGCATACAATTTTTTAATTTTGCAATTACATACCTGTAATGTTCGTTTCTTTTGTAGTGTTGAAAATGCTTCTTTTTTATTGTCCCATATATCATTTTGTACTTTTATACTATTTATTTTTTCTATCTCATTCATCTGTCCTTAAAAAAAAAAAGAATGTTTAGAATTTGTTGAATCACGTTCAGTTTCAGATTGTAGCTATTGATTGCCAAATTTTCATCCCACTGATGATCTCTACTTGAGTACTTATCATGAGATTAAATGCTTTTGTGTGTAAACTCTAATTGCCAAAACAGAAAGATGGATTATTTTAAATTGGAAGTTACGGGAGCTGACTTGGCTGTCACAAGCCAGCTCATAGCCAACACAACAGAACCCATCTTTAACCAGAGGGGTATTTTTAAAACTGTCTTCTGGATTTGAAAGATTAGACATAATGGGATCCATCTTATCAGGGGTATTTTTAAAGATGTATTTTGTTTGTATATCAGTTGTTTTTTCATGTTCAACCTATTTATATATACATATATATATTTCATATCCATAAGTCTGTTGTGACGAGCAGGTGGTAAGTGTATGCCTATGCTAGTTGTATGATCCAAGCCGGTCATGTTGTGTCAGTAATTGTAAATAATGCATCGGTGTACTGCCGTGTCACTTCAGAATATGTTTTTGGATTAACTCTGAATTGAAATGTGATTTGAATTATATTTGCCTCAAAGTATCATTTTTCTCTAACTAATGCCTTTGGATCTTCTCTGTACGGATCTTTACAGTGTAACCTCCTGTTGTTGTTTGTGTAAACTCTGCCTGTTAATAGTATGCTGCTAGTCAACATAATGAGGTCTAATAAAACAAACTAATGTAAACTCAACTTTTATCAAGCTGTTTGTTATTATCTGTGATTTTAGAGATTTTGCTCCAAGGTGTTGTGTCACTGTGTATGTTTGGTTTGGCTTAGCTTTACATCAAATGACTATATTAAATGGGTTAGTCAAATGCCGGTTAGTGATTTGCTAAACACAGTCACGTGATGGAGGCACATTGGTTATGTACGCCCATGGGCAGAGCATTTTTGTAATGTGAAATGGGAAAACATTTTCACGCAACAAATGACAAACGATACCAAACGATTGAACGATCATATTTTTCACGCAATCGATATGATGAATTTGCCTATTCCATACAATATGAAAAAGCAGATGACCAATTATTGTAATGCGTACGAAAGTGTGATTTGAAGGACCCGCGCACAGTGAATTTGGCTCTGCGTGAGCGATAGAGTGCATTGTGCTGGTGGTTGACGTTGCGAATTGAAGGTAAGTTTTCTCAGATTACTTTGACTATAATATCAACCCATAACAGATGATGGTATTTGACTATTATAAACCCATATGATATAACAGATGATGACTTTTGTTGTCGGGAACATGTACCAAACGTTCCACCCTCAGGGTTTGAAATGCTATTTCGGGAGGCTATAAGTCCCTTGACTTCGTCTCGGGACTTATAACCTCCCTCAATAGCATTTCAAACCCTTCAGGTGGAACATTCGGTATGTTCCCTCCCCCGCCAGTCATCATCTGTATAATGTAAGCTGCATTTGTAAAATGATGTGTGTGTTCAGCGCATGTTGTCTTTTACGAGACTTGCTTAAAGCATGAAAAATACATACATAACACACCCTCATCCATACACACACATATACATATCTATCAAAAAGATATATATAGGTGCATAAAAATGTTAAGAAACCAAATAGGGACTTGAGGATTTGAATTCATCAATACATGAATGAATATGTGAATCAGTGAATTATTAAGCAAGTACATGAATATTAACTTAATGGATAAAGGTCGCCAGTGATAGATAATCTAAATATATTAAAATGTAGATATCGTGTGAAATTTCCGTACACCAGAACCAGAATTATCAAAGGCAAAAGAAAAAAAAAATATCCGCATTGACAAGATTACTCCATAATGTGCATACATGTTCACTAAGCACACCTACACGAGGAGGAAATTCTTTTAAAAAAAACAAAAACATGTGGTTGATATCACCTTTTATTAAAAAAATCATATCACAGCAACTTGCCCATTAACGTCATCATTTTTGGTTTGATGTAAAGTTAGAAATCATAATCAGCATCATACATCCAAATATATCTTGGGCAGCATCATGACGACTCCTAACTCAACACCGAATAATCAGTGCTTATTTACAAAGATTAAAGGGCACTTTGTCAATCAGTTGCAGTTAAAACAACTCGACACAAGAATTCATTAATTTGAATCAAAACCAAGATGTTTTTAGAGAAGAAATCAGATTATGCAATCAGAATTGAGTCGAATTAAACTGAATATATTGCTCATCTTTCACAACAAGATATCACTGGACAAAACAATAAACTCATCAAAGTGCAGTTCAAAATACAGAAACAAATTACAAAGGTAAATGCAATGATGTGACCAGCAGGTAGGTAACACAAAATTGCATTTAGATAGATTAATTCATTTATTCATTCATTTTTTTTTCCATCTCCAACAGAACTTGTAGATATTTTTTTTTCACTTAAAATATAAGTACATTGTACATAATATATGTGTCAACATTACAAAATGTGATAAATGAAATTTATGGATATACAAAGGATAGGGTGAAAAAGAAAAAGCACAAAGAACATTCTGAAGTTTAGAAAATGCAGGAGATGGGGAGTAATGCTGAAGAAGCAATGCTTGTAGGATGCATTCCCCCCAAACATAGTAAAACAATTGTACATATTATATCATTGATCTTCTACTTTGTACATGAAACTAAATTTACAAAATGAATTACACAAACTATGAATAAAAACCTAACTACCCCTAGACAAACACCCAGACAAATTCAAATACTAAGTCGCTGTCATGCAGAAAATAGCACAGGAAAGGAAAGACAGAGATGAAGAACTGATAACATGGAAAATTAAAAAAAAAAGACGTTGATTATGAAGACAAGAAGTAATGAGTTAACGCAGCTGCTAAGCCACACTCGTAACATTAAAGAAAGAATGAAAGTGAATATTCCAGTACTTCTACAATCCTTGAAAAATGAGCAAAATTTTATCCTTTATCAATTTGAATATGAAAAAATACATGGACTTAATAATGACATTCAAATGAATTTCTATAAATATCTTTTTAAAAATTCTTTAACTTGACTTTCAAACTATTAAAACTTGGAGCCATTTTAAATCATCACTAGGGCTATTCCAAAATTTTGGTCCGACAAATGTAAATGTTGATTGAGTAAATACAGTCCTGGTTAAAGGCAAATGAAATTCACTGTAATGACGAGTTGGGTATCTGTGGAAGGAGTTGAGGTAATAAGTTATTACCAAATTTATACATGAATTGACCAAGATGGTTACCGTACCTTTAAAATCTCATTTTCAAAAATAAAACATCAGTACGAGATCTCCAAGATACATTGCAAATTTTATAAAGGGCTTTTTTCTGGAGACGTAACAGTCTATCAAGATGCACTGAATGAGTGTTTCCCCAAGCTATAATACCATAATTATGATAAGGCAGAATCAAAGTTAAATACAACATAAGGAGGGTGGGAATGGGAAAATAAAAGTTAACTTTATTTATTACACCAATGTTACAAGATATTGTATGACAAATGTTATCAATATCTGTCCTCCACAAACGTTTATCATCAATTGTCAATCCTAGGAACTTTGTTGATGAAACTACATCTATAACAGTATCATCTTGTATTCTTAGGAAGAATATTCAAAGAATGACTAAGTAATATTCATGCTTGAATCATCTGTGAACAACAAGAAAGATAAAACATGAGAAGCATTTATCATATCATTTATATACGTTATAAACGAAAGAGGTCCCAGTAAACTGCCTTGAGGAACACCACAATTAAGTGACTGATTTCTTTATGGAACTTTGACCAGATAAAGAAACAAATTGTTTGCGATCAGTAAGGTAGCTCCTGAACCACTCCAAGGCCTTCCCACAGATACCATAGTGACACAATTTATAATTTATAGATAACAGAGCAAAAGCTTTAAGTCTGTAAAAAAAAATAAAGAGTGTGAAACACGATGGAACCAACCAAAAGCAATGCTTGTTTGTACTAGTTGGTTCCTTTGCTTTAGTGCAGCCTTAGATCATAATAAAATGGCTGAGATATTGAAAAAGAGAGGAAAACAAAGCGGTCTCACCTTTTATTAGGATTGCTATGTTGTGAATATCTCAGCCATTTCAAAACCTATTTTCAGCAAATAAACTTTGAATACTCTTAGAATGATATGCTTTTACATATCTCATAAGAGATTTCTCACTATCTCCAAAAATTATTTAAAAAAAATGCTGAACACCTGCAGCCCCATCTCAACCAAAAACTGTAGGCTCTACATATCCCTTTAAACTGCATGAAAAGTGCACCCCTCCTCTTCTCAACAACTCATTCACCAGACTTACTTTTAATTAATTAGCAGTTTTACCAAGGGTTTTTTTTTCAGCTGCACAGAATCACCAGATACCCTGCCCCCCCCCCCCCCCCCTCTTGCTCACCCTTTTTCTGATTCCTTGTCAGCTAGCTTGTAGGCATTTACAGTTTCAGTTATGTCATATTGTTGTGTTTTGAAGTTTGAGTTTATGCTTGTGTTTGTTTATGTGTTTCTGTATTTCTTTTTTTTTTGAATGTCTGGTAATGTCTGTCCTGTCTCGGATTATTTTATAACTTTACTTTTGTAATCAATATTTTTTTTTTCATTGTTTGTTTTAGTTGTCCACAATGTGAAGCACTCCTTTTCAGAGGACCCCTAATCTTTTTTTTCCCTCTCAGAACAGAGTTAATGCTATATGTTCAGTTCGAAACTTTGTATACAATACTTTCCATTTGTTAATTAGAGCCAATTTTCACCTTGCAGTCAACCAATGTATATTATTGGTCCTGTTTGATTTTCTTGTTTTAAGTTCTGGGGAGAAAAAAAAACAATAAACAAAAATGATGAAACAAACATGGAAGGAAGAGGGATGGGATAAGCAAAGAATGCAGCTAAAAAACTACTTTGGACATGAAATAAACCAAACAAACAAACAAACATGCAAGCACACTTTTTACATATAGGTGTACATTCATGTTGAGCAACCAAAAGATTTGTATACAATTACATGTCGGATATCTGTTGAGATGAATTAGTTGGTTTTTTTTTTTTACTTTTTTTGGATGAAACATAAACTGTAGTAAATAACTTGTTTTATATACATAAGCAATAATAACAGAAATGAAACTTCAGAAGTTGTTTGGAAGTTGGTGTCCTTTATGAACAATAAGTTACTAGTACACAAATAACTTTGTGGCCAGCAAGCATCTTGTGATGAAAATGAGCAATATGAATGATCATGGATGAAAACTAGATATTAGAGTGCTACAGATTTGACTGAAATATGCAATGTATACATCTTTACTATTAAAGGTGTAACATGGTTTGAAATACTTCTACTCTTATTGGGTAAATCATTACAACCAGGGTGTCTGTAGTGTTACACCAAAGTCATACTGTATATGCCATATTTCAAAAGTTTCATCTCCCCTTTATTTTTTCTCAGAGAATGCCTAAAAATTAATGCTGACAATCATGTGGTGCAGTTTTTCACAAGATTAATCTGATTTTTTCCTCACTATGTCCATGATGGGACAATGGTATGCCAGGTCCAGTGTTTTTTTAAAGCATAAATTAAAAAGTTTTCTTGCACATAAGTCTCTAGATCAATGATGAAGTTATATTCTTTATATTTACCAGTGAAATTTCCTTATACTTGTACCTGGTTACTTCACGATTACAGCTGCCAGATTTCTCAGAATATCTAACGGTATCTTTGTTGCACTTTGAGTAGTCATCCTGTGAGTCCTTTTTTCATCTTTTTTATGTACTTTTAATGTTAATATCCATGCTCTCTCTCTCTCTCCCCCTTTCTCTTCCTCCAAGCCATTCTACTCTTTATGCAAACATACGTTAAATCATTATTCTACTTGACTGTGTTTTAGCAGTTCTCTAATCCCTGAATAACTCGTAATTGCATTTAATACTATATGTATTTATTTGTCAATTTTTTTCCCCTATACATATAACTGAGGGAAATTCTTAACAAGCCTTGCTTCCCAAAGGTTTCCTCATTGGATCCGTTTTTTTTTTAATGTACCATTTGCTTGTTATACAGTGCATATCAGAAAAAGATATTCCGACTTTGGAGGGCTACTATGTCATAATCGTCAGCTACGGAGAGCGCGATGTTATTTAGGAGGAAAGAAAAAATCTTCCTCTTCCCATTGGTACCTAATTATGTTGACAAATGTTTTGCATGACTCATCTGAGCACATTAACTATAAAGACAACAATGACAAATTGCACTTTTTCCAAGTTTGCATGTTATAATGAAGGAACAATGAATGTCTTGCTGAATTGATAAGAGTTGTCAATAAAAGTGGCCAAATAAATAGGCCAGCCTGTATGATTAAGTTTGTGTTTAGGGTGTCTTCTAACATTTTATGGTCCATAAACTTCAACTTGGCCACCTGTCCGATAACTTGGTCACTCCCGCAAAGGTCAACCCACACAGTCAATTTTTCTCTGTTCACATTTAAGTGATCGGCGAATTGTAATGCAAACAAACAACACATTATCAAATGAACAGTGTATTTCTTACGGGGTCCCTCAGGGATCGATATTGGGGCCACTGTTGTTTGTCATTTATATAAATGACATGGTAAATAAAGTTGATGGATGTAATATTCACCTGTATGCCGACGATACAGTATTGTATTTTGCTGACACAAATCCTCAAAAAGTTGAAATGATGTTGCAAAAAGACCTGAATAATATTTTCGATTGGATGTGTACAAACAGACTTAGTTTAGATTTTGACAAAACAGCTTGTATGCTAATTGTAATAGAAAATTGTTTAATAAGCATAATGAGTTAAATTTGAGTATAAATTCCAAAAGTTTTGAACAGGTTAAGTGTGTCAAGTATTTGGGTATTACAGTTGACAAAGAGTTAAATTGAAATTTACAAGTTGATAATGTCTGTAGGAGAGTGAGTAAAATGATAAGCTTTATGGGAAGACTTAGTCGTATTATTGATGAATGAAGTTTAAAGATATTATATAAGTCTTTCATATTGCCCCATTTAGATTACGCTGATATTGTATGGGACTCTGGCAAAAAGAAACAAATGGATATGATTCAAAAACTTCAGAGTAGAGCAGGGAGAATCATTATAAAAAATTGACTCATTTTCTCATACTTCTAACTCTAGGTAGCATGATCTTCAGTGGGATTCCCTTTTCTCAAGAAGAAGACAGTATCTTCTTCAATTAGTTTATATATCATTGAATGGATTGGCACTGCCTTACTTGAGTGAACTTTTTCAAGTTAAAGAGAACATACATGATTATATATTCCTTCAATCTGATTATAACATAAAGATTCCAACACCAAGGACTAATTATTGTAAGCGAATGATTTCCTATAGAGGGAGTTTTCATTTTAATGTAATTCCTTTTATTGTAAAAAGGCAACAAAGTTTAATATAATTATTTCAAAATCATATTAAAGAGCACATTCATTCATCAATGGGTCTTACGAGCTTAACGATTTGACTTGTGTTTTGTATTTATTAGACTATTATTATACATATACACAGAATAAAAAAGGTAACAGAGTATAGACGGGTAACAGATTATAGATAGGTATGATGCTATATGCAGGGTTTGAGTTAAATTAAAATCAACTATGTTGGCTTTTTTATGTTGGGGATGGGGGGGACGTTTTTGATTTGTTCGTGTGTAATTGTGTAATTAGTAGTTTTATGCAGTAAATGATTTGTAAATATAACTGGACCCTCCTGAAAAACAGTAAGCCGTGTTGGCAATATTTACTGAGTGAGGCTTATCCAGCCGCTCTTAACATTGTATTATTTTTATATTTGTATATGCTTGATTGATTGTGATGGAAATAAATAAACAAACAAACAACAAACATACACGTAGCTTGCAGCAACAAACCATGTCCTGAATATGAAGAGAGAAAATGGATAATGGGTTAGCCTTTATGAGAGCGACCAATATCAACAATGTTGGCCATGTGGAAGGTTATGGACCACAAAAGGTCAGAAGAAACCCTAAACACGAACCTGCAGTTGTGCTGGCTGTCCTGTTAGTTTGAATACTTTCCTTGACAGATCTCAACCATTCAGTGACTGTCAGTGAGACATTCATTGGACCTTCATGATAACACTCAAAGTTGGAAAAAGTGCAATTTGTCATTATTGTCTTTAAATTTCATTTGCTCAGCCATGCATGATATTTGTTAACATAATTGGGTATCAATGGAAAGAGAAAGAATTCTTCTTTCCTTGATCACAATTAACATTGTGCTCTCCATAGCAGACAATTACTGTACGAGCTGAAATTTTCGTGAATTTCGCGAATCGCCTTTGAACCATGAAAATAACAACACACGAAAATAACAACGCGCAAATAACTAAGTTCAGCTATCCCTCACAACCACGAAATTAACAAGTTGCAAAAATGTCCTCCAAGTAGCTATTTGCGAAAATATCTGTACGCGAAAATTTCATCTCGTATATACAGTATGAAATAGTGATTACCTTGTTCTTTTTAGACACACTGTAGGCCTATGTGATATGTGCATTTGAGATACGGAAGACAAATGAAGTTCAAGTTCATGTTCAATACTGCAAAAAACAGGAAAACATTTGCTGGATAGATGATTACTGTATACCGGTTTAGGTATTGAATAGATAGATAGATATAAACAGATATAGATAGATAGATACAGATAGAAAGATAGATAGATAGATAGATAGATAGATAGATAGATAGATAGATAGATAGATAGATAGATATATTGATTGATAGATAGATAGATAGATAGATAGATAGATAGATAGATGGGTAAATAGATATAGGTAGATAGATATAGATAGATTAATAGATATATAGATAAATAGATAATTAGATAGAAAGATATAGATAGATAGACAGATAGATATGTATAAATGGATAGATAGACAGACAGATAGATAGATAGATGGATAGATAGATAGATAGATAGATAGATATGTATACCAATAAGATAGAGGCCTATTTAGGTAGAATTAGTTAGTGTAGATTGATTGATAAACAAAGATAGATACTTGTACATGTCTTACTTTTTTTCAGTGAATATGCAAAACAGTGGCTATGCAAATAAACATACATTTTATTCAATTCAACTGTATGAGTGAACCAGTATTTTGTGATCATTGCAGGGCATAAGAAGTTGGAGACGGGTAGTCGGATCGATTGGGTGTAACTAGTATCCGCAATCCGGGTGCCAAGCATTGTTTCCAATGATGATACACACGCTCTCCGATCCCCACGACACACACACTCAGCGACCGTACATCCATATACCATGGCGTTGTACTTTCTCAATCTACGCGAAGTTAGTAACCGATTGGCAACGCTGCTCTGAACCTCCATGTTTCGTGCTGAACCCGGGCTAAACGTACGTATAGAATACCCCTTTAGTCTAATATATCGTCCGAGATATTAAGTTAGAAAATGTATCATGCACCTGGCCGGAGTAAGATTGGTTATTTAGGACATTATGTCCTTGTTTTGAGAAGTAATTGAGTGGTATTTATCGTGTGTAAAAAGGCCGTGGGCCGTTGAATGTGTTGTTGTCGTAGACCCATGCGGACAAAATGAGGTGTGTAGATGAGGATATAGACTGAACGTTAATCATGGGCCTGTACAGTTGTAGCATTAAATTTAGTGTAGACCTAGGCCCTGTTAAATTACCTTTCACAGTCGTCTTTATCGGACAGTGATATCACAGACATGTCAGCCGTTTGCCTGCTGTGGTCCAGTGTGTGCAATGGAGACTGTATTAGATTCTACAGTGAAAAATAAACTCTTTTTACTTTGCCAAGCAATGGCACTGCCACAGCCACACCCAAAAATATAAAAAGTTCCTTGTAACAATGTAAAGTTTAACTAATGAATGTAACTTAGTAAGTAGATCTACTGTACGCTATAGTATTGTTTTTACCTATAATTTTACTCGGTAGTTAGATTTACCAGCATGTACATGTACATGTAGGCAATATCTTACAGCACGTGAAAAAAAAAATGCAGGTTGATTTATACAAAGAATGCATCAACTGATCAAAGTCAAAGATGTAGATCTAATTCATTGTCACCAATGCCTAATGGTCACTGTGACTACTATATTCTGCTGCCTTCTGTAAAACTTGTGCATCCTTGACACACTGAGATGATGTTGAATACTGACACACATGCACACTGCATGTGTAGAACTGCTCTATGCCATCATCATGGGCATGGCACTACAAAAGTGGATATTTCTGAGCTGCGTGACTAATATTTCACGCTTGACCGGGTAAGAAGAGTTTTGTGTGTTTTTAATTCCGCGGGATCAAGACATCATCCACTGGAACACACAGCAAGCAAAAATATTTGCATGCTTTTATTTTCGCACTATTTTCTGGTTGCGCAAAATGTGTGAAAATTTAAACACCATGAAAATTTCCACTTTTACAGTATCAGACCCGCCAAGTGCAATCATATTCACATGTGAATCTGGTGTTGTGTAGTATTTTAGATATTTGCTAAAAATTGTCAGCATGACTGGGTGCTATGCTACAATGTACATGTAAGGGTACAAACATCAGACAATAGTGAGAGTGGATCACTATCGTTAGGGGCGCGATCAGGGCTCTGAATTATGGTTGACATCGGATCGTGACTGGTTGTCATTCAAAGGTCTCAGATTAAAAGACTGAGCTAAGCCTCTGTTTGAAAAAAAAAAAAAGTTTCTGTAGATAAATCTTCATAACTCCTCTTGTTTGCATAGAATGTCCCTCTTCAAGATTAGGGCTTCCCTAAATGCGCTGTCAAAAACTTTAGTTTTTATCTTTTTTTGACACTTTTAAGCACACCATTAGAAAATAGCTCAAAAGCAGCATGATGTGGAAATAAAATGTCATAAATGATATTCGTCCAGCTAGAGTTCAATACTAGATCTGCTCATAGATGCGGCTGTGTGCGTGTGCCACGGTAGCACGTGACGTCATGCATAAATAATCATATAAGGAAAATAAAGTGTAATAAGGAAAATTTTGACATACAATTTTATCTTTTCTCTTTGCATTTAATGAAGAAAGAAAGAGGACACTTGACTTGCTCTGTACAACATTGCACTTCTTACAAAAAGAAGATTGAATAATACTACCCTTCACGTACACTGTATATCAGTAAACAAATTGTGGGATTGAATGTATTATACTTTTTATAAAAATGAAATTTTGTGAAATTCTCTTAATATTGTCCATGCATGTGTCACAAACTGTTGTAGTCTTCCCATCCAATGATGACGGCTCCTAACCCAAATTTTGAAAATTGATACGTGTAAGTCTTGAATGGATTTTGCGATATTCGATCATGGTTGCTGCATAATGTTTTAGAATCAATTACAAATCAAGCCATGTGTAGCTCAGCGGTGTCCATCCATCTTCTATGCAAGAGTGAGTCACATGCAGCTTGTTGGGAAATACATGTACATACTGTACTACTGCTAGGGCGCGATCCATCATCATGTAGCATTCTACCTGCCCACTTGTGAACAGGGAGGGTGCTTCAGGAATAAAACTCATGTAGTGTGCTACCATCAAAACTATTCTACACTTTTGATGTCATAATACTCCCAAACTCCCAAACTTGTCATCCTGGCAAGCAAACTGCATTGAGGCCAGACAAGTTTCTTGATAGACCCTTTTGATATTTTGTACATTGTAAGCAAATTCCAAATTGTGGAAGGGCAATTCCACAGTTTAGGAGGACATGAAATCGATAAAAGAAATGTGCCCCTTTATTTTAATTTTTGATTTAGGTATCAACTAATGCCATTGATGTTCAGGAATAATAGCGGTCTTTCAAATTTAGTATACAAATGATGCACAGGATAGAGTGCGTTAGTGTAGGCGTATAGTGCACTCGAGGGTATTTACAATTGTGAAACATGCACGAGGCGAAGCCGAGTGCATGTTGCACTACATTGTAAATACCGAGAGTGAGCTACGCCTCCACTAACGCCACGAAATAATCCTGTGCATCATTTGTTTTATAAAATGGGTCGAAAATTCGAAAACTAACAGCATTTTTCAGCGTTTTTCACGTACCTTTGTGGGTCAAGACGTCCGAAGATGTTCGTCCCAAACATTTACGCACGTCGCACTCGGAAATCCCGCACATACAGTATAAGTATGATGGGGGGTTGGGTTTCCGGACACTTAAGTTCCCGCAGGAAAACTTACTTATTTTACATAGAATATGCACCCTTTACCTTAAAGACTTGATATAGACTCCTCATATAGGCCTGCTAGACAACATACTCTGAAAACGGCGTGAGAATTAACCTGCTAAATCGTTGGATTTGCCCTTCAAAGTGACTCCATGTAGGCGTCCGGTCCCACAACGCTTGGTCTACTGTACTGTACAAAGTGTATGTATACGTACGCCACACATGTTATGCACAAGGGAAGAAAGGCCGGCCGGCCGGCAGCCCGAACTAGAAGTTGTTTACAGGATTGACAGCGCGTATGCATGCAATTCAAAGGAGCCGCCGCGCGCACAGACGATCGGCAATAGGATTTAACACGCAGTGCAATGGGACTGAGGAACCAAAGCACATGTGACTCATTTCAGCGCTTCCTATTGGCTACATTCTTGAACCCATTTTATAATAGATTTTATTTTTACTTTTCATTGATTTTGTGAGATCTTGAACCATCATTTGAAATGTACACGTGGGACTGGGGACAATTAAATTCACTTGAATACAAATTACAGTGGGTTCCTCCAAATTTTGCTAAAGGGAAAAAGATGAATAAATTTTCTGAAGTATTCCAGAGGTCATGTGATATTCTATCAAAATATTACAAAAGGGTGAAATGACATGCTGAATTACTCTGCACAAATGTAACGTTGCTATTAACAGTAACCTTACTAACCACACTTTAGGGGTCTAGCTGGAAAATTAGCAGTCAAAATGCTAAAAAAAATTTGCGGGAACATTTGTCATGATGCATAGATTGAAATTAATGCAACACTTTGTAGTAACTGACATTTTTGCACACTTTTTGTCACAAGATATTTATTTTTCGTCAAATCCTTTTTTTTTTTTTTTGGTAACATTACTCACCAACCCTTTAAGTTGCCATGACAACTCTAATATTTGTTGAATTGTATTCATTCTCTTCTATTATCATAAACTTAGGAAGGATGAAGATATTTTCAACATAATTTTGACTTGAGCTGTATAAATGGTGATTCAGTAGTAAGAATAGAAATGTAAATTTGCTTAAATATAACGTTAAGTACTATTCTAAACCATGGAAGTGCCCAGAAGATGAATGTCAAGCCCTTCTGAGAATTATATTTTACCTTTAAAGCCATCGTATGATCACCCATGGAGTTTCTCAGTCTCTACCATCAACTTCATAAGCAGTTTGGAAGAATCCCTGTCAATCCAAAAAATTACCAGCAGACCATCGCCAAGGTTCATGTGTTGAATCTGTGTGTTCATTTTGCCTTTGCAAGGCCACAGTACTCTCAATATGACAATGTGTAGTCATAAATGGCTTTCTTGTAAACTTCTTTTAAAAAAATCAACATCTTCATGTTAGACTTGCAATTCTCTGGATAGTCATAGATCATATTACATGCCATTACAATTTACATGTATGTTTAAAGTATGATGATATAAAAGTGAGCTACACTTCTTGCTTATGACTACAGATTATATTTCTGCATTGTATTGTACATGTACAATGTACAAATCCACCTACATACATTGCACTTGTATAATGTAGGCCAATAGTTTTGATTGATTTGTGGAAAGGGGGATTTTTTTTTATTGTATTCTAGTCTGATCGCTTTGATTGATCGTAGTATCTGAAGTACCATCATGCCGCACCCCGGGGTACTGTCATACCTCGGATTATGGCATTGTGTAGCGCCATCTTGTGTTCGTAAGATGTATATGTACAGTTACACATTCCCATTTGTGGTGGCCAAATTGTAGCTGGCGGGTATAATGATCCCAAAGCCAATTTAGCCCTGTTTATATGACTGTTTAAAACGTAATTAATGCAATAATAATGATAATAATGATAGTAATAACACTTTGCAATATCTTTCTTTTTAACGTGTTTATTACAATTTAGAACAGTATTTCAGGATTAGATCATGTTATAAGCCATGAACATGTCCCATGATTGCTTATTTTATATCTTCCATGGAGTGGTAATACATTGTGCGGTGTTGCTGTTTGAGTGTAACACTGAGAGCACTTGTGTAGTGTGTGATGAGCACTCATGTTGTACAGTGATGATGCTGCTGCACTGCTGAGCTCATTGTTTAAAAAAAAGAAAAAAAAGTTTGAAGTACCTAATCCTAAGGCACCAAATAGTACTGTCACCCCTTTTTGTGGTAACCCAGGTTATGATATCCCTTCCCCTAAAATATAGTAATTCAAGAAACTGGCAGATTTTTATTTGGTACCCCAGGGTACCAAAAAAAGAAATTTGCCATTTTGTTGAATTATCATTATTATCATTCTTTTTTGGGGGAGGGGGGGGGGGGGGAGGGATATTATAACCTCCCCAAAAATATATGGTAATTCAACAAAGTGACAGATTTCTGTTTGGTACCCCGGGGTACCAAAAGTCGCATCATGTGTAGGTTATGTAATGTCTTTACGTACAACTAACATGACCGATGGGGTATGATGGGGGGGGGGGGGGGGCAAGAGATCAATGGTAGAGTCAGTCAAAGCTTTGCCATGATAAGTGCATGGAATATTCATTCATACTCTGATTCATGCATAATATAAGCAATGAGCATTCACATGTCAGAGAGTGTAAAAATACTGTGTATGTAATATTGATGAAGATGCTCTTTGAACATAAAAACCTAAATTTGACATTTCAGCAGTTCATTTAATATCGTACCAAAAGACAGACACACACACACACACACACACACACACACACACAGAGGATTCCTTTGTAAAGAAGTATACTGTAGTACAGCTTGTTCTTTGTTCTGTATCAGAGGATCAGAATATGTGAGATTTCTTTAAATAGCTCCACTGAATTTGATGTGTACATTATATTCAGTGTACACAAGTATGACAAGCGAGTTTCGTTCTTCAGTCTTCCTGCTACACTGTGCATGTACATCAGTGTAATTCGTTTTACAGCTTTGTTAGAGCAGAGGGGGCTTGCAGCTGTGACCAAGAATGTTTTCACACGAGCCAAGAAACGTATTGCCTGCATATTGCAATGCTGAATTACAATTATGCTATTAGAATAATCATCTATACACAGGAACTGAAAAAGGTGTCAGGGATTCTGCAGTTTCACTGAGAGGTGGAGTGACTTCTTTCTTGGTACCCATCAATTACTCTTGAACAGAGCTCCGGACTCGATACGAGCGGCAGATTTGAATTTTTTTTTTTGCTGTTTGGCTGAATTCAGTAGGACTGGTAGTAGTAGCAGTATAATTATATACGAGGGGTCTCTGACTCTACTGATACAAGTGGTATTACTTCTTGTGTTCATCCTGTCTTTCGTGAAGAGGAAGGTACTAAAAAGGCTTCTTCCATTGACAAAATGTTCATACACACCTGATGGTACCAAATATCAGGCTCGGCCTCCTGCGAGGCCTTATATGCTATTACATCACAGCTGCATAGCTTCACATGCAGTGCGTGCATTTGAGGGGCGTGGTTTTTTTTGGTGTTTTTTTTAAAACAAAAATAGTTGAAACGTGGAAAAAAAAGAACAATTTGGGGGTCAAATGAATGTTTTGTGCCATCATTCTGGGTGAATTGTCATTTGAAAAAGAAAAAAAAAATGAATTTGGACCGTCCTTAGAATTGCGCACTTCAGTTTAGCCTTCATGATTCTAGTTTGCATACACATGGCCAAAATTGTCTTCAGAATGATGATTCTAATGAAGCATCGCTATAAATCATCATTCAAATGGTGAATTCTCTGCCCGTGTGAAAACGGTCGAAGATTTTCCTCGCTTTCCATAGGCATGAAAAGACTGAATGATGTGAAAATCAGATGGCAGGTTAGAACGGGGATGGGGGTGGATCGATGAGGGTGGGGAAGATGTTGAATGGGTGGAGATGTCTGGAGATCCTGCATGAAATGACCCAAGGAAGCGCAGTACGCATTTTACAACTACAGCTCATGGTCTGGTGCCAGATATGTTGTGCCTTTTACACTAGCAGGAGCATAGCAAGCATATCCAGTAAGTTTCTACAGTGTGTCTTGAACAGAGAAGGAAGTTATCACGTACACATGTAACATTGGCTGGTATTTTGGCAATTATGAGCTTCTTTGCTGTTGGGAGCTGGTCTGTGTGCATCTCTTTGGCAGTGGTAAAGTATTGTTTCTGCAGGCAGTAATGAGTCATCTGTTGTATGGTTTGTTTTGTACTCAGTGTGTGCAGACATAGGCAATTCCAAGTACCACAAAATGGAGAGAGAGAATATTTTGTCTGGCTCAACTGTTAAGTGTTATTGTGTTGATTGTATAGAAAACAAGATGTTTGCAACCTGTGGTGTACATGTGCACATTATCACAGTCATCGTGATGGGATTGGAAGTGCATTGAACTATGAATCATTGTTCAGTACAACACTGTAGAGAGAAAGACAATTTTGTTGATTTTGTCACGAAGAGGAGATACAAAATTATTGACTATATTGAGCTGTTGTCTTGACACACATTGTAGTTCACTTGTATGCATGTACATGTACAACTACTGTACAATTGTACCAGGTACATGTATCTATGTGAATGCTGCTCTTCATTGCAGAGAAAATGGGTCACTCAGTGTTAAAATTTTATGAGGATATCCCATAGTGTCCAGCAGGCCATGCCAGTGAATTCTGGATATGGACCTCACCAAATCTGTCAATGAGTAATCATATACTTGTACATACACACTGTATACTCTAAAAGCTGTTATTTTCACTGTACATGTAAATGAGGAGGTCACAGACATTTTCACGAGATGCTTTTTTGTGTGTGTGATTTGACACAGAGGCCATTTTAAGTGCCCTAATGCCTCTCCGTTTGCGGTATTTTCGCTTGTTGCCACTTGATGAATTTATGGCCCAACAGTGATTCACAAAATTCATGAAAATTAAACCCTTGCGAAAATAATAGCTTTTACAGTGCTCTCAGAGACCCAAAGTTACATGTAGGTATGAAGATGTGACTCTCTAAAATGGACCATATCTCAGTCACGACAATTTCCAACTGGTACACATGTATACAATTTCAACAGGATGTCCATTAATCCCACAATGCACTACAAAATGTTGCTTTGTTTTTATGTGTGTTTTCATCCAAGGAAGTAACATGGTGCTAGCATCGAGCTGTCGTGATTCCACCAAATGAGTCGTGTGTTATCAACTCTCTCTCTCTCTCTCTGAGTAGAAACCTGGAAGTCATGGGCCAGCTTAATATCCTGTGTGTGTGTGCGAAGGTCACGGTCGTGCTCAGTTTCTACCTCGAGCGTGCCAGTCACTTGCCAGAAGTCGGTTATCGTGTAATCATGACATCGGCAGTGTTACCTTACGTGAAGTGTTGGCGCATTGCTGCACTTCCTTGGAAATTGAGTGGCATTTAGTTTGTGGTCTGGCACTGTGTTAACGATGTTGTACTATGTTTGAGTCAAACGAATCGCTCCATTACACCCTTCAAAGGAGCTTCCTCTATGCAGTTTTCATGAGCATCAGTAAAACTTTGCAAGGATGTATATTGATAACTTGTAAATTAGATGAAGAAGAGCTTGTGGTTATGGGTGATCCCTAGGTGATAAATCATTCTTTTAGCTTTTGACATGGAAGTTGGTTTCTGTGCTTTGCTGTGAAACATGTGATACTGAGGTACATATCTGGCGAGAAGTAACGCAAAAGTTGGCATGTGGTGGAAAATTCTTGACAATTAGCCAAATTGGGTACAATTTTTTCTTTTGACAGTTCAAATAGAATTCACTTAAACACAATAGGGGCTTTGATCAGTAAGAAAATGATATCAAAGAAACACACACAAAACATGTCCACTGAAACAGTGAATTTTATTTTCTTTTGCAAGTATTTTTTTTTAAGGAAACAAGAATCAAAACTCTTACATGTTTGTGTTTGTTTTTTTCTTCATTGCTGTTTTGCAATGTATGCATGACTAAGAACAGAAAGGGGGTGGGGATGTACAGGCTCCACCTGTTGGCTTCATCTAGGATAAATCCGGGAGTGTGTTATATTAATGACTTCCTGTACAAAAGGCTGAAATGTCACTCTGCTATGTAATCCATTTTATATGTACAATACCATGCCTCCTGTGGTAAAGTCTATAATATGCAGTACGGTAATCAGGAATTTGTAGTTTCACATTAGAGTGAACAAGTATCGGTATTATTCAAATTTATTTATATACGTCGATGTAGGGTAATTTGTCAATCAGTTTGCAGTAGTACCGGTATTGTTCACTGTTTGACCACTTGATTTGTACACAGTTGTTGCTGCCTGTAGATCAGGAAATGAATTGTTTTGAAATTGGATCTCAAGGCTTCATACTCCACTTGTGCCTATTTATGATACACACTACAGACACACAGTGGGTCAGTGTTATTAGATATCAAAGGGAAGTGACCCTCCAAGGTACACGTTGTACAATTGTATATACTTTCCATATATGCCCATCATGTGCAGTATACCCGGGCAGGAGGTCATTCTGCCTAATAAAAGATGCTTGTAGCTACATTGGCAGACTCCGTAAAAACATTTAAACAGAATCTCAAGTTGAGAATACGTTCCCATCTTGTTTTGGTTGAATGTTTGTTAGATCTGTTTGTATATTCCTATTTCTCCCTTTTCCTTTTAACTGTAATACTGTAAAACCAGAAATGTTTGTGTACATTTTCATTTTGTCAATTTCGTGAGAGCCAAAATTCGTGAAATTGAAATGCACGTGAAAGTTCTTGTTTGCAATCTGTGCATTGAATGAAAGTTGCAATTTATGAAGGTTTCATGCCGCGAAAAAGGCCGTCAGCTCAATTTCGTAAAAATCTCATGCCAGGAATATATCTTGTTTTACAGTACAGCGCTGTATGTATACACGTTGTAACTGTATGCAATTTGCTTTACATCTCCCTCTGGCCCTGAGGATAGGTCACCAGATCGATGGTGCACTACAATGCTGTATTTATTATAATTGCTATTAATTACATCATATATTTTTTGTCAAAAAGAGAAAACTTATCTTGGTAGTATTTACTAATATCAACGAGTGCTACAAAAAAAAAAAATGTGTCATTTGTCCTGAATGTACATTGTAGCACTGAAAAGGCAACATTTGACATATTTAAACCATATATGTATGAATACTTTAATGTTATTCTCTTTCTGGGCTTTGCATGTATGCTAAATACCATTGAATTTTGTTGTTGTTGTTGTATTGTGATTATTGAACATACATTGTATATGATGAATCACTGTTCCATTTTGTGTTACATTTACTATCTTTCATAGTGTTACGATTTCCTGACCCACTCCAGAAGACTATCTTCCACGCACATCTAGAAGAGCAGAGGGATTTCTCCCACAGACATCAGGAGGTGATTGATTGCTGTCGTTGCAGACTTGAACTAAAAGGTAAATTAAAGAATTTAGTCAACATGTAAATGGTGCACAAGTCTGAGTTGCATCAGTACGAATTGTGTGCATGAGGAACCTATTGACTTCTTATACCCACGTGGCTTTACCACGTGGGTGTAGACTAGTTACTGCGTGCACAATAAGCCTACCGACACACAAAAAGACATGTAGTATGTGCATTATCTGTTTTATAGAACAGTGGACAAATTTTATCTGAAATCCATTGTTTAAAATCGTGTATGCAACAATAAATAATACTGATGCCTGGCAAATCTATTTGACGCCTTTCTTTTTGGCTTGCCATAGATATATGGCTAGCCGTACCATTCATCCAGTAAATAAGTTTAGCTAGCCAATTGCCATCTCTTGCTAGGTGCGCAAACTTTTGCTACAAGTACGCGATATGCATGTTTTCCGTGGCTTCCATCAGAGATTGTAATGATTTGATGTTGAACATGTGGCTGGTAAACTTAACACACAGCTCGTAACCAATGAGATTTGCAGAATTTTCTCGGCCTGTTCGTTATTACACCTTCAACGTAAGTTTTGACCCATGTGGACCAATAATATGTAGTGTTGTCATAAGGAAATGAGTCAGTTCTGCAGACACAACTGGGTTTGGCTCTTGCAACACAGCATTTGGTTGTTGTTTAACATGTATTGGCTTCATTAAAAAAAAAAAAATTTTCAGCTTACCTATTCTAGGCGAATGGCTCAAGTGAGCTGTTGTGATCGTTCAGCATCCATCGTGCTGTGTCTGTCATCTTGTCATGCATAAACTATTTCATATTTTCATTTTCTTCTTGAAAGCTGGTGGCTGGATTTTGACCAAGCTTGGCAAAAGTCCTTTAATAGTGGGGAAAGGAGATTGTATTGTCACTATTGCAAATGGTGGTGCCCCAGGGTAGGGGGTTAGGGTTAGGGTTCAAATATCCCAACTGAGCCAATGTTCATGATCATTGACATTTTAGTCTTTTTGCATGTACATATTCATATTGACTGTTCAAGAACTAGTCTGTAAGGATACATTGTGTAACTTAAACTCCACAATTTCCTAACTTACTTAATTCTTATCCAATTTTGATTTAAAAAAAAAAAAAATCTTTTCAGACTAACTTTCAACTGGTCTAATACCCCTTTGAGAATGTGAAGTGTTTCTGTTGAGTGCATATGAAAAAGTACATACTTTTTTTGGTAACTATTCAAGGGGGGGGGGGAGTGCTGGTTTTATTTTGTTTTTTCATCATGAGCCATTTGCACAAGCAGGAAAAAAGTATGAGATTTTGGAAAACATTGTGAGGTAGCTGTACCAATTGCCACCCAAAACATCAGAAAAATTGCAATCGGGATTGTTTTTGTGAAGTTTGTGTGAAGTTTGCTGAATCATTTTGCACAGTTTTACAAGACTAGAACATGCAGGGAAATATTAGAGACAAAAAATAGAAGAAAATCTGGAGATATGGGGTAATTAGTGATTGCAGCATAAAGGCAGTAGCAACAATGCAAGAACTTTAATAGACCCGAACAGCATATTAAGCCCAAGCTGAAAAGCATTGTTAGCATTGATCCAGTCAGACACATGAGAAGAATTGAGAAGATATACAGTTTCCCTGTGAGATATTGTACTTGTAACTATGGGCTTACAGTTCCAAATTCTGACCAATGGAAAGAGAATGCATTGACCTTTGTAACGTACATGTACAGTCATTAGCATATTAAAAACTACAAGTGAATGTGAAATGGAGGAAGTTTAAAACTGTCTGGTAGTTGAGATATTGATTGCCAGTGAAATACGAGACGACCATGATGTTATCTTAATAGCCTTTAAACAGAAAAAAAAAATCAGGATGTAGAATAGTGTAGTGGCAGTGACATCATACTCCTGTTGTTGTTGTTGTTTTGTTTGGTATGTGTGTGCATGTGTGTGTGTGTGTGTGTGTGTGTGTGTGTGTGTGTGTGTGTGCGTGTGCTTGAAGGTAGGTAGCTCCTGCCACTCAAAAGGCAGCGTAGGAGTTGTAGGTACACCAAGGCAAGAGCTGCAAAGTTGTTGGCTACCGGGAGAGAGGAAGCCCTATATAGTTAACACATGCACCATTACCACTCAGCACACACACGACAAGACAGGCTGTCTATTTCCCCTGGACTTCCTGTGTGGCTAAACACAGGGAGAGCGTGTGCAGTAGTGCTAGGCAGTGGCGAAACCCTCAACCAGTCCTATGTGCCCACGCGTTTCACACAAGTAGCAAGAGGAGTTTATTACAGGAATTATCCGTTTGCACTTTCTACGTATATCTGGGAGATTCCTTTTTTTTTATTCCTTCTTCTTCGTTCCAGTTTTGATTTTTTTTTACTTTTCGTGGACTTTTGGACGACGCGTAGTGAAGGGGCTTGTGAAGCCTGCTGCTGTGAACTTGAACTCAATCTCCGTAATTAATTGGTTTTTAGTGCCATGAGTTATCAGGGGTATTATGATTGTACGTCAAGAGATTGGTAAGTCTTTCTAAATGACTGCGTGTATGTGTGTGTGTGTGTTGTGTTTTTTTTTTTGCATGTGATTTTTTTTTGTTCTTCATGTGTGTGCATAAAGCATGTGTGTTTTGCAGCATAGAAAAATCAATGTTTGCTTGATAGTATAAAATGGTTTATAATTGAGAGTTTTCAGTGTGTAATTCACATCAGTGTGAAAACAGCGATTCAGCCTGTTGGCTGCTACACGTATGTTTTACTGTAAACTTTATCAATAAACTATCTCAACAGTAGCAATAGTAAAAAAAAAAAAAAGTCTAGTTTGCTAGTATAGCCTTACCATATTAAGCTGAGCTATTTTCTTTTCAATGGATATTGTAGTTCCTATTCCCTGTCAGCTGAGCGGGTTGTAGGAAGTTTTGACGTAATTGTTCCTTTCCTGTCCTGTCCTGGAAGTGAAACTACACTCTGTGGTCAAGGTGTTGTCAGTAGATGATAAATATTGAGATGAAACAAACACACCCGTAGACGTTTCTGTGAAGTGTCTCTAAACCATTGATGGTACGTGTCTCTGAGTGATGACATCATTCATTGCCTCATCTAATTTGCATGTGTGCATTTTTTTTTCAATGAATATCTCTGTTTTGTAAAAATGTGCATACATGTAATCAATGTAATGAATTTGTTTAAAAAAATTGTACTGTATGCCACTGTAGTACACAGTCATTCAAACCATCATAAATTGTTTTCTGTGCAGTTGTATGTTATTTTGAGTATGGTACAATAATGAGTCAAGCAGCATCCTTTAGGCCCTTGTGTAAATGCACGACATTATTAGGACAAATACTGTATATATGCTAAATATTTCGCAAGGTTTTTATGTTCGCGAATTTTGCGAGTCAGATGCTAGTCACAAAATTAAAGACACACAAAAATATTGACTCTGATCCCCATGTGGATGTGACGTACGCGTGTACATTTCTCCGTTCAGTACAAGACTCCATGATCGCAAGTTTAACCACTCACGAAATCGTCGGGAATTCCCGATTCGTGAAAATTTAGACTCGCGAAATATATGGCGTATACAGTATATGAATTTAAAGGGACAGTTTATGGTGATACTGCTTCTTCACAGAGCAAATGCTGTAATTGCAGGTAAATATGAGTGTCTTTGGGGTTTGTGTGTGTGTACAGCCCAGCTTTATGAGTATTAATGGGAAAGTAATCATATCAGGAGTCCTGTTACCTGTGCCATTGTTAAGCTGGTTCATATTTCCTGTCATAAGACTTCCTCTGTTTTTAGTGTGTTTTCTTTGGTTCTTCTCATTTCCCCAAATTAGCAGCCTGGCTATTTGCTGATGGCTGCATTATTTGTAGCACGTATGTATTCTGGTGTGGATACATGATAAATACTGTAGTACAGTACGTACAATTGAGGGGGTCGGTGCAATATAGTGCTAACCCACACAATAGTCATTTTTAGATAATTGCTGTTGAATGTTTGGAAAGTCCATACATTGTACATTAATTAAACATGAATGCATGCATTTTTTACCATCTTATTGGTTGAATTCAAATATGATATTTTCACGGAGGTTAGAGTGAAGGATAAGGATTATGAAAATGCATGTAACTCAATTTTGACAAGAGTGTGGGTTAGCACTATATTGCACCGACCCCCTCAATTGTGTGAATGTAAAGTAGTGAACTTAGTACAACAAAACGTATAAAGTAAAACAAAATTAAACAACTTAAAACAAGATTTTCCCCAAATCTCTGAAAGCCATACACTGTATGCATACATGTACATACACATTGCACATATGCACAACTTATGGTGTTTGCAAAATACCAATTTACATGCATGAGCCCCACATTTTAGATTCTTTTTTGTTGTTTTTTGTGTAAAAGAAATATAGCAACAAGTGCAATAAGTAAAGTTCTGTTATTCCCATGGAAATTTGATATTTTCTACTTTATTTAGCCACAATAGTACCTAGGGAAACAGTCCATTTATAAATTTCCAATATTAAAGCAGAATTTTTATTGATTACTTGTAGTTTTAGAAACTTTTGCAAGAATTCAGGGGCCCGTCTTATAAAGCCTTCAAATCAATCACAAGTCCCCAAATCAATCGCAACTTGCATTGGAGCACACACAAAACTTGTGATTGATTTCTATCGCAAGTCTTTATAAGACAGGCCCCAGATATGACTCGAGCACTACATATGTACAGTATACGTACATGTTTTTCTTTGAGGTCAAACTACAGGCTGTAGGTTTTGGCATTAGTAATTCTGGGGAAAACAATTCAAGATATTTAATGCACAAGGTCAGGGAAGATGGTTTTCCCCCACGGATGGTGTCGATAGATCCTGTGATTAAAGTCCACCATTGATGTGCGGGGGTTGAGGTACATAAATCTTGTGATTCAGCAAGAAAGCTAGTATGTCAGCGTATCATGACTGGTCCGCACACTCCTTAAGCTGCTTGTAGGTGCTTTCACATTTGAATTTAATGCGGTGGAATAAAATACCATTATAGTAATTTGTAGGCACTATTCTCGTAGAGAAGATGTAATTGTACCATGGCTGTGGTACACTGTAAATAATACAAAAGTACCTTATGTAGAAGGGGTCACAAAATTCTGCAATCTTTATTGTCGTGAGTTGTGTGGCGATTTTTATTAGCCGCACATTGCCTCACTGACTATAGCCACTGTAAACATGTTATCGTGCACTTGTTGCAAGAGTGTTCCCTAATCTCAAAAAACACATTGTCATTACCACTGCATTGCCATGTACCCATTTGTACAGTGGGTCCAAGGATGTGGGTGCACCGGTTGCACTGTAGGTGCTACACAGGATGTGAACCATGGGTCTTGACTGAGAGCCAAAGGCCTTATCCTCTGTTCTACTGTAGTGCTTCCACAAAATGAATATGTGACCTATGTAGCGACATCGCTTTCATGCCTCTTCTCCTCTCTTTGTCTTCCACTGACCGCGCCCTCGACCCCGCCCTTTCCCCCTCCCCGTCCCCCTCCCCGTCCCCCTCCCCCTCCCCCTCCCCCTCCCCTTCCCCTTCCCCCTCCCCTTCCCCTTCCCCCTCCCCTTCCCCCTCCCTTTCCCCCTCCCCCTCCCCTTCCCCCTCCCCTTCTCCCTCCCCTTCTCCCTCCTCTTCTCCCTCCCCTTCCCCCTCCCCTTCTCCCTCCTCTTCTCCCTCCCCTTCCCCCTCCCCTTCCCCCTCCCCTTCTCCTTCCCCTTCCCCCTCTCCTTCCCCCTCTCCTTCCCCCTCCCCTTCCCCCTCCCCTTCCCCCTCTCCCTCCCCTTCCCCCTCCCCCTCCCCTTCCCCCTCCCCTTCCCCCTCCCCTTCCCCCTCCCCTTCCCCCTCCCCTTCCCCCTCCCCTTCCCCCTCCCCTTCCCCCTCCCCCTCCCCTTCGCCCTCACCCTCCCCTTCCCCTTCCCCCTTCCCTTCCCCCTCCCCTTCCCCCTCCCCCTCCCCATCCCCCTCTCCTTCCCCCTCCCCCTCCCCCTCCCCTTCCCCCTCCCCTTCCCCCTCCCCATCCCCCTCCCCATCCCCCTCCCCATCCCCCTCCCCCTCCCCCTCCCCTTCCCTTCCCTCCCCCCTCCCACCCCACATCCAGGCAGAGCAAGATGTCCTCGCACCAGAACATGCGCAAGGTAGTGGAGCAGCTGAAGATGGAGGCCGACGTGAAGCCGATGCTGGTGTCCCAGGCAGCCCAGAGCCTGCGGGACTACTGCGAGAAGCACCACTCCAGCGACATGCTCCTCACGGGGATGTCACCCACCGGGGAGAACCCCTACAAGGACAAGGGCAAGTGCCTACTGCTCTAGTCGCATCCCAGGATGGTCAGCCGCTGAAAAAAAAAAAAAAAAAAAAAAAAACATACTTTCACTTCCCTTCTAGTGTCTCATCTTCTCTCTGTCTCTCGCCTGTCTCTTCTTCTATATCTATCTCATGTATTCTCTTCGCTTGTTTCCTTCCCACAATTTCTCCTTTTTTCCAAAAAAAGTTTTTGTTAGTTTTTTTCTTTACCGTAACTGCCGGACTATATTGTGATAATCTTCTGCTATGCTTGAAATTTCTTTCGGAGTTGCTCTTGCACGAGCACTGTATTGTCGCTGTGTCTTGCAAGCTGAGCTGTACGTGGAAGGAAAAAGTGTGGTTGTGCCTGTCGTAAAAGGTTTTCTGCACAAGATGCGTTCACATTGATAGGGAGGAGTTCAGAATTCTTCAGATGTCAGTCCTGTTGATTGATCATGTCTGATTCCATTGAAAGGTGTCATTTCTCCGTGCGTCGTGTCGGATCTGTACCACTTGCGAATTTGACTGATGCATTTACACAAATGCAAATAGCAAACCATGTGTCGAACAAATACTGTACCCGCTATACATTCTGCGTGGAAAGTATTTCCTACTGCTGACCATGTGTGATGATCAGCATGCCAGGCTGCCAATTTGATGAGCATAATGAGCAATAACAGCAATCCTTTGCACTCCTGGCTGCTGCCACAGAATAAAAATCAGTCATAATTCTGATTCTTTCTGAAATGTCTAGAAAAGCTTGAGGTTGTGTTATCTCCTTTTTGAAGTGAAATGACAAATAGGAAATCTCTTTTCTTGGTTTTGGCTCTTTGTATGGGATTATGGATGCGTCATATGCATAGTACATCGTCGCTGGGGTGACGAGACCTTGTATCTGCAATTTTGGTGAAAATGACTTTTTTGGATTAATGGTCAGTTAAATCAGTTAAGTGATGTCCTGTCCAAATCCTAGATGTCTTACCCCAAATATGAAGCCACCACAACATGTCAAAGGAATGTCTATCCCATTGGATACAGTGCTTTGGCTGCCATCTTTTTTTGCTCTCCTGAACATGTAACATTTTGTAGATACGAGGTCTTGTCGCCCCAGCGACGGCATGTATGTTAAGCTCGCAAGATGTCAGTACAATGTATTGCTTGTTTAGTCCACCTCCAAAATCATTTGCAAGTCCATTTCTTGTCATTTTTTTTCTCTCACTCTTCCATGTAGTATTTATTTTAAGCCTTTCTAGAGAGGCTGTAATATATCCTATTTACTCTTTAAGTTTGACCTTATTTACCCTGTCTACTTACTTGACTTTACCACCTAATGTACTCACATGGTGTTCTGAGAATTTTGTTGACTTTTTTGTACATAAAACATATGTATTGCAAGCTAGGTTTTTCTCTTTTTTTCTGTATGCAAGAATTCTGAACAGTATGAAACATGCTGTGATAATTTACTTCAAAACAATATAATTTTTATACTTTCACTTGGTATTTGTAACAACGTACAGTATATGTTAATATTCCTTCCCCCTACAGATTAATTACTATGAAATATTACATTTGAGAATAGTTAATCACACACTCTGTTCAATAAATCAGCCTGTGATAACAAATTACTTTTAAGAGTTTATACTCCATTGTAGAATTCATAGGACTTCCCCATTGGGGTGTGCATAAAACTGTCCTATCTTTTGCCAATTACCACATCAAAAATTTACTCCAATCCATGTCGAAATACATGCTGAAGTTAACGTACAACCATTCTTCAGGTTTAATTATTTAAGATGAAGAATGGATGCACAATGTATGGGTGTCTATATTTTCAGTCTGTTACACATTTTTTTCATGTTCACATTTTGTTTGTCTTTTTCAACTATTTATACGTGGAGTGCCTCAAAGCTCATTGATATTTCTCTGTTGCATAACAGTACGAGTCCATGTGAAGCGTGTTATATTGTGCCTCGTAACTCACATGCTATGAAGTTCACTGCAATATTGTGGAATCTGGTATTTTTACTCCTCTGCTTATGTAATATCTATTCTGTGGTTGTCACTCAGATTTTAGTGTGTTTTTATTTAATCACTCTTAATCATACCAATTCTTCAAGTGTTGCAAGAGTCCAATCTGAGGTTCGCAAACTGGTGAATAAGTATTGTCCAACTTTTAGAGCGCAGGTGGTTTAATCTGTGATGCATTCATGTAATTTGATGGACCAAGATTTAAAACAGCGTGAGAAGGACTAATGTGGTCTTCTGTTACTGTAAAACCTTCACTAAACTCTGAGGATGATAGCAGGTAATGAGAATGATCAGCCTTGGCCATCTGATAAGAAGTGAAATGCATGCTGGGTAGAAAACATCATAGGCAGGATGACATCACAGCAAAACTGAACGGATCCTTTGAAACATCTGCATGTAACATTTACATAGCAAAAACTCGGCAGGGATATGTCCCAGCGATCTGTCACAATGTGGTGTGGATTTGCCGCATTGCAAAAGGATGGGACCAAACATGAATGGCACATAATCCTCTCTGTTCGCTTGTCGTCCAAACTTCCTAGTTTCTGGACAAATTTACAGACATTGTAAAGCTTGTTATAACTTCCATCAGGGAAAACCCTGATTTTTAGTATGTAAAATTTCCACTGAATATTTTTTTTGTGGTATTAGTGAAAACCTGACCAGCCAGATGAATGTATTAAGACAGTGAATCAAGACAAGATTCATGCAGTATTGACCAATTATGTTTGGTGTTTTTTGAGAACTAGAAAGGCTAAGAAATTCTCATTCACACACACTGTACATCGGAATATTCTTTCAGAGGAAAAGATGCTACCACTTAATCTGTATTTCCATCACTCAGAATCTTCCTATAAGCTCTACAGGAAGATTTTCATGTGTGCTGTCCCATTTCCTTCCTGAAATTGATAGATAGACCTGTAGCTTGATCGTCTCTTTATGTCAGGTAAATTAAGTCACTGTGTAGGAATCTATGGCAGCTCTGTGGACTTTGTAGTGATTGCATGGTTGCAGCTTTTGTACTAAAGAAATCCTTCCGTTTTTCCCACAGTAGTAGTATTCTTCTTAAAAAAAAAAAAAATGTATATTCAGGAAATGGTGCATTACTGAGTAAACCAGATATCTCTGATATTGAACAAAGGTATGAATGGCTTCCAACTTTGAATGAACTTTTTGTAATGATGCTGTATATTACTTTTCGATAGGTATATTCCTTTTTTTGGTAGATTTTCACAGACGAATAGTTGGAAGTAATTTGATTAGAATATTTAGAGAATGGAATCATGATTAGGAAGACAAACTTTCTAAAATTTGTGTTTTTTTTTTTTATGACTTCAAAAACACACTATCATGTTACTAGTACACTGTAATTGCTTATCAATATATATCATGAACCATTTCAAATGAGTAATCATCCTTACATATTATGGACGAAACATCAAACCAGCCAGGCACTCACTTCATCCGAGTGAAATATGTCATTCATATCAATTTTCAACCCCTTTCCCTTTTAAATTTTTCCCTTGTGTCCCTCAAAATATTGTAATGTGAATGAGTGTACACATATACCATTGTAGGAAACTTGTGTTAATTACTGTAGCTGTGTATGGTTTCAGAATGATGGGTTGTGACAAATACCTATGGGAACAGTGAGCTTAATGCACTGGATGTGTCACCACACACTGCACACTAGTGGTTGTTTAATAGACTGTTCGTACGAAAATAAGAAAATATGGCCGTCACACATTTGTGTGTTTAAATTACATCATTGCGTGTATGAATTGTTTCTGTGAGCTAGTCCCATGCTTGGTAATGCACAAACAAATCCCACTGGTGGTGATAAGCAATGAATTTATTTGTAAGCTGACAGCCGATATCCTGGTATGCAAGTCAGTAAATCTAAATTGCACCTACCACATTGTTTAATGAATCAAAGCTCACCAGATTTACTGATGACAGGTTCAAATAAGTCTCATTGTCGATTGTATTGAGTTTCATACCATTTTGCACCCAATGAAATTGCAGTTTTCTGTGCTGTTGAGCGTTCACTCAGAATAAATGGTAGAATTTTTGTCCACGGCACGTGTGAACCATTGTTGTTATTACCTCCAGCGAGAGGGCAATCATCTTTGCCAGCACTTGTTTGTTAGTTTGTGTGTCTGTAAGCAATATTACTCGACAAGGCATGAACAGATATTATATTGATAAGCAGGTTGGACTGGGGTCTCAGCCATGTCTAGGATCAGGTATTTGCAGCCTAATTATGAAGTCGTATAAAGTGAAAGAGCACAAAATGTCAAGGATGATGCTGATAGCAACTATACAACAACAGTGATAATGATAATTATAATGATGATGATGATAATTAATAATTATAATAATAGCAATAATGATACAATAATAATACCATTATTATTATTATTATTATTATTATTATTATTATTATTATTATTATTATTATTTATTATTATTATTATCATTATTACTATTATCATTATTATTATCATTATCATTACTATTATTATCATTATCATCATTATCATTATTATTATTATTATTATTATTATTATTATCTTCATTATCATCATTATTGTCATCACTAACAGAAGTATCATAATGATAATTATCAGGTAGCATTCCTGTATTTGTGGAAATGTTTTAGGGAGTAGTATTTGGTGGTTTAGAAATAACCATATGCATAGTTGACACACTGTAGAAATAATGTTTAGTTTGTGGTAATTGATTTGTATAAATATGGAAATTTGTGCATACTTTGCATAATACATATTTACTAGTGCGATATAAAACTAGCACAAACATGAAAATGTGTTTTTTTTTTTTTTTTTTTTTTTTGGGGGGGGGGGGGGGGGCTTGTTGCATGTAATACTATTTTATATTTTGGTTCCATGAATTAAAAACACAAGATATTCATCTCACCTGGGTGAGCGTGAAAAACTACTCCCAGAAAAATAATCAGTTTTACAGTAATCCAACATCCATCACACTAAATTTGACCAATGTGTACAAGCAACTGTTCAAGATCCCTACAGCATTCTGTTGAAATAGAGTGAATGGTGTGCTTTTGGTCTTCTGAATTTCAGCCAAAGTTTCTTACATTGAAGATTTCTACTCCTGACTAATCTACTAGATGATATTTATACAAATTAACACAATTATTTCCACAAACATTACTTATGGAACAAGTACAAGCACAGCCTTTTTTTTCCTTGATCAGGACTCATCGTTTCAATAATGCACCTCCATCCAACCATCGACCATGTACCAGGGAATCACACAAACACAGCAAAAAAATATGAATAAATAAAGAGAAGGGCATAAGATTTTTTTTTTCCACATGATTCAGACATATATCTGGCAGTATTTTATCTTTCTTAATTGAGTTGGTAATGCTTGCATAACAATCTCTTTGTGTGTCATAAATCAACATTCTCTATAGCATAAAACATTTACACTGCATCCACAGAGCCTTATTTTGGAGTGAAAACTTGGCAAACTTCACTCACAACTCAAAACTTTGAGGAGTGCTGGTTTCATTTTTTGCTTTATTTGCATCTCCTTGATAATACATAACTAAACTACTGTGCATAACATGACCCCCTTTTATCTACCCATGTCAAGCTCCTATATTCAGAATGTTAATGCATGCCGTTGTGCCTTTTGCCTACATTACTACGGGTATCCTGTTTGGTTCACTGCCTTAAATGGATTCTGTACAGTGGACAACATCAAACAATTCCTTTACATTGAATCTTAAAATAGTTCTGTGTTTTCAACGATGCGGGGAAATGGCATCTGATTACATTCAAGGTGGAGTGAAGCCCGATTTGTATCATTCCGTGTCCTTGCCTTTATCATGTTGCATGATCTAGTTTCATTCAAAATGTGTCTCATCCATGAAACATTGATTCTACTCATTTTAACTAAAAGTCTGACACTTACCTAATGTATCTGTTATTCTCGTCTAATATGAAGCTAGGGTCAACATCATTCTAAGAAGCAAGTATGCATATTCTATAAATTCATCCCAAAATAGGAGGGGGGTGGTCTATTCTACAATCTATCTGGATCCCAAAGTTACTACCTGTAGAATCAGTTTTCCAATTCATTTTCATCAGTTTCATCCACTTTCTAGCAGTCTTTATATTTTTAGGTTTTTTCTTCCTTTTTTTTTAATCATCATTCCCCACATGCACCACTTTGCAAAAATACTCATACAAGCATATATATCAATGAAATACAGTGCTTTGCAACAATAACATATCTTACAAAAGCAATACACTATCATTTAGAAATACTTTAAAAATATCTATGTACTTTCTGCAATAGATCTTTACAAGTCAAGCAGACAAGAGAAGTGCTGTGAAGAGATTAGATCACGGCAAATTAATCTGAACTGACAAAGTTTGAGCTCACAAACACACACACATACACATCTTTGTGCTGATTACAGAGTTGCAATTGATCAGAAGACATGTCAGTTGTCAGCCAATCAGAATTTGACTTGAGACATGGGCATGAGATACTGTAAAACACAATATTTTCACGGCATTAAATTTTCACGAATTGGAGCCGACGGTCTTTTTCGTGGCATTAAATTTTCGCGAGTTGCCTCGAATATTCAATGCGTATAGTGAAGACAAGAACTTTCACATGCAATTAAATCTCGCGAATCTTGGCTCTTACGAAATTCAAATGCACATGACCATTCCTCAGTTTACAGTAGCTCATTTATTATCAATCATACCTTCTTGTACAATATCTTCTCATTCCTGCCTCAAGAACAGGATAAAATCATTTTTGATTATAGGGATGATACAGCTTTGGTTGAGATGATTGCAGTTTTAACTTCTTGCGAGATGATTAGAAATCACTTATATGAAATATTACTGAGCAGCTACCAAGTTTATTTGAAGAAAATTAGTTCTGAAATGGCTGAGATATCCAAAAATACAGAGATCCTTATAATAGGTGGGTCCCACCTTTTACAGTATTAGGACCATTTTTTGTTTACTTTGTTTTTTGGATATATCAGCCATTTCAAAACCAATTTTCATCACATCAACTTTGAAGTACACTGCGCATGTATTCTTAGAATTATATCGTCGTGCGCATGGTAGATTGTCGTTAGCGCGCTTCCCTGCGCCTGGCAGATTGTCGTTACAGTGTGGGAGTGCGCATGGCAGATAGTCGTTAGGGTGTGGGAGTGCGCATAAGGTTAACAACATTCTGCCATGCGCACGGAAGTGCGCTAACAACAATCTGCCATGCGCACGGAAGCGCGCTAACGACAATCTGCCATGCGCACGACGATATGTTCTTTAATATTTCATATACATGATTTCTGATTATCTCGCAAAAAGTTAAAGGCTGTTTTTTGTGTTGTTACACATACTTCTACATCAGGAAATGCGAACACTGCTGCCTATGATGCAAATAATGATTGATGACATGGAAACAAGCTACTAAATTTACTTTTTTCCTTCTTTTTTTTGTTTTCCCTACAAAGTCCACATGCTTGATCCATCAATTTGTATGGCCAATTTTAACAATATTTTAACAATATTGATTACTAAGCTTTCTTAATTTTTTTCTTTTTTGTAATTCAGTGGGCATGTCCAGTAGGGATGGATCAAGAGCTTGATAATCCCATTACATTAAAAAAGAGAGAAACATGACATCAACTGCTGAAAACCTAAGAGGATCATTACAGGAAATCAAAACACTGCATTGCATTTAAAGCCACATTTGTCAATTCACAAGAGGCTTAATTCTGTCACTACCATGGAAAACCTATTTGTATATGATGTCAATGCCATTTGGAGATAATGGCATTTAGAGACTTAATTATCTTAAAAACTGTGCCTTTTCCAAAGATATAGGTCACATGATAAAGAAGTGTCATCATTTTTACACACATGATTTCCCATGAGTGTCTTCTCCTTCAATTCTTCTCCAGCAGGATGTAGGAAGGTACATTTACTCGATGCCAAACTGGTGTTAGCTTTTCATCAAACTGAGATGGTATTGAGACAGAATCACACAGTTCTCAATCTCGTCTGCTGATCTGGTTTCATATGTCAATAACTTTGCGAAAAATCTCACAACTTGTCCAAGACGTTGGCGAGAAGGCATAGGATGGCAAGGTATATTCCACACTACCAAGTGGTTCACTCAGAGAGATTGTGTCTTAGGAACCTATTCAACTTGTGGACAGATTTTCTGCACGCGAGTCCACTTTGCACGATTCAGAAATTGTCTCACTTTCTATAGGACACTCTGCAAGTTTCTTCACACCACAAAACTACCAACAGGATGTCTAAATGTCATTCACATTAGTAAAATGCATGTTAAAGTGTTTGTTTACAGAAGGGACTGAATGCCAGTGGTGATATGCGAGAGTTTCATGCCACAAAAAAGGTCCTTGGCTGCCATTCATGAAAGCTTGATGCTGCGAATGCTTCTGGTTTTACTGTAATGTGCAGCAGGCAGATTTCATCTGCCAGTTATTCATTGCAGACTATCATATGAATGGTATACAAATAATGAAATCAATGTTTATGAGTGCAATGGACAGAATATTTCACGAAGTTAAAGATGAAATGATCCATTCAACGAGGTGCAGCCAAGTTGAACGGATCAATAATTTCATCTTTCCCCGATTGAAACATTCTGTCCATTGCACAAATGAAAGAACGTTTATTATTTGTTTTAAATAACACCTAAAAATTGATCCTTGTCATCTGATGTTTTATGAATTTAGAAACAAGAGAAATGGTGTGAGATCTGAGATCAGGAGAGCGCTGAGCACTACACACCAGCGCGCTGTCCGTCAATATGCTTGATCACATGCACACGGCAAACGCAAACGTTTAATGTACGTAGTGTGCCAGGCTCTCGGCATGAGTGCAAATGGAGCAAAATCTCATGGATCCAAGACTGCACGGTAAATGGAGCCACAATTGCACGAATGATGACGTAAAAGTAAAACGGGAGAAATGATCAATATCAAACAACCAATCAAATGACTAGGATCTATTTACGTGTTATATAAATAGCAATGAACACAAGTCCTAATTTCTCATCAGTTAATGAAACTGGAGCTGATATGGTGTGCTCAAACTAGTCTGGGCATCATTTTGACATAATGATGACATCCAGATCAATGCAGAGAAATACATGCATTGAAACAAGCAACTGAACACTGTGAACAAAGGTATAATTGATCTACTCCCAAGAATGAGCTGAAATCAATCCTAATAAGATGACACTGTACATTCAAGAAGAAAAACATACCAAATCACGGTGATAAAAACAAAGAATTCACAGTTCTGCTTCTCCAATTACATAAAGAAAGAAAATATATCTATCATCTGTCACGCAAGCTGAATGAAAGCACTACGAAATATAAATACAACATTTTTTTTTATATGCATGACAACATAAATACACAAACAGAAACTCAAATATCTCTTTCTGTGCGATATCTGTCATGGATGTACGCAAGGTATTTTCGGAGGAGGTAGTTATAATGAGAATGGTTAGATGTGATTGATAACAACAGTCGCATATCAAATGCAATGGAGACAAATTTTACGTGTCCGCCTAAGCACTTTTGAAAATAGATTGTGAATGTAATTCCTCTGTATGTTGGGGGTACGCAGAGAATGGAAACATCCACACTTTTTCTCACCATACTACTTGATTATTCTCATTTTAATAGTGCAAGCAAAATTCAAGGGAGTATGTGAATGTTGTGCCCTCACTTTCACATTTACCCCATTTTTCTCTGGGAAGAATAAGAAAGCAGTCACTTGTACCACACTTTCACTTCTGCACAGAATTCCATGAGTTGCCAGCAAATAAATCTTATACAAATCATATTTTTTTAATATTATGTACAATTTTGTATTATTACAAATATTTTGTTGATATAATACAATAAATTATGTTGGAAAGAAAAGGCAAGTAATGTGAAAATGATATACTTGGGAATCCATGTGACAAGTTGCGTGCAGTTTTATCACTCATCTCTATGTACATACATACATGTACGTAAACACACAATCACAGACTCTCAACTGGAGGCCATTACTTCCGATGAGCGTATGCTTTGATGCGCATATTCACTGATGGGAACTATTCTTGGTTTTCGTATGTACCCCCACTGGGCAGCAAATGACAATCGTTTCGATCAGGAAACCCATGAATCCCCACTATCGGGTCTGTAAACTTAATGCAGTAGCGGATCGGGGGGGGGGGGGGGTTGCACTGGGCACATCCCCCCCCCTTTAATTTTGTTTTTATAAAAATGAAAAATTTAAAGGGGGCGCACCGAGTGTGCCCACCGCCCTTTAATTGTTTTTTTTTTTTTTTTTTGGGGGGGGGGGGGGGGTTGTCAGCTGATGAAACCGGGAAGTGGCAACAAATTGCACTGAAGTTTTTTTTTTTTTTTTTTTTTGCTCGTCAGCCGACAAACCCCGAAATTGGTATGGAAAAATACCTGTTAAGGCCTTTTTTTTGCTTCTTTTTTTTGCTTCTCAGCTGAATAAACGCACCAGAAATAAAAACTACTTTGCAGCCCCCCCCCTTAACAAAATCCCTGGATCTGCCCCTGCGAAACACCCAATTCTGCACAGAAATGCCAACCTTTTGCACAACCATATCATTATCCCAAATCCCTTCGCGCTGATGATAATGTTCCCAGCATCAATACATTACTGTTGCACACCAGAAGACAAGAGACCATTGCTACAAGTCCTGTCTGCTCTGTGTTGGGAATTGTTTTTTTGATCTATCAAGTGAGGAAAACTGACTTTATGAAACTTCAAAATGTTGATCCACATTGGGCAATGATTGGAAAAAAAAACGACTACATGATCACGAAACATCTTCAACTCTTTTATTTCAGTGGCATTGCAACTCAATCATAAGATCTCATATTGTTACTAATCATGATAACAAATTTGGAGCAAGACATATACACCATCAGTGCGTAAATATCTACAAATCAGAATTAAAACAAGATAAATCAAATCAGACATCCAAGTTACAAGCCATCTGTTTGTTTGTTTGTTTGTTTTTTTTTTTGAAATGTTAATTCTACATTCTGCCTCATGATTAATCTTGACTAAAGCCAAATGTGCCTTTAATCCTCTGCGTGATTTTCAGGCTTTGTCTCAACCTGCTGCATGAAAAACATCTTTCAAATCCGCAAACTGTGGTAGGAAGCAACTCATCACCCACCCTGACTCTTTTCTCAATATATACATTTCCATTTAAAATGTACCAAACACATGGTACCAGTTGTTCTGTCACTTCACAGCTTGAATACAGAATAAAACTGTGGATGCATACACGTTTTTACAACTTCATTCTTTTTTTTTTTCTGCCAATTTAAACACATTAAAAATAGTAATATTACCTGCTATCAAAGCAACATTTAGCCATCTGTATACATCACAACTGCAAGTGCTAACAAGGAAAAAACTAGACAGGAATTGCAAATATAAAGGTATCTAATCTCTGTTCTTCATGTGCTTCGGACCAATCCTGCATATCATATGTGAATAAAATTTGCATGACACTGTATCCTGCAACATCATTACACATATTCTCCATCCTGATTTTTTTCTGCAACTCTCCTCTTCTCTTTTGCACATAAATACCACCATAGGCGACACTATTTCAAAGAGTTCCTCCTACGTTAAAATCTCTTGCGTTTCAGGCCACTGAGGATTATTTGGAGTATGTGGGGGGGCACGGAATGACGTTCGGTTTGCCGGAATCAATCGTGTGTGTCGCGGTCGCTCTCCTCCTCTGAGCTCTCCTCCGCCTCCGGACCCATGTTGGTGATGCCTTCCTTCAGCATCGGCCTACCCTGGTCCTTCCCTGTCATTTGGATTGTCAAGAGGTGTATAAGAGAATAGTTAGATACTTAAGCACTTTTTTTTTTCTTTCTGCAAGCCTGGTAGCAAGGCTAATCAATTCACCTGTTGATGTGAGAGGCCTTTTAAAACTTATGGGCCCGAATTCACGAAGGTGGTACAAATGAAACCATGGTTTAAACCATGGACAAAAACCATGGAGCGCCAAGTGTCGCATGGAATATTTCATTATGAAATCAGTCATTTGGTCAATGAAATGATTATTTTGTAACGAAATGACAATATTTTGTAACTAAATGAACATTTCGTCCACAAAATGATAATTTCATTAACGAAACGGTCATTTTGTCAACGAAATGACCAATTTGTAACGAAATATTCCATGCAACACTTGGCGCTCCATGGTTTTTGTCCATGGTTTAAACCATGGATTCATTTGTACCACTTTCGTGAATTCGGGCCAAAGAGTTCTGTTTGCATGCATTAATTGTTGCTATTAATTGCTAGCTCAAGAAGTCATAATTCTGGTTGAAAGATGTTGAGTCATCACTCACTGAAACACCAAATTTTAGGTAGAAAAAAAAAACACATCAAAATGAAACTGAAATGTAAGAGCTTTCACTCAATGTTAAGATATTTGACAGAACTGAGACACATTAATATGACATCAACACGAATGGGAGTATATAGAGAAACTAGATTCCATGTAGACCTGTGTAGATATTTCATATGGTAATGACATAGCAGGCCATGGCAGTGTCTCAGCAAAAAGCTAGTAACAATTGCTCAATGCTACTACTATGTCAAACAGTGTTTGCTGCCCCCTCTTGGCAGGTCTCTGACTAACCACCCAAAGTTCTTGACTTTGGCAGTCACTGTGTAAAAACTGTCATACTGTGCTCTCATATATCTGAATCAAGTGTTTACTAATGGGTAACAGTAAAACATGAAAATAAGGTCTAAAATTTGCATAGGTTTCAAGGAAATAATCATTCATGAACATATGTAAATGAGATAAATCTCGCTTTTTCTTTACTTAAGCACAGAATGATGCCATGCAGGTATGAGTATGACAAAGCATGAAATGTAAGGTAATACATCAATTTATGTAGATCTCTTTTGTTACAATACTCTTTCACTTTTTGCTTTACATTTGCCATTTCAGAAGCTCTGGTAGTGAATTCACGACTTTCTTATTTCATGCTTCTTGGTATCGATTCTTCAGCGGACCAGTCTTTGACAACGCACTGATGCACAACTAACGGTACTGCCCTGATGTCCAGATCTTGTTCATGAGCATCGTAAACTATATCCTTGATATCATTATCTGCACAGAGGCCATTTTGCCATCACATCGGACCTTACCTAGTAGTCTTGCTCTGAGAACAACCTTGACTGATCTGCCATCTTCCTCCAGGGATTGCAGGGTGAACGGTTCGGAGAGGATGCCCTCCTTGTGTGACAGGAGCTCTAGCTGGATGTCATGACCATCATCTATGCAAATGAGATAACCAAACAAACAAAAGGATGTTTAGAATGGTTTGCAGGTACCATAGAAGCAACCTTCATGCTGAAAGCTGATTGGCTACTGCAAAGCTATTGCCACGGTTACATTGTAACCGTAGGCTCCTTTTAACAGATTGTGCTTGGTGTAAAGTGTCTTATGAAATGGGGATCATGTGATGGTGTGATCTAGTAGTTGATGCACTCAACTAGTAGTGCATGCAGATCCTGGGTTCAAGACCTTATAATGACACTAACATCAATATGTGAGGCTTGTCTCTATCTGTTTTGCGGTTGTTGTTTTTTTTCACTGCCTTGAGATGCAACAGATTCCACTTTTGAGGCTGATTAAGCTAAATCAATGCTCTTTTGCTTATGCTTTCTAGCAAGTGGGAAATATTTCAAAGACAAGGCACATTACAGGCCTGTATCTTCACATAATACCAAGACAAAAGAGTAGCACCATGAGATATAATACAGGCAGATGCCACTCTCTGAACGGGAAACACTCACATTTTTCCCCTCAACCCTTTGTCTTCAGCTTATAGAATTGCTTCTGTTCTGTAGGCATAGATTCGTTCATTTTATGCACATGCTGACAACTAGAAAAGCACTCTGAGAGCGCAGACCTCCTCCAAGCAGCTACTTTCCACCGATGATCTTGCTCTTCCATAGAGATCAGTGATCCACCCACTGAAAAATTGCCCGATTTCCCTAATATAGAAGCCTTTGTTACATCATAAACCCTCAGCTGCGCGGCACACCTTGCCCTAGCAGAAACTAGAGCATGCACTTTACTGCGCATATGAAAATCTCAAAAATGCGCAGCTTGAACTCCCAAGTTCATTGACCCTACCTGCCAAAATATTGAAAATCCTTCATAAAATCCGTAAAAATTTCAGAATCACTACCAGAATGTAATCATCTGTTCCTTGTGTCATTCTCAACCTTTCCTGCAAGTTTCATCCAAATCCGTGCACAACTTTTTGAGTTATTTTGCACATGGACAAACAAACAAACAAACAAACAAACAAACAAACCAATGGTAATGAAAACATAACCTTCTCCTTTGGCGGAGGTAACAAATGTTTTCATTTAGTGACATTGATGATGGAAATAACTAATCCTTGCCTCTGATCAATATCATTGAAGTTACTTCTACCTCGCACTCATTCTGCATGGCTGCCTATAAAACATAATGGTACCATTTATTCTAATAGAACTATTGGTACCATCATGTGATGATGGTGACATGAACATGCTTCTGTCAGCATTGACGATGAAAAAGAAACCTGAGACACACCCCAGTATCAGCAAGTATTATAGAATGTATCTCCACGTGGGAAAAGGTTATTCACCCTGTGTCAAAATCTATGGACTTTGGGATCATTGAGTGATAACCATAACACTGTGAGGTTTTTCTCGGACCAGTTAGGTAGTTCACATTTCAGTATTTGTTTAAGCAGAAGTAAAAAAATAATACATACAAGGACAATGCAAGTATTAAATAACATACACGTATGACTTGGTAATTGCAATATCTTATTACATATCCCACTGAGGAAGGGCTGAATTTGCTACAACATGCATTTCCCATAGACTGTGAGACCTACACTTTATAAAAAGTATTCACTATATTGTCATAAAAGAAAATATAATTTCGGAGACTTCAATTCACACTTTCAGAGGTGCAAAGTTAAGTTAAACGCAGCGTTGATAGTGCGATGTCGCTGCCATTAGTTCCACCAGTATTTTCTTTTTTAAAATCTTTTTCTTGCTGTTTTCTCTTCTAAATTGCGCGATTCTTGAAATTAAAACACAAACGCAAAGAAAGGATTAAATGGAATGGCAAACTTACACTTTAGTAATGTGATAAATATCAATAATTTTGTCGAAAATAGAAAAGATAATTCCTGACTCCCGAAGTCATTTCACAAATGCAGCGTTGACAGTGCAATGCCGCTTCGCGAGTTTCATTATTTTTCTTCTTTCTCTTCTTCATTTCCTCCCCTGTGTACGTCTTCAAAATGGCGTAATCTTGAAAAAAGAGAGAGAAATAGACGAAAGGATAAAATGCGATGCAACCATACACTTTAGTTACATGATAAGTATCAACAATGCATATGATCTGTTACAAACGGAGGGATGATTTCGGACACTGTTAGTAGCATTTTTTAGCTACGAAGTTGTAACGTTACAACGCAGCGTCGACAGCGCGGTGTTGTACCAATTTTGTCCCTTTCCCTTTTTTTTTTCTGCATGCTTCTCACGCACGCACATGTCGGTGTGTAAGCGCCCTTTCTTCCCCCGACGACCCGACCACGTGTTCAGTTTGAACCACCACGCATAAATATTTCAAACTACCTGACAGCACTTTTCCGCCACGCGCACTTCATTTTTTGGCGAGGACGCTGCATAGACACCTGCCCAAGTATACTCGAGACTAGTCTTCAACTGGTTAAGGTAAGGTTAGATGCGTCTGGTAAAAAAATCAATCCCTAATTCACGGCATTGTGTTTGATCACATGTCAGTGAACTATTATGAGTGAGTCTGATGGAACAGGGGAAAAACCTAAATGCCACTGTTTAAAATTGCAGTACAAAAATAAACAGAAGTAAAACTGCACTTGCAGAAGGCAACCTGTAGCTTCATTCCAGCTCAAATTATTTTACCATCTGTTCAGCAGAGGTTCTTAGTAAGTAATACAATCTTTCTTTTATTTTGATACGAGTATAAGTAGGAGAAAATGCTGGAAGTCAAACTTGTTCTTCATTTCTCAATCTTCAAAACAAAAGTAAAATTTTGATGAGCAGTCAAGTTTTGGAGAAAATCATGATATACTTTTCACAATCCACAGAATTGCTCTCAATTAATTAGGAAAACACATCTAGAATGATTTTTTAATGATCAGACTTTGTTTTTTCCTTAATTCAGATTTCATGCAAATCCTTGTGCAGGATTTATTTGCTCTTGATGAATAAAACAAGAGACCCGCGGGTCTAGCGCTCACCTGAGTATCGCAAGTTCACCTTTCACGCAGTCACTAATCTAAATTATTCACAGCTCTACCAAAATTTGACCAGGCATTCTCAAGTAGAAGATGAAACTGTACAATAAGGGCCCAAATTTTTTAAGATTCCTTAATTTTTTTTTTGGGGGGGGGATTGGGGCCCCCTGGGGCCCTCTGGGTGGGGCATGGTGCCCATTTTTATAAATTGAGATCCTGACCCCCTAGGGATGCTACCTGCCAAGTTTGATGAAAATACATCATGAGGTTTTCAGGAAGAAGATGAAAATGTACAATTCAGGTCCCCATTTGGACCTTCCCAACCAACCCCCCCCCCCCCCCCCTGCCCCCAAGAGGGGCACCCCTTGATCTCCTATGAACAAACTTGAAAATACAGTCATTAATGTACTCACTCATAGTATTATCTTACCTCTATAACTTCTGATTCTAGAGAAGATTTTTAAAGATTCCTTCATTTTGGGGGTTTGGGGCCCCCCTGGGGGCCCCCTGGGTGGGGAATGGTGCCCATTTTAAGAAATTGAAATCCTAACTCCCTAGGGATGCTACCTGCCAAGTTTGGTGAAAATGGGTCATGGGGTTCTCAAGAAGAAGATAAAAATGTACAATTTAGGCCCCATTAGGACCCCTCCTCACCCCCCTCCCCTGGGTCCCAAGGGGGGCACCCCTGATTCTGCCATGAACAAACTTGAAACTACAGTTATCAATGTACAAACTCATAGTATTAACTTAGCTCTATCACTTCTGGTTCTGGAGAAGAAGATTTTTACAGATTCCTTAAGTTTGGGGCATTTGGGCCCCCTGGGGGCCCCCTGGATGGGGCATGGTGCCCATTTTAACAAATTGAGTTCCTAACCCCCTAGGGATGCTACCTGCCAAGTTTGGTGAAAATGGGTAATGGGGTTCTCAAGAAGAAGATGAAAATGTACAATTTAGGCCCCATTAGAACCCCTCCCCACCCCCCTCCCCTGGGTCCCAAGGGGGGCACCCCTAATTTTGCCATGAACAAACTTGAAACTACAGTCATCAATGTACTAACTCATAGTATTAACTTAGCTCTATCACTTCTGGTTCTAGAGAAGAAGATTTTTACAGATTCCTTAATTTTGGGGGGTTTGGGCCCCCCTGGGGGCCCCCTGGGTGGGGCATGGTGCCCATTTTAACAAATTGAGTTCCTAACCCCCTAGGGATGCTACCTGCCAAGTTTGATGAAAATCGGTCTTGGGGTTCTCAAGAAGAAGATGAAAATGTAAAAAGTTTACGCACGACGCACGACGGACGACGGACGACGGACGACGGACGACGGACGACGGACGACGCACGACGGACGCCGGACGAAGGGCGATCGCAATAGCTCACTTGAGCCTTTGGCTCAGGTGAGCTAAAAATATTGCTAAATAATTACCAAAGTACACAATTTTCACATTCACATCAAAATCTGCTTCAAATCTACAGTAGCATTTTCTTACTATTTCTATGCATAATTTAGTTGGAACAATACAACGAAATGACAAAATTAAGGTTTATGTGTCAGTGACATAAATTTTGAAAGCCCATCTACAAACTCACTTTGGAACAATGCAAGTGTACTAGTATTCATTTCACATACCCACATATAATTTTTATGGCACAGGCTTCATTATGGTTCGGTGAATTCATCGTATGAAGTGGCAAGGATGATGCAAATTGGATTTAGTATGGGCTTCTGCCTAATTCATGGGAGGCTTACACTCTAATAATTGGGGGAAAATAAAGAAAAACATAATGAATTCAATTTGGCTTTCTACTATGACCCCGTTTACAGCCCGGCCTCAATTGCGCAGCCGAGCCCTGCAATTTTGTCCGTTTACACTGCTGGGCTCGGACGCGCTTTTGATTCAAACCTTTCAATATTTTGTCATAGTGGTGCTCTGCTTGTAAACAAACGCTATTTGGTATTGTCTGGTTTTCAGACCCTTTGCCAACTGAATACCGTGGCAACGAAGTCGCCGTTCGGGCAAAAGCCTTTGTCGAAGGAAAAAATCCTTTGCAGGACAAAACCACCTTAAACTATGCTAGTTTTCGACGTTGAGGGGGTTGATATCCTGATTAGCGAAATAGTACAGGCAGAGGGTTTGGAAGCCAGACTAAAATTGGCCGCGCATTTGGCCCAGTTTGCGTTTACACTGAGAAAAGGCCGGGCTCGGTCGTGGCCGAGCCGCGGCCGAGACCACCTCCAGAGCGAGGCCAAATGCGAGGCCAATTTGAGCCTCGCATTTGGCCTTTTGCGCGTTTACACTGAAGCGGGGCTGGGCCGGACCGTGGCTAGGCCACGGCCGAGCCTCGCACTGTAAACGGGGTCTTAGAGACTATCCCCAACTCATCCAATACCACTTCAGTTCTGGTCTGCAACACTAGACTACAGATAATCAGGCACTCTCCTTAAATGATTGGTTGCCATATATTGCATTGACTGTGAATAATTTAGTGACACAGGATGGAAGTAATTGTTATGATTAGCAGTTTTATAATTTATAGGAGCTTTGATGCCCTGGTGGTTTCCATTAGCCAAATAATAAATCCATTATTAGTATAACACAAAACATTTGTACAGCAAAAACAATGCAAAACATTTGTGCAGTAGTAACATACCATTAACACAGATAAATAAAGTATACAGATGTACACAGCTGTAATCACACATATGCAATGAGACATTACCAGAGTGAAAAACAGCACAGAGACTGTAAAACGAGGAATGTTTAAGTGTGCATTTTGATATCTCGAATTTCGTGAGAGCCAAGATTCCTGAAATTAACATGAAAGTTCATGTCTACACTATGCGCATTGAATGTTAAAGGCAACTCGCGAAAATGTCATGCCGCAAATATATTGTGTTTTATAGTATACATTTCTGAGAAGAGTGGGTCACTTTAAGAAACAAACTTATTAATAATTTAACCCTATTAAACAATAATAATAATACAGTTTGTTTGGGAGAGAGAAGAAGAATATGAGGAAAAATAGAAGAACAGGTAAAAACATAAACTGTAATACAACCACTATTTAATTAAAATGAGAATATACATTGAGTGAAAAAAAAATGTGAAAGATTGGCAAGCATGTTTAAAAACTACTTGGAAAAAGGACCACTAATGCTCATAAAAACACTTTGCCACTGAATGTTCACAAGAGAAGCACCTTTAATGTAACTCTTATTTCTACATGTCCTATCAAAGGAGATAACGAAAGGTATCTGAACAATGTCTATACCCATCTTGTGCCTTTGTGAACACTTCTGGGGATACTGCACGGGCCTAAAAAAAAACTTCACTAAATTGATCATCTGTAAAATGTTACAGTGTGACCACATCACCTCTCCTCGATAAAAGTAGATTATTTCAGTAAAGAGGAAATGAAAATCTGTCTTGAATGGTCTTTTGCAGGTAGAAATTTGGTTGGTTCAAAGTAGATTTTAGCAGACAATGGTGTCTCACAGAGCAATTTTCCTGAAAATACAGCTCAAAGTTGTGAACATGCAAATTGTAAACTAAGTGAAATTATCCAAATACATGTGAATGTTAAATGATGAGAGAATAAACATACAACTCGAAGAAGTCAGAGGAAAGACTGCCCTGATCTGTGGAGACGGTCGCCATGGGAATGGGACGGGTAACAAAATCACTGTCCCGTGCAATGGACCATTAGAGTGCCAGTGAATGCACCTCAGCTATTTAGCTTTCCGGCCCACATTAACTTCTGGTCCGTGAAATGCAAACAAGTGGGATGAAGATAGAGACAGAGAGATAGAGAGAGGGGGGGGGGGGTGGTGGATGGAGAGGAACAGATTGAGAAGGGTAGACAGACAGACAGACAGAAAGACAGAGACAATAAGGGAGAGAGCAATGCAACTTTCTGGCTCACTGTACTCTTCTGCTCCATGAAATACAAACATGTGAGTGAGATGGAGAATACCAATGAGAATGAGGGAGTGAGAGAGACAGACAGACACACAGACAAAGAGACAGACACACAGACAGACAGAAATTGCGGTGATATTCACTTTTCTGGATGAAATATTGTCACAAAACGAAAATCACAAGATTTAATTTGTGACGCAAGGAAACTGTATGCCAACCGAATGCTATCAGAAACAACATCAGAAAAAATTGTGAACCAGAGTGTGATTTTTTTAACTTTGTGTGAATTTGTGTGTAAAGTTTTTGAAATGGGAATGCTTATTGCAGAAAAAATAACAACAAACAAACAGTTGATCATGTGACCTCTACTCCTACTCCCTGCTTCCAAATATGAATGAAATAAGCAGTTAGCCAGCCAGGCTTTTTGTTGCACCATAATGAGAGTAACATGCAGCAAATTTTTGACCCAAATGCACATATACTATCATGGTGCACAATATTATACAATTAGCGCATGCTCCATCGCAATCATGCTCTATACTGGATTATAAAACAACAAATACTAAATTACCCAACTGCCACTTTGTTTCATCAAGGCGGCAGGCCAAAGTGAAATAGAACTGAAAAGATACTGATTTAGTATTTGGAGTTCTGTAGTCCAGTACTGGTGCATCAATGGAACATGCACAAATTGTTACATTAAAGGACCCCTCGATCTACATGAATTTTCTGTTGGTCTACGTCCTACTAGATATACTACTGGATTTTGTGCACGCAGAGTATAATGATAATCTTGTTTATATACAGCCATGTAGTGCTGAGCAGACTGGCATATACACTGCATGCATTCTGCATTGTGTTTTCCGCATATATGTTGAAAGTAGGCTTTGCCTTACGTCCCCCTGCTGCATACATGTGGTTGTAGATAAGTAAAGCGTAGGTGCATGCACTATACAGAAATTTTCACAAGATCATGTGATGTAATCTAACCAATCGCAGTGCTTACTTTACTTGACCTATTTGCTATACCATAATCTTTATAACCTCATAATTTTTCATTGCAGTGTGCATGGAACACTGAATTGGGATGATTTGTATATCATCATTGGGAAAACAAGACTTTGTATCTCAGTAGGTACATATTCAAACACAGCTCAACTTTTATATCAAAAATACTGATTTGAGTTTTAGAACAGTACAAATGTTAATGTGATCCAAAACAATGTTTCTACAGCTGTGACGTCAGCATCGATGCTATTTTGCAAAAATGTTTATGAACCTGAAAAAAGTTTTACTACTCCCCAGAAAATTCATGCTTTTGAGAGTGTGTGTTTTTTTCTTTAGATACATAGTCTTTTAACCCCCAGGGACAATATGTGATATTTCCTAATGAGAATGAGCTTACAGAAATAGAGAAAGAGGAAAGGCATATGAGAGAAAAGTAATTCAACTTTCTGCCCCACAAACCTTTGGTACAACATTATGCAAACAAATGGGTGAAATAAGCAAAACAGAGAGAAAGGGGAAAGAAAGGGAGAGAAGGAAACATATATTTGCTGATGAGGACACATTTGAGTTTTCTTCTGCTGATGTGTTCTATCACCCCAGGGAGATTTCAGGAAGAGCGGAGACGAACCAAAGATACTGGGTGACTGAAAAAAGCGCCCTGTCTGATGGGGTTCTTACCGCCATCAACATCGGTGGAGCTAAAGCAAGCTTTCCCCGCCTCCATTTAGATCAAGACACGTCCTCCTGGGAGTCTAAAAAATCCCCTATTTTTTACAACCACTCTTCCTAAATTTGTTTATAGCTTTTTCCTTTTCTATACGCAGGGCTTTTAGTATCACTGCCACATACCGTATGAAAAGACCTCGAGACTCTAAATTCCAATTCTATTTCTGTCCTATTTGTAAGGAATTGATATTGACCTTTATAGTGAAGAGGTTATTTTGTTTGCATAAGATTTTATGAGGATTACGTCAAATTTCTTGAAATGAAATGACAACCTCCATTCGTTTAAATGGGTATCAAAAATATTTTAAAATCTACAACATGTTAACAATGAGGGGTTTTTTGAAAATCAAATTTCTCATTGTTTTGCTATATCTATGCAATAATCTGTTGTCTTTACTCATAAGCCCTGAAGAATGGTTTCCATTGCAAAATAATGATGAGCAACGAATGTGAAGGAGAGAGTGTCTATAAAAGACCTGCATAGTAGCACAGGTTTTTTTTTTTCATTTGTTTGTGTGATTGTTCACAGTTATATGTTTCGTTGTTGCTGTTTGTTGGTTTTTTTTATTGGGGGGGGGGGGGGGGGGCCAGTGGATCTTTTGCAGACTCACTGTCTTAACTTTTGTTTAAAATCCTCTTTCTTGAGTTATCAGCATATCTTCTGTTTCTATGTAAGTGCCAATATCATATGAATATATATAAACATGTAAATATATATATATATATACATATATATATAATGTGTGTCTTCAGAAGCCATCATCAATGTCAAACTACATCTCTTCTAGAGGCTCATCTCCAGCAATATTTAACATCTACCTATAATATCATGATAGACAATCACATGCTCGATAAATGATTGGTTCATGATAAATGTATTGGTTTTGCTGTTTCATACAATTATTTGAAATCATGCTCCAATTTCTTTTGGTTCAAGTTAGTAACCCAAGCAGATCTATGTTTATGTTATTTCAAATGAAGAAATGAAATTAAATGAGATGAAATAAAAAGAAAAGAGAAACTCTATCGAGCAATAACAAATGTGTGCATTCATTCCAAGCAGTACAACTGGGGTATAACAGAATACAAATTGTAGTACACTCAACGCTATTCAATTCAAGACAACTCAGAAGTAATACCTTTGCCCCCTAAAACTATAATTGACACAATGCTAAATGGAGTGCAAGAAATCTGCAACAGATAATGGATGGGGAAAATAGAATATGGAGGCTAACACTAATACCAAGAGGTGTGTTCCATCAGAAAACTAATTTACCCTCAAATACTTCAGGCTGGTCTCCACTTCCTATGCATCAAGGTTTAATCTTGACTACCATAATGCTTTTGAGGCAAGCACTAAAATAGGCTGAAGGCCATTTCGATATTTTAGGAGTTAGGTTCTTCTTTTGTTTTATGTTTTTTCTCATTGTCCTGGATTTAGGTTTCCATGACGCAGCTGACAATTAAGAGACAGGCTCATATACCTGCATCAAAGTTTACCAGTGCTGAATATTCTTTTTTTTTTCTCCCCTGGATCTGTTTGCCCCCAAATCTTTGTCCGCAGATAATTTTAAAATGTCATGAAAATATCTGACATGCAAATTTGAGAAGGGAGATGCAGGTGGGCGGATGAAAACATTGGTCCCCCGGAAAAAACAAGGCTTACGCCTCGGAGGGGAGATGATAGACAGTGTGGGGCGGTTTGACCACAAACGGGAGAAAATAATACTCCCATAACCCAAAGTGGCTGCATCTCCTTGATTAAATTTTCCAATAAGACGGATGCGCTCGCAAAACGATGCAATCACCAATCACCAATCAATTGGATTGATTACAGTGTAGTTGAAGGACAGGTCACCAAGAATAGATTTCCATCATTAATGTTCAGTCATGATGCCATCACAAATGAAGCCAGCATTCAAACTTCATTCACCTGTCATGTTGCCTTCATGCCGTATCTCATCAACATGACATCATGGTAACGACAATCCGACAAGCTTCAGTCATCGAGTGTCAAGACACAGACATTATGCGTGCAACCTGATTACTTCCCGAGCCGTGTCTGGCTCTCGGTCACAGCTGTACACCAAATTTTCTGTGAGGTATTAGAGCTAGCTGAGCTATCAGCTCTTCGATCAGCAGAACAGCGCCGAGTCAACAAGCAAATTCCTAAATACCTGGTGTCCATGAAAAGATGACATTACAAGACTGATCGAGTTGGGCCTGCCAGTTCTCTGGTCACAAACTACAAATACTAAAACAAACAAATCCTTACGGAACCTAAACTACTTATCTCCAGTGGAAATTCAATTACGTCGACATGTTCTGAGTAACTCTCGAGCGCAGCGCAAGCAGGTGGATTGATCGGTCAGCACAAAAACTTGACCAAGATGGCCATCGTGTTCCTGCCACAGGGTGAACTCATATTGGATATCTCGTGGAAGATCATATTTCCATTAGTCGTACTACGGGTGGCGCTCTATCGGTATACCTGAGGGAGAGGATCATGGGATAGGATCATTGGATGAAAATCCTTTTTGCTACAGACAATGGATCCTTTAACGTGACACCGTTTCTAATTGGGACAGCGTAAATTAACTCCACTGGGCAGGAGTCCGCTGATGAAAGGTTTGATGAAATGGAAAGGCAGAGACAACTGGGTTATCGTAAATACGACTTACTTTCAGGCTTTATGATGTGCACTTGCACACCTAATATTCCATGACCCTGTATCCAATACTCATACCATGGGAGCTTAAGGTTTAAGGTTACACTTTGACGAAAATAAGGTTTTTTGCACAATATCCCCCAAAGAAAGGAAAAAAATTAAGGTATGCTATCCACAAGTGTCTATGTCTTATTTTTACACCCTGGTATTGATCTGAAAGAAAGCTAATGTCAGAAAATCTAGAAAAAGGCTGCTCGTTGGCCTAACACTTGAATGTTCAAACACACGAAGCCAGATTATACCTGTATTAGGGTCATTTCGTTTTAACACAATTAATGTATATAAATGCATTACTATGTGTGTGCATATGTGTGTGTATGTGTGTGTATGTGTGTGTATGTGTGTGTATGTGTGTGTATGTGTGTGTGTATGTGTGTGTATGTGAGTATGTGAGACATGTTTACTACTGAGCACTTGTGGGACTGTAGAAGTATTGAAAACAAGATGGAGGCAAACAGACTGATGTCAAATGAAAGAAATATAGGCCTATACATGTAAACATATCTATTTATGTCAAGCCATTTTGAGGCTATCTACTGAAGATATGGAAGTATATTTCAGAGAACAGTCATCCCGTGTCCTTAATCAACAACACTTCAGCTGTCAGTAGTCAGCTGACACATATGCCCTCATCCCCCCTTTCAGGGACCCCCCCCCCCCCCCCCCTCCCCCCCCCCTCCCCCCCCCCCCCCCCCCTCCCGACAGGAAATGATGTCAGGGGTGCAATACAGATAAGCATCAGCTAACAGTCCTTTCTGGCTTTTTGTTAAACTCTTACTTTATTGGGGTTTTTTCACCATATTTTTTTTTTGTAATTCTGTGGCCCTGGTGCACAACAGCAGTACAAAAACACTAATCTCTATCTAATAACACTATTTTCTATCTATTTAAAGTAAATTTGAAGCAGTGGTTACAAGTTGCAAACACTAAATAAAAAAAGACAAGGCATACTGATATCCATATTTATTCCAACTAAAGCTTTAACGATGGTCCTTTGTACATGTACATGTACAGTAGCGTGGCCAACATTCATGAAACAAACTCACAAAGATTAAAAAGAGCAATTTGGAAAATACTTGTGTAATTCAGGCATCTCAGTAGACCAAAATTACCCTGCAATCTCATCAGGGCTGCTTTTTTATTCTATAGCAAGGACATGAAGAAATCATTGTTTTCAGGGGGCCTCATGTAGAATCATGGAAATGTGGCAGCTCTAGTTCTGTACTGATGAAGAACACAGAATATTCAGTGTCAACTTTGTGGATGATGGTTGTATGGTACATTTACTACAAAGAGTAGTAAGAATATATCCTGTTTATTTCTATCTATACGATCTCAAAAAGGTGGTTGTTGAGTGCACAAATGGTTCTGTAAAAGTGGATATTTTTGCATGAGTAATTTTTCCTGCTCAGCCGAGTACGATGAGTTTTGCATGTTTTTAATTCCACAGAATTATCAAGACATAGACTACTGGAACTTACAGCAAGCAAAGATATTCACATGCGTTTATTTTCACGCTAAAGTCTAGTTGCACGAAATGCGTGAATATTTAAACACCAAGAAAATGTCCATTTCTACAGTAATTAGGACATTCACTCAATACATGTTACTGCGGAACAGTGTCTGTATGATGCTTTTAGTGCACAAACCAGATGATAAATACACCCTGTCATTACACATGGCATCCTTTTCTATGATGGTTATGTGGTCCATTCATGACAGTGGTAAAACCTCTATTCATTCCACATTTATCACTGGAGAAAGGTTGTCTCCCGTTACAATACACCACACAAAACACACACACACACACACACACACACACACACACACACACACACACACACACACACACACACACTAACCTGGCTCAGAAAAGACAAGAAAAAAGAGGGGGCCTACGCAAAAAGGGAAACAGTTTCCCTGAGACCAAGTTATCTTGCTGAAAATTGAAGGATGCGAGAGAGACGGAAAACATTAATCTGTGATGATGCCATTTCTTGATGGGCAAATTTTGTGCTATTAGGCACCAGTCTGCAGACTGAAATGGAAGGGAAAGTTAAAAGATGGAGAAATGTGTGCTGGAGTCTGCGCTTTATATCAGCTTCCATCCTCTCTCCCTATAAATCTGTCTTAATCATGTTGTCTGCCGAGAACAAGAAGGGCGCTATAACGTTCTAAGATTTGAGCATAAATAAAAACAAAACTATAGAATTTTATGAAACAGAAAGATTATTTAATCAGAAGTGGGTAGATTAATAAGCTTTTTTCCAAACATTGGCTAATACTGCCCTTGGGGTATTGATTTTACTGAAATTTTACATTTTATTGACAATCGAAACAATTTAAAATTGAAACCATAATGTAGAGGAGATCGAGCTCTCCAATGTGATACCAATAACTCTATATCCCAAAATTGCAATAGCTGCTTTTTGGTTCTCAACCGACAGCATGATCTAAAAGGATGGTTTTCATGTTAAGATGCATAAGGCTCAAAGTCTACAATGCCCCATCCCACCCCCTCCTTCCTTTTTTTTTTACAAAGTGCAGGCACTGTTTAAAGAATGGGGGGGGGGGAGCTTAATGTAAACAACTGCCAACATTTGCTAAGCTGTATAATGATGTTCAAATGTATAAAGAAACGATCAGGCATAAAAAAGTTAAGAAAAGTAAAATATCTACTACTAATTTAAAAAAATATCACAAAGCTAATCCGTATGTTGCACATGGTTCAATCAAACTCAATCAAAGTTCCGTGATCAGCATACTTTCTCACATTGTACCAGATGGCTCTTTTTGTTGGAGGCTGCCTGTCGCGGAACTGCACCCGAAAAGCCTCTTGAACTTCCACGAAACTTCTTGTTTCCTGGTATGGAGTTACCAGGAATACTCTCTGCTCAATTGTCAACTGTACCATGTTTGGAAAGCATGTGAAGTGTGAATGTGTCAGGAACAACCTTTGCTGAAGTTGTTATGTAATCATAGGCCTAACATGTGACAAAAATTTAACTTCAAATATGCCCTGAATGCATGACAATAGCAAGAAATAACTTGCCACAGTGATGATTTCACACCCATTCACTAAGTTGAATCATGCTCAGTCATGCATGAGAATTACATAACCTACATGGTATCATTGGATAGAGGACTTATTGGACTATCTAACCATTAAAAAATAATGTGCAAATATTTTATAGTTTTCTGAAAATTTGCTGTTGAAGTTGGGTTTACTTTTTTTAGAGACACACTGTATAGTTTACTGATTGTGGCAAGTCCAAACACTCACAAATCTGCATTTTTTTGTTGTAAGCAATGCCATCATCATTTTAGCTGTAATTTCTTTTTATAGCTTCAGTTTAACTCATTGGGCACAAGCTGCTTTTGCCATAAAACAGACTTTTCCTAGATACCTCCGTGAGTATACTCGGGACTAGCCTTCAACGGGTTACTGTAATGTTATAGACACTGGTATCACATAATATCATGCAGCTCAGACTCCTCAAACTGCAGGGTATTGTTTTACAATGCCTTCAATTGTCCAGGTACGTCTTATCCCAAAATTGTTTATAATATGCCTTCATCATCAAAATATGTGCATTTCACATATCCACACATTTCTCCAAACGATTTGATTGTAACATCACAATACAATATCTGATATTCATTGTGCACAAATTGCAAAAATTGCAGAAAAATATTCAAGAAGTTCATGCTGCATGTTAAGGTCATCTTGAAAACCTTTATCATTTTTTTTTCCATTTGAATCTATTCAAATGGATTTGCTGTGACATTTCGGGTCAAAAGAGAATAATACTTTGAACTGATGTTACAATTTCAGGAGCACAAATTTCAAACATTTTAATAGTAACTATGATATTCTCCATAACCTTTTGAATTCCATGTTATTACCCCTCCCCCCCCCAAAAAAAAGAGAAAAATATGAAAATGAACATTCTTTGTTAAATATCACAGTTGCATACAGCACTCGTGGGGATATTGCAGGAATGCATTCACTGAAATGGTAGACCCAAATCTGTATTTTCGTCTCTGTGCCAGTTCTTGCTGTCAATATTTGCACTCCAATTTTGCTGCCAGCGTTCGGCAAACATCTTTTTGGAGGTTCACCTCAGCACTCCAGCTGAAGCTGCTCACGTTGAGCCTCCTCCTAAATCTCTTAATCCTCCACAACGACCTGCGTGCCTCGACATGAATACGTCTGCACGTTGTGCGACGAAAATCCTACACAGAGAAACTGGGGCCATATGCAGATCGTACTCTTCATTATCAGGCAATACAACCAACTGCAATATATTCCCTTTGGTTTTTTACATCCCAATCAGTACACAGTGTCTTTGTAGTATGACTAATACTGATAGTGTTGTACTGCAACCCAGCTGTTGATTACCATTACAAACTAATGTGCTGTTAATATTGTATGAGGTAGCATGAAAATTTAATGTTTCATTTGAGCATGATATCGGTCATATACTATCCTATTCATTTCTGATACATAATTATCCAAAGCCTCTTAATCACGGAATCTACAGCTCTTTCCTCCATTGGCAACACGTTTTCAGGAGATTAAACTACACATTTCTGTCTCGAATTGGCCAAGGTTTGTTGTTGTTTTTCAATTTGTGGAGATTTGATTAACTTAACAAGTTCCTGTTAATCCTCCTCTAAATATGACATACATTGTAATTCACTTCTACCTAATCTTTCCCTGATGATAGGAAAGGCTGTAAAATTTAGACTTGCCGATAAAACATGGACAATGAGATAATTTTTGCAGCAAAATTACAGCCACAGAACAAAAACATGGCCACTCTAAATTGATACAGTGTTGCATGAGATATACATCACAAATTTTCATTCTGAGTTCACAAACAAAAAGTCAATCTATGGGACACCATAACAGGTTTCTACATGACAGTGATATCAATATATCACTTCTCAGCTTTCAAGCTTTCAAAGAAAATTAAAGACAAAACGCTGCAGTTACACATGGTCGCTTGAACTAAAAAGTGTGATCATATCAACCCAATCTTAAAGTCCCTATACTGGCTACAGATCTATCCGAGACAGAATAAATCTTCAAATTTCTCCTTTTCATCTTCAAAATCAACCACAACTCTGCACCACCCTACCTTCAAGATCTTGTTACATGTATCAGAAGGGCGGGTACTGCAACAGGTAAAAGAGTTTCGAGTCCCATTTATCAATTCAAATTCCTCACATTGCAAAATGAATAGCATGTTACAGCACTAATCAAACTGAGAGTTTGTTTGTTTGTTTGTGTGTTTTTGTACAAAGAATATTTTTTCTGGCAAGAGTACTCTTTTTGATCTCAAATTGAGCCGCTCTGTTGCTCTCACGCAGACCATCCTCACATAGATTTTTTGCATTTGGCAGAAATTCAGGTGGCTTCCCGGCGGAGTGCTACCCTCTCTATAAAAGAAAGATGATGGTAGCCTATGCGTGGGGGAGAGACCACGCTCCACTGGACTGTGAAATAGCAGCTCCGCCAAATGACCCAATAACCATTCCCGCTTTGTCCGCTCAAGCTCTCCCGATTTGACAGTTTAAAAGGCCATCTGTTTGGATCCTTTCCTCAGCTAAGTGAAAGTGAGGAGGAGGAGGAGGAGGAGCAGGAGGAGGAGATAGCAAGCACATTATTTTTTTTTCCACCTCATACAAACAGACACTCCACAAACATTTTTTTTCTTTTTGTTTTTTTCGCAGTTGATAATGCCCTGTTGCACGATTTCCAATTGGCAATAATGACAGCATATTACGGCTCCATTTTGATGTAATGAACTTAAATATCAAGTGATTGACCACTTTGAGGCAATGAAAATTTGTTTGTTCATTTTCCATCTGAGAAGACGGCCGGATAGCCCATATTCAGCTACGATAAGCTGGTCTTCCATGGGGTCCAGTTGGATGTGAGGCAGGACCACTTCACCGGGTTTGGACACCCTGCTCTTTGGGATGAATGAAGCGGGATCTTTTATGTGCATGAGCTGTGACTCTCTCACACACGGGACCACCATTTTATGTCCTATCCGAGGGACAGAGTGTTTTGCTTCTTGCTAGAGGGGATGGTATGATTACACACAACATTGCTCAGTCCAGACTCGGGTATCAAACCCAGGTCGCTTGGGTCAGAGGCAGACGTGCTACTGACTGAGCCAACTCACCACCTATATCGTAAATATCAAGTGATAGAGGTCAACTTCTGCTTTGCATTTCTCTTACTCCTTGTATGCCCAGTTCACCACACCTGACTCAGTCAATGGCCTGCCAACTTGCTTAATGTACAACCACACACAAACTGATAGATAAATTGCAATATACCACAGAACACTGAAAGCATCACAGCTGTAGCCCTTTTTATTGTAAAATTTACATCGCAGCCAGCTTACAATTTTTCTACAACTTTGCTGTACATCTGCACTTCATTTCTAGCATAAATGCTTTTATAAAAAGTTCCAGCGTTTCAAACAGAATGTTTTCTACAGATGCTCATGTGCTATGGTCTCAAAACACTGTGGCACACGGGGGGGTTTATACTGTGGCACATAAGGAGTTCACTGTCCTCGACTGTTTTCAATTATCATCCTCAGTTCACTTACCACTCCTGATTTAAAACATGATTACAACCAAATATCACATATCACCATTGTCAACAAATACATAGGCACCTTCCTTTGCCACAATCACAAACAAAATTACTCTTCTTGCCATTTTTGTTCTTTCCAGCATAATATGATATGATTTCAAAAATGGAATGTCAACAGCTAATTTCACTAAATTACTAATGAACGATGTCACTGTCAATTCAAGCACCATTACTGTCACTGTCATTGTCCTTACCACGTCAAAATCAAATCTGATTAATGTCATTTCATTATCACTGCAAAAATAAACAAATAAACAAACACATTTTTCAGTTTTTTTCCAAATACTGTAACATAAACAAATGTAATTATTCCAAATGTCAGTGAATAGTGTTTCCAAACCATGGAAACACCACTTTCCCTTTCTTTTTATCTTCAGATACCGCCCCCCCCCCCAAAAAAAAAAGAGGAAAAAAGAAAGAAGCTGTGCACATATGCAAATTCCCAAGCCTCCGTATCAATTTAGGTTGTTTGTGTTTTGGAGGTTAATCAAGATGACAAGGAACGCCAATATCACATGCATACCAAACAACAAGCGGGGCAGTAGCTCCAGTTGTGGGCGCTACGTTTGTGCAAGTGCAGCTGCTAAGGTAATTGGGGATATAAAAATAACACTAATCAAGCCCTAAAAGACTGTTATTACCATATGGTCCCCACAGAAAATAACAACAATCGACATTAATCAATAGCAGCATATACATACATGCACACCATCTGGAATATAGGATAATTTTTTTGTTTTCTCTCTCTCTTTCAAGGAATGCTATATTTTGGATGGTTCTGCATTTTCACTTGTTTTTTATTCCTCCATCTAAAACACCTTTTCCTTGTACACCATCTGGAGTATTCGTATGTGAGTCTGCCATATTCAATTTGGTGGTGTATTCTCTTGCTGTTCTATCTGTTCATGTTAACGTGACTGCTAATTTTTGAAAATTATACATTGAAAATGTGCAAGATATGCCATGAGTTGTTATTGGATAACTTTGTCAACAATCTGAGGCACTGCTTTGCCATGGGGGACAGGGAAGTGAGTGGGTGAAACGATTAATTTTCCTTAAAAAACATCGTGGTACTATCATTACACTATTGCACCACAGCATATTGGCAAGGACTTTAATATAATACAAGGTGTATCAAAGCAATACATAATGTAGTGTGTTGCAGTTCTTCATGACAGTACCTGCATTTACAGATATGTGTGTATAATATATTTTCGCATATATATTACTGAGTAACATACTCAACTCTCTCTCTCTCTTATTTACAAATATATTATTTACTAGAACATGGAAAATGAACAGGAAATTTTCTATATCTAGAGTGCTCCACCCATAATACCTTTACACAAAACATGGATATTTTTTTGCTTGAAAAAAAAAATCAAAAAATCAAAATATATTTCAGGTCATGGGGAAAACACACTTATCAACTCATAAATATGCATAAATATGTATGAAATCTATTGTGATATATTTCTTCTCCTTTTCTTTATTTTACTCCTTCTCCTTCAAGGCATTGTTAGGGCCATAAATAAAAAAAAGGTCTCCATCATCAATCTAAATGAAAAGTGTAGCACTTTTAATATTTCTCTGTGAAGAAGAAAAATAAATGCTTTTTTGGTCAAAAGAGCATTATTGGTTTACACTATTCCTTGCTTGATGTAATTGAACTGGTTTTCTTTTCCTTTACACTGATATATCACGGCTTGCAAATACATTCCAGATACCAAGAAATTGGACTTTGCAACGAAAGAATTCTAAGATCAATATAAAAAAAAAAAATCTTCCTGTTCATAATTATCATGTATTGTATTACAAAATATCCCTGCATGAATAGAATAAAGTAATCAACAAATACACACTGTATGAAAAAAATTTTTTTAAACCCTAGAATCCCCTCTCACTTTGAGCAACATCAGTGTCAAGTTTCAAACAGTAATGAGTACATGCCTTACGTACCATAATACAAGATGCGCCATGTTAACTACACCAGACATTTAAGTGCAAGAGAAGAAATATCTGTTTGTGCATTTGCCTTGAGGTAGAAACTTCACTAAGTTTCCAGAAAAAAAAGAAAAATGCTGGCAAAAGCAAACATTGGTGAAGATTGTAGCTGTTGGTATAAAGCTGTGCACAAGTTTGCACGTTAACCACCTTTTCTATAAAAAACAATCATGTCACTGATTAGGCCTACAAACTTTGGTAGCTTTATCATCCCATAGGACTGGGAATGTACTAATTTGAGTGCATATACTGCATGTGGCAAACTAAACTTCCAGATGATTTAGCCTTAAACTTGTGCTGAATCAAAAATCGAAAGCTCAAGCCCCCTTCCCCCCCCCCCCAAAAAAAAAAAGATAATCATGGTAAATGAATGAATAAATAAATTTAGAAATAAAATAAAATGAAAAAAATATATTCATGGACATACCATGGTAATGACGTCATTCCCTATGAAAGGGATTGCTGCTCTTTGTTGTAAGTTGACTTCCCAGATGTATTGAAATGGCCAAGAGTCAAAAATTTTGCCTCAGTTATAATTACTGTCATGGTAACTGACGTTACATACTCGTGTATGACGTTTCGGTAACTGACGTTACACATTTTGTAGTGATCATTTTGACTCTCCAGTATGCCAAGTATCCTTATTTCTGATATTGAAATGAAGGTATATGGGCATACATTAGAAATCCCAAGTTACATCATAAAGCTCACTTTCTTTGATGAATAAAGTTAAAAATTCCTTGTTTTTGGTAACTGACGTTACATCCATTATTGTCAAAGTAATTAAAAGTTTTTATCAATTTCTTTAAAGCAACCAGCTTTTTTTTCTATCGTGTGGTAAAAGACTTCTCTGGTAACTGCATACATATAAAAGATTGTTGTTTAGAGTACTAATAAAGTGGATATACAGAGAGTAAGTTATGCCACAATCCACTCTTTTCACCATTGAGTTATAGGCATATTTTGGCAGCCATTTTGAAAATCAAAATGGCCACTTTTATTGAAAAACATAATGATTCTTAAAACTTCAACTCAAGTACTGTCTGAAAATGTATGGTGTTTGAAACAAATATCATTTTGAATTTTTGGCACCTGTGTCCTAGTTACCGTGGAATTGCCCCAAAGAGTATTAGCATGTTTCACAGTTGAAATGAAGGCTGCCTTATTGAAAAGATCTGAATGGTGCCATTAACACTGGAGGGGTCTTTTATGCACAGCGTCCAGTAATCTCGGACACTAAAAATACCCCTCATCTTCATCTCCAAAGAAGTACATCCCTTCGCAGCATCCCGCCATTGCTTGATAAACCGAGTCACGATTCACAAGAGAAAGGCAATGACACCGTCGTCAGTCTCTTGCTTACAGGTGTAGAAGGACAAATGGCTTTATTAGAGGGAGAGGGAGCGGGAATGGGGAGCTCAAGGAAATTGCCTACACTCGACAGAAATACAAGGATTGTTTTATGTTTGTCTGTTCGTTTGTTTGCTTTTTTCTTGAAGGGACGGATGTTCACATCAATTGGTTTCAACTGCCATTCATGTTTGACATGAGGTGTGAAGCGTCCCTAGCCCATTATTCTTTCAGTGTCTCCAGACGCTATTTCTCATATGGGGCTCTCTGACACACTGAGTTATTGTATATTCATACGACGTATGGATATGCGACGTATTGACACGAAAGCACTGAGACACAACGTCCCCATATACGATAATTGTATTGGTAACCATAATGTCAGACCTCGCGCACTTTCAAGAGAAGCTCCTGTAAGCTCCCTTGCACAGATGAACTTTAGTATGGGCTTGGTGCGATGTGATTTTTCATTGGCTTGCATTAATTTGGCAGTTCCCACGAACCCTAGCCCTGTGTGCTCTGAATAAGCCTCGCTCACTTCCATGACGTATGGCTACGGAAGCTATCAGACACAAATGTATGTCATATAAATGTATGTCGTACATTGAAATGACGCTCAAAACAATGTTTTAATATATACAATATACATTCACATGGCATATCAATATTTAACATGGCTATTCAGACACATATTTATCTTTTTGCCCCATATCCATACACTGTATGTATCCAAACCAGAACTCTCAAGTTTTAAAAGAGAGGTACAATGTATATGTGTACAACAATCACATTGGTTGAAAACCAGAAGGCCTTTGATACAGTACACATCCTATGGAGTTAATGCCTTTTGCCTCACATGGGCCACACATTAGCTGGGTTTACTATAAAACGTGCATACTTGCTCTATCAAAGTTTTGTGACAGGATTAATTCATCACACTAAGAAATTACAGTGGCATAATGAAACAATGATTCTCGACAGCTACGAAAGCATCTTGTTATTGCACAGAACATAAATTGCATAGTAGGCTTCAATTACGTATACTATTTGATAGCATATTGATGACACATCTACATGTACATGCCCCCCCCCATATTCTCCTGAATGGTAAAACAAAGGAATGACTGCACAGAGAAATTCCTCATTAGTTCCTCACACAACACATAGTGCAGTGAACCCCCAAAATATATAGATCCCTTATCAATTTTCCTGTCATTCCTTGACGCAAACCCCCATCCATTATTTATGTGTTGTACGTCTTCACAATACTTTCTTGCCAAGAATTGGGCCTAGCCCCCCGTCCGTTCCCCATATTTTTTTTTTCTTTTTAATTGAAACTGGTATTTTCATCAATCTCTCCGGCGGCTTTGTATCAGTTTCACATTGCTGACAAAATGCTTTACAATCTTACCCAACAAACAGAAGTGAAGCAAAAGCAGTCTAGCTGCGACGTAAATCTCATGGCGGCTCGAAATGGATACGTGTCCAATCAATTGAATGAAAGGCTCCTTTTAGGCTCTACAGCGCTGCTGGAGGCAGTAAGCGATCTCGCACAATAAGAAGCTTTAACCCACATGATTCCAGCCCACAATGGCATTCAGCTGACGGCATGACAAGGACATTTGCAATTCATATCACAATCTACTCGTCATGATGTAATGTCAAAAGAACCGCAAAAAATTGATTGACATTCAGACTTTCTTGTCATCCCTAAACAATGCCTCGTGCATGCACACTCACTGCATTCAGCATTTAGCGGAGTTTAGTGGCTTGTCTGTCTAAAACACATCATCGATAAATGGTTGACTGCAAAGTACTGGGTGTATGTATCTCTTTGTCTGGTATCATACCCACACGATTGATTAGAAATGAATAATTCACTGCCACGAGGGATGAAAACTCAGTTACATTGTGTAACAACACCCGAGTCAGGCTGGCTTTCTTTTCTAGAGTTCAAAAGAGGATGATGTACATGTAGGTCAAGTAAAAACAGCTATCTGTATGAGTTCAAGATTGGAAAGAAAAGAAGCATAACGAAAGAGAGAAATTACAAAGGAGAAAGTGAGGGAGAGGTAAAAAATGCCGATGTTCTTACCTGTGTATGCATGTGTGTGTGTGTGTGTGTGTGTGTGTGTGTGTGGGTCTGTCTGTGTCTATGTGTATAGTGTGCATAGATATAATGTGTGTGTGGAAGTGTGTGTGTTTGGGACATGGGAAGAATATGTGTAGGCCTATATACTGTAAAAGCCGTTATTTTCACGTACAGATATTTTCGCAAATGAGGAGGTCTCACACATTTTCTCGAGATGTTGTTTATGCCAAGTGAAATGGAGGCTATCCTAAGCGCATTATTACCCTAGCGCATAGTGGTATTATCGCATGTTGTTAAATTTGTGGTCCAACAGTGATTTGCGAAATCCATGAAAACTAACCCTTGCAAAAATAACAGTTTATACAGCAGCTAAGTGAGAGCAAGAGACAGAAAGACAGACAGACAGAAAGACAACGGAGATAATAAGTGACAAACAGCACTCAAAAAGTGAATATACCACATCAGAAGAAACACAAACGTACAAATAATCACTTGTTCTCAGTCATAAAACAAAAAGATTATCTAAAAGATTTCCACACACCAGCACAAGTAATGCAGAACTCAATAATGCTTAATGGAATTGATTGTCTGTTGCTTTTGGCATTCAATTAATGTAGATACACCATCTCAGCGTCAGAGGAGTGGAGGCCTGTTATGTTTAAATTCTATATTTCTGCACCAGTACGTTGTACAATGATTTTGCGCCTTCTCCAGATAATCTTCATTTACTCAACATCTTCTTCATACAGACTGAATAAGCCCCAAAGTTGTGAATCCTGTTGCTTCTTGGACGGGATAATATGTAATCTCTGGCTGACATCTTACACAGAGTCTGGTCTGTATGGAATCACAGGCATTGGAATATGAAGCTGAAAGCGGAGATACTGCCCTGGAGCTGGATATCTTCATATCTACTCAAGATGATTACGATGGACTTAAGTGTCAGCAGCATGCATTCAATGTAGGTCTGATGGAAAATGGTCCTTTCCTCACTAAATGAAATTATAATGAGTGATCACTTATATTGAATTATATGTACAAAGCAATCAAATGGTGGTATCTTTCATCTATGTAACTACAACATGAATAGGAGACAGGACATGCGCACATGGATCTTGAGCCAATGATAAGTCTTATATTTTCCACATTAAAGAAGTATTTACATCCATGGAACAGAACAAAATGCAATCATGTATTTGAAACGCCTATAAAGCTGGACTCTAAAATATCAGAGCTTTATGAACCTTAGGTATCATACAGTAATGAATACTCATCTTCTCAAAGGCCAAATTAATATCATAAACCCACCATTGCCAGGTACTTGTTTTACAATACAAGGTTAAGGGGTATACTGCGGACTGAAAGCACCTTTTTTTGAGGACATCCAAATGAAGCAGGCATTGAACCCAGGGACTTCCAGTCTAAGGTCCCAGGCATTAGCCAGTGCTCCTCCATTGTTTGTTTGCCAAGGTGACAGACGATTTAAAAAACATTACTGGCCGTAAAAGATTTTTTCCCCCTCGAATTCAAGAGTGCAGCCAAATATAAAAGTGTTGGGTCTAATTGCCTTCACTGCACACAGCAGCCCACCTCTCAACTGGCTGTGCAGGCTGCAGGAAATTACCCCGTAATTGTCTCATAAAAGGCCACTTAGCAACACCCCATGTGATCGAAACAGCAGGATACGGCAATATCATCGTAAGACAACCCACGTACGGCCGATAACGTGACAGCCATGTTCGGCTCCCCGTTGAGACTGCCTAGCGTTCACATTACAGACACACAAACAGCAACACACACACACAAACAAATACTCACACGGATACAGACAAACACATGCACTCACACACACACACACACACACACACACACACACAAACACAGGAGCAATGCATGCCAGGGCAAAATAATTACGGTTACCTGGTAATCAAAACTGCGAAGAACCTCTTCAGGACTTGATGACCAAAATCATACAATGTGACAGTTTGATACCATGATACAGATAATTGTCCTTCCTCGATAATAGCATCATTTCAAACACAAACTCACTGTTTTGTTGCTTACTGAGGTTCAGAAAGAAAATGCAAAGAAAATATCTATAAGTACAGTTTTAAACAATGTATTCTTCATCACAAGGTTGCCAAATCATATGGCTAAAAGAAAGAGCAGAGTGGGACTTGAGCACATGCAGCATTTATTGCAAACCTTATCTATCTATCTATCTATCTATCTATCTATCTATCTATCTATCTCTATCCATCTATATATATATATATATATATATATATATATATATAAATATATGTATCTCTCTCCATGGCATATAGAAAAATATTGAATTTCTGAGGGAGCCTATCTATCTATTTATCTATCTATCAATCTTTATATATATATATATATATATATATACATATATATATATGTTTCTCTTTTCACTGAATATAGAGAAATATTGGATTTCTGAGGGAGCCTCATGCAGATTCAGGGACACTTAGGCATGTCTGTGAAAGTTACATAGATGCCAGCACATACTCACATGTATGGAGTCAGGTTCAAAGTCTACTTCATTTTTTTTTTTTCGTTTCAGACAGCACAGATTGCGTGCTTTCCTACTTCAAACATGTTTGTTTTGTCAGTAAGGAGAGTATGCTTTGAAGGAGCCATTCAATCTCTTCAAACAAATCTCATGAAAGCTCCAATATGCTGGACACAGCCAGAAATAGCCACAGTGCCTAAGGTCAAGCAGCAATCTGTAACAAAAATATACACCAAAAGTTCAAAGGTCAAAAGTGATGTCTGAGTGGAGGATCTGTTTGATGAATTTATCATGTCAATTTTATAATGAACCACTTCGCCTTTGAGGAAAAAAAGAGAGAAAAAAATATGACTTTCACGACTCGAAAGAAAAGCATCTTTTTTTTTAACCCATTGAGGATGAGTCCCGAGTATACTCAGGCAGGTGTCTATGAGAAATGCGTGTTGTAGCAAAATCAGTCCGTCCTCAACGGGTTAATTGTTCTTTGGATCTGCAAATTTGACACATGAAGACACAGCCAAGCAATCTTTTACACTGCCCGGTAGTCAAGGTGATAAGATGTTTGTGTTAGATTCTGCTGAGCGTGTTGACAGGGAATGCAAAATAATTCCCTCCTGTGAGGGCTTCTTCATGATACAGGTTCTGAGATGCGATGACAGATAAAGATCGCAATATGGCACAGCAGAAATGATTTCGTAAATCATGTCCTTCTGCTGTTACACCAAAAACAGATATGACTGAAAAACCTGTTTTGGCTTACAAAATTTTGTATGTAGCAATTGAAGCTAGTTCCCCTATTTGTCTCTACATTCGTAACAAACAGCTCATGTGGATTTTGGGCATCATACATGTACTCATCTTAAGTTTTATTGCAAGTCATCTTGAATGACAAACAGTTACATTACAAAAAAAAACAAATGACAGCATAACATGACATAGTAAGGTATCTAACATGAGCCTATGAAAACATAATTACATAATTTATACACATTAAAGTGTTGATGACTTATTGCCAGGATGTAAAAACACATCAATTTTTCAGTGCCGCATAATGATGATGATAGTAATGACATGAATAATGACAATCATAACCATGACACACACACACACACACACACACACACACACACACACACACACACAGAATGATTACAACACCATATCTACTGAGGGCATGATGGCTAGTGCAAAAATAAGAACAAATTGATGCCAATAAAATGCATTTATTTTTATTTTACTTGTTTATTATTGAAGATACAGTCTGCGATCAAGCATGGTGTTCTCCAGCCACTTGATATAATTTAGCTCTCAGAAATTCCCAGGTCTTGAAATTGGCCTTGTTTCCTTGAATCCATTGGGTTTACAATATGGCAGTAAAATATTGTAATCCCACAGGAGTGTATATTTCTTCTCTTTCTCAGATAAATACACACATACACACACACACACACATATAACACTCACACAGGTACTAGTACATACACACGCATCTCTATCTCTCTATCTTTCTAATATCATATCTCTCTCGAGAAGCGCTGTGATGCAGCACACAGTATAGACTGACCTTCCATGCAAGATTCCCAGAAAACTGGTCTGGATATCTCCATGGCAACAAGACACCTGCTGATGCCTATTTATCTCCTTTGGGAAATAAGGTAGTATCATATTCCTCTCTCATTTTCTCAGCTCATGCAACAACTTCACAATTATGGTTCTGATATACACTTCCCTACACATCAACTGTCAGCGTTACATCCTACTTATACTCACACATCAGTCTAAAATCATTATTCACTCTTTCTGTATTCAGGAATACCTTCTGTATTATTAAATGACACTACATTGCGTTACTCAGTACTGCTATTAGCCTCGCAATTCATACTTGCTTTCATTATATGATTTGTAATCAATTCCACCTACTTTTGTCTGAAACACGATCATTTCATCATCTCATCACTACAGTGAAAGCACACTGAAATAGTGACAAAGAAATTCATGAAGTGGGCATCTGATTGTAATTGTTGCTGTTGTAATGGTGTGAGAAAAGTTACAAGAAGTGCCACTTCTCTGCTTAGAAATTGTTGCTCAAATTTGCTGCTGTAAAATATTTCCAACATGTTTCCAAGGACACTATTAACCTGACCTCAGTGGGACAGATAAGAAAATGATTTTAAGAAAAAAAAAAACAGTGAATGTATGACAGACCTCCCAACCTTTCAGACTGAAAAATAGGGATGGTTTGACACAAAAGTAGGACAGAAAGAGTAGTTCTCATAGGAGTGTGTAGTAAAATTATCAACAAAAATAGGAAAATCCTATTGAATCAAGAGCTGGGTATGATAGAAATTCAGATTCTTTCCTCCAAATTCAGAACGGTTGGGAGGTCTGGTATGATAACAAAATTAGTTGTTGAGCAGAAATCTGGAACCAAGCTAGAATCCCACCTCATTTGGTAAATACATTTTTACAAAAAACAAAACAAAACAAAACAAAACAAACAAATATGAGAACAACAAACACAAAATTTACACAAACAGCATTTTTTCCATAAACTAGTCATTTCTGCAATCTAATGAAAGGGAGATGTTTAGGCATTCAGAGGAAACAGGATAATCTTCAGAAATGCTATTATTACATGCTACAATGCCCATTTGTTGACCTGAAATTTGGGATTTTACATCCTCAGGATGCACAATCCTGTCTTCACGTCATTACACGGAGAAGAAAAGGAAGTCGGAAAAGCTACCGCAATTTTCTTTCAGACACATTACTCATCCTTGCCATGTTATTGATGACTGCCATTTCGACTTCTTTAGTTTCCATGGCAACAGACATGCAGTGGAGTGGTACATCTTTTTTTTATGAGCACATCTGAGGCTCACCAGACATGGAGTTACGGGCTATGAAATAATCTTAACAAGGTGGGGGAGGTATGGACGCCAGCGGGCGGAGGAATAAATGCACATGGACAGCCGACGGATGGATCATATCTCCGACCCCCCGCGGGGGACAAATGTTAAACCAGGGATGAGAAATGAACTTGCAGACGCTGCACAAATTTGTCGCCCGAGCTTGAGGGATCATCACGACACTGGCCCCAATGCACTCCAAACAGTAAAAGCTTTATGTGCATTACACATATCACCTCACCAATGTTGGAACACTAAGAGCAGAATATGAGAGCATTATGGGAATATCTGACAGCAAGAGTGGTGTGAACAATCCCAGCCATTATGCATCTGACCTAGCAACCTAGCAAACTAGCTCAAGAAGAAAAAACAAAATCTACAGAAATAAAAACACCTTAATTTGACTGAGATGTGAAAAAGGGGAGAGGACCTGTGCATTTAAGGAAAAGTTTCCTAAAATATTCATGTGGATTGAGTGAATGCAGCAATATTACTTGAACACATCAGTGAAAGTTTGACGGATACTGGACAAGTTATGAATTGCTGAAGTTGTGGTGCTGCCATAGCTGGATGAGGAGGATGCAATACTAGTAGTTCATGATATCACTACAGAACAATACCAATAAAATGTACAGATAATTCATCCAAAAAAAAAAATCGACTTCAATGAAAAAGCAATGGACTCGAAACCTCGTTTAGAAAGCAGGGGGAATGATATTACCAGAAGAATACATGTATGTCAGTATTAAAAGAAGTCAAGGGAATGTGCAATTTAAAAAAGAAAATGTGGAATTCAGTTTATATTTTGTTTATATCATTGTTGTGTACTGATGTTACAAATTGTGGTAGGCTTCTCATTCAGCAAATGGCAGAATCAAAACTTTAAATATTCTGAAATTTTGAATGGATCGTCTGATTATCCTTAAACTCTTACTGATGTGTTCTACTGTTACTGCTGACTTCACTCAATCCACATGATTATTTGGGGAAAATTCACCTTTAAGTAAGGACGGTCTGAACATGGAATGTCATAGAGAAGCCAGAAAGTGATACAGCAAGAATGTCTTATCATCCGTTTTATCACAAGCTCAATTGCAATCAAGGATGATAAATCTTATCTCATTAGGAATCTTCAAATCAGCAGAACTGCGTGTGCCATGAGGAGGAATCGAAGGTACTGACTCTGGATTAGGCGGTGAAAAAATAGCAGTCGCTGCCTTTAATAACTCAAAGCACAAAGCATCTTAACCCCCACCCAATGTCTGTCGATTCCAGACACTTGTCGCTGCTCAAACGCAGCCTTCCATTCAGCCCACACACTGCATGACATCAGCGGGTTGCCCTGGCAACAGTCCCCCCCAAAGGCAACCCACATGAATGCATAAATAAATAAACTACACCAGGGGTATCCACAATTTTAACAGGTTTTGCTGGCAAGTTGAATGTTGCACATAGGAGCACATTAAAGTCATGAGACATTCAATGTTGCATAAAGTGCAACCCATTCTGAATAATACTGATGGATGAATACAGGTAAATGAAATTCAATGTCACATTATCTTCCCCATTTTAATGTTAGTTTTATTTCTTTCTTATATGAGTAAATTGTACTAGACATATGATTTCAGTACCAGATATACAACTTCACTCTTCACTGGCCATTATATCATACAAACTATGGGGTTTCCTTGTCAAACAATGATTCTTGTTCTACAGTAGCACTATGAAAAACACTTTGGTGCCTTTACCTGAAGGAATTTTCTAATCTCTCAAATAAAGCAACCATGAATTTGACAGTGTGAAACTAAAAGCTAATGGAATTTAGTTGATAGAGGGGTACCGTTTACATTCAGCCCAGGCAATCACGTTTAATAGGAACAATGACTGTTTCATTGAGTGTGCAATGATGAAATAAACCTTCTACTTCACATGCCTGAATCCTATTCTCAACAGACGAAGTGAGTGACAATCAAGATAAATTGACATTCAATCTAAATACTGAGATGTTTCCATCTGATGTTGCCTTTAAGGAGAAGAAAAGACTGACAGGTTTCCGCGGTAACTTACCATCTGGTCTTTGATGCGCTTCTACAGATTGGATAATGCTACTAGAATTCTCCTTAGCTATGATATCTCCCTTTAACGTGTCCATCACTGTACACCTGTGCATTGGGTAAAAAGAAACATACAGAGTTACAAAATACCAACATTACAGAGCAACACAACAAATTGAGAAATGTTCGTCCTATTTTCCATACTGGCCTTCATTTCACAGAAAGATAAAGCAAGAATTCATTGTTGTACATGAAAAGAAAATTAAACAGGTTATTGATTGTGGAAATTTTGTGGTTCCTGAACAGTGATCTTTTGAAGCAAAGTGAAGACACTCGCAAACACAAATGCTGAAGAAACACTGGGAAAATTATGTCTCAAGCTTGATTTCTGCTCATTGGTACAGAAAATTAAGCAGAGAACTTCAATTCAATTCATTTATTTTCATTCTCTTTTTTTTAAATTACAATAAGGAAAAAGAAAAAAATATGAGAGATAAGTGGCATCCCTTTTGACTAGATGTATACAATTTCATCAGAATTTCACCATGTAGCCATCGTAATAAAACCTGGCAAAACAGAAAGACAAGACAGTTTTTGCCTCTCCAATCTGATGTGGGTTTATTTGAAAGAGCATGACACACTGAGACCCAAAAGGTCGTTAATGCAAGACAGAACCAGGTGGAATCAAAGCTCTTTCGCTGTTAAGCTAAAAGTAGGATTTCTTCGCAGCAAAATCTCTTTTAAAGGCTAAAAAAAAAAGAAGAAAAGATCTTTGATTTGTACATTGATTTTACCTTTGATGTAAATTTATACTTTAACCTCCACATGTCTTGATAGTTGGCTTGCCATAAATTTCAGTTGTTGTTGGTTTTTTTTTCTTTGTCTCACTATTAAAGATCTATCCAAGGGTTATTTGCAATATGCCAGTTTCCTTTTTCTTTTCCTTAATTTACCTATTTAATCTGATCATCTTATTCACTTATACATGTACCACATTTGTCTTTTCATATTAGAATGGATTCAATGATTTGATTATAGTAACTTTGATGTATTTCATTTCTGGTAAATAGTTAATGTGAATATTTGGTAACATTTTTACTGCAATTAGCCCTTTATGATCTATTCCTATTATTGTTTTTATTTGATTGTCAGTCTGTTTGTTTGTTGTAATAGTATGTAATAGCATTACCAGTATTGTCATGTTGACAAGGGTGAATATGGGCAATCCATCCATTTTTTTTCATTGTTTTATAAAAAAAAAAAAAAAAACTTCTACCACTATTAAATCCAGCTTTATACACAAACATCAGAAGTGGAGCGGGCTGCACTCGACCCACCTAATCTGGTATCTGTGGTCGGTCTGTAGGAATCCCAGATTGACGTCGATGGCCGAGTCAATCTCTCGCGAGATGAGGATCTCGGTGTGGTCAGAGACATCCTCCGGGAAGTGGACCTTTGACCTGGACCGCGGTCTGGTCTTGGTCTGGCTCGAGGTCTGTTCTGGAGTCAAGAATAAAATGACCAACAAGAAAACAAACATTTAGACACAGACTATTCAAGAAAACAGTAAGATGATAACATTTGTTTGTTTGTTTTTTATCTCTGTATTTTCTTGCTTAGCCTCTCTATTGAATGAATACACTTCGAGCAGAAATAGCGGGAAATTTCATTTGGCTGTCATGCATTCTAAATATCAAATGTGACAATTCAGCTATCTAGGATCCTTCTTAAAAAGGTCAGGGAGTTGATGTGCATAGAGAAATATTTCATAATCTATTAAAATTCATAATTCATCACATTCACAAAGTGCCATCATAATTCTGAAACTCACTCCCTGTATATACTTCCACAGAGTGGAGTAATCACATGGAGGGAAAAAAAATTGATCGCTTCCCTGGATATCCAACAAAAATTATCATTATAACTGAGAGGGGTTCTCATTGAGATGGCGGACAAATGTATACTTGAAATGCCATTTCACATAGTAAGTATGGGGAAATTGTAGCATTGTTAACACCATCTTGTTACAGTCATCTGGTAACTAGAATCCCTTTTGTTTTTTTTCAATGATGTTGATGGAGGACTTTGACCTAGCCCTTCCAAAAGGCACTGGATACCAGTTTAAGTGACTGTATACTTTTCAATAAGAAAGGGAGACTGTGAAATTCCTTTCTTTACTTCACGCTATTACTGTGACATCACAAATCGCTGTAGCGTTCTCATCTAGTGAGGAAAATTCATGGAACTAACCAAAATGTTCAAACTTCATAAGTTTTTGATGGACTGTCCAATACCTCAAGCTCTTAGACTATCTCTTTAATATTTCTGCATTTGCTGGATCCACAAATATGTATATATTCAAGAAAACTTCCCCTTTGAGGCCATATCATTCCCTGAAGGGTTGTGACATTTTTTCCCCCTTTAATGAATTCTAAATTCGTCTGAAAATGCTGAAATATGAAAATCACAGCAAAACTTTGAGAAGTTTACAATGGCTCATCAAAGCAGGACTGCTAAGTAGGTGTTTTCTTATTTTGCTTTCATTTCTTCAAACTTGAGAGCTGATTCATATCTATCTTTTCTAACATCACAATTTTCATGCATATAAAAGAATGGTCCAGATTGTTACATCAAAAGAGGTCAAAATTAAATTTGGCTGCCATGAAAATACGACCCAGTAGCCTACTTATTTTACGTCAAACTGTTCTGTCGGCTTCTTTTCAGCTTTGTTTGCAACCTCTAACGACTCCCAAATCCAGTAGGGAAAAAACCTGAATCAATTTCTAATAACTTTCTGCCTAGACATCGCTCCCCAGATTAGACTTTTTGATTGAAAGTTATCAAATAATCCCACATGAATTTTATTCCTAATTTTTTTTTCCTATTACTGTTTTTGTGCCACAGTTATTTGGCGAACAATTTTCTCTTGATGAATTTTTGTGGAGGGTTAATAGACAATCAGACTGCTTGCATTAATTGGATTTGTGATGAAATTCACTGCCTGCATGAATGCACCTGAGTGTGACTCTCTCTGCCTGGTTTGTCTTTCTATACCAACACTGCTGTTATTGTCATGTGACCCTATAGATTGTGCTCTACGAATGGGTGCCCCCTTGGAGGGAGGTTAATTTGTCAATCCATACACAGCCATGGATCAAATCCCAACCTTAGTTTTCTCAATATAAACACTCTCAGTTCATTCCAAAGTAATGAATACGTAGACAATTGCAAATTTCTCCCCTGCCTAAAGGGTAAGCTAAATGGTGAATTTTTATGCAACATAGACAAAGAAACAACAGTAACAATCATTAAAAATGAGCAAAATTGGGCAAATAATACAGTTTCTCGTGACAAGTGAAATCAGTATGCATATAATAATGTTTGCCATACATCACAAGTTTCCGATCGGATCATTAAACCACAGATGCATAATGCTTAATGCTCATTAAAGCATATTGGCATACACACGACAGAAATTTCTCACGCTCTAGGTGGAACATCCACCAGTTTAAAGGGACAAGAAACAATACATTTTCTGTGGTTTCCTTCCTTCAGCCGGCCGAGTTCCTGTAAAAGGCTGACATGTCACAAAAGTGACTTTCAAAATAAACAACGGGATCTTCCTTTATACCCCACTGACCCACAATGACAGATGAACTGAAAGATGAATTTGTTTTCAGAATGATAGAGAGACAACCCCTGGAGCAAATCAATCAATCAAAAAAAAAGTAAAAACTTTTACTCTAACTTAGAAGAGATATATCTACAGTTGTATGGCAGCTGTCTCAAATCTCTTTTTTTGTGTGATAAATGTGTGGGGAGACATGGTATTAGTGATTTGAGAGATGTCATAAGTGTTGGATTTCATGGGACAAATACCCATCATGAGGAATGCCAATCAGATTTAAGATATCTTCATGACAATCATCATTCATCACTGACACCATAGCCATGCCTCAGTTAAGGAATTCTTAGTACAGAATGTCACTTGCTCTATGATCACATCAAGTTCTTTGCTCGTTTTTCATTTAAAGGGAAATGAAAACCCAAATATGTGGATTGAATAAATGTGGCAGTATTAGTCAAACACGACAGTGAAGTTGGAGGAAAATCACTAATTCCATTCCAAAGTCATGACTTTTCAAAGTTTCAGTGCTGCCATCACTAGATGAGACGACTACAACCATTCCTGATGTCATGCAATGGACAACAATTTAAAGAAAATATAAAGAGAATTCCGCAAAAGTTCATTTTTTAGAAGTACACATTCCCTCCCTTGGTACTGATTGTGAAAAGTAATATAATTCCCCTGTTTAATGACAGAGTTAGGTCAAGTGCCTTTTCATTAAGCTAGAAAAATGAAAATCTGTTAAATTCTCTTTATATTTTCTGTATCAGTGTCCATGTGTGATGTCATGAAATGACATACCCTTTTCATCCAGTAAAGGCGGCACCTAAACTTTCCATGTGTTCTACTGATATTGCTACATTCCCTTAATCCACATACATGGGATTTTCAACTTGGTCTCATGATCTCATGCAATTAGATGGAAAAAAAAAGATCCATCAAGTTTCCCGTTTGTTCAAACAAGTACGTCAAGAGTGCACCAGGGTTTTAATTTTGATCATGATTTGCCAAAATGGATTCAGAGAATCAGGTCAGAAAAATATCTGAATCATGTTGTCGAATACTTAATGCTGCAGCTGTACTCACAAGCCAACAGCATACGACAGGCTTGTATGGTAGTTCCACTTTCATCATGCAAGCCTTAATACCCACACTGTCATTCATTCAAATTTACGCTATCTATTCACATGTGAATTACAGTGATGCTGCTTGCAAAAGAATTACTCATTTCACTGCTTACACACCATACAAAACTATGAGTTTTATTTTGGTTTTGTATGGAGGGTCACTCAACATACCTTGAATCAGCAGTTACGTCATTTCTTGTTATTTTATGAGTCAGTCAGTAGTAAAATATCTCAGCACCAAATCCTCTAAATATGCTAGGTTCCCTATACTACCAGTCAAACTATCCATTTCATCAGGATTTTGTAATCTCAATCATCATAGGGTGGTCTAAAAAGAATAGCATACAAATGATTGAAAGATCAATCCAATATGTATATTGTACCGTGTTTTGCATCAATGGTGGCAAAACGATCGTTGCCTTTCATTATGGTTCTGAAAAATTCTAGCATTGGAAACACTTTTGAGTTGTATGTACCAGACAATGAAAATATTAACTCATGAAACAAACTTATTAGACTGAAAAACAGTTCATTACTGCTATTATATGGAGAAAAGTTAGTTCCTCGAGTACAGAGACCCTCACAGGTCTTATTTGTCACGTCAGAATAGCAAAAAGGTCACAGCTTCCTCCCGCCCCAGAAATGAACCCAACATGCGTCTGTCCACGGTCCAAGAGACTGCTACGGATATTGATCATATTTTTGCCACAACAAAAAACTGATAACGGAATCGGGTCACAAAAATATCAGAAGCATGGTGCAGAATACTTAAGTAGGGAAGCTGTGCTCCAAATTCAGCAATATATACAGCTAACATGGTAATTCCATTTTTGTTTCTATGCGTGCCTTAAATATGGAGATTTAGTTTATTTTTCAAGTAAATGTGGGAGTATCAACTACCAATTTTTTTTTTTCCAGGTGTCCTTAAAAAATGAATTTCTTACTTCAGAGGCATGAAGTACAAATTCATTTTCTTTTCTTCTAATTTTGGAGTGAGTACAGCTATCAACTTAGCTTGCAGATCTTGTTTTAATACCACAAAGAGTCAATACAAAATATGATGTTTTCTTCACCAACCTATCTTAAATACAGCAAAAACACAACAACAAACAAACCTCATACTTTTGACAACCAATTCTCTGAAACAAGGATATTTCTCACATTTGTGTAATCTAGCAGGTAGACATACCTGTATAGTGGGCAGAGTTTTAATGTGTACCTCATACACAAAAACAGTAAAAATTCAGCGGCGGCAGAAGGGAGGTTGTGTGGATATATGCAGTTACATCAGAATCGTTATTGCCTTGCTCTGGAAAATTTCATTTTTGCACTTGGCCCTTTTTATTCTCAATTATCAATTTGACAAGAAATAAGCAGCAACCTTAGTATTTCACGATATTTCAACAACAAAAAAGAAAAATGATTGAAAACTGAGAAGAAAGAATCGAGAATCAATTTCTGGACGATGTTTTGGGGTTAATTGAAAACTTTTGTGCAAAGTAGGTTAGCTGCTGGTTGATAATCTTTTGCTGATCTGAATCCCACCCCAGGCTATACTAACAATAATGCAGTCGTGTCTGCATAATGCATGTCATCTGAGAGGTAAAGTGACACAATTTGGTGTTAAGATGACTTCGGGACATCCGTCTGATGCAGGCAAAACAACTGAGGGCAGGGTTTCTGGTGCATGACAGTTGAACAAATGATAAAGAGGGAAAAAAAGCAACCAAGGTTAACATGCAGTATATATATTGGCATACATCTGAGTATTAGTAAAGTATAGTGCTGGTTGAAAACGAACAGAAAAATGTAACTAAAAGGGAAAAATATGTGACGTAATGACAAAAAAAGATGGTTAAAGTTTGTTATTCTGAAAGTTTGTAATTCTTAGGGTTTGTTATTCCAAAGGGTCGTTAATCCGAAGGTTTGTTAGTTCAAACACTAAGTGAACTAAATTCGTTATTCTAAAGGTTCATTCCGAAGGTCCATTATTGTGCAGATTCATGAATCTGAAGGTTTGTTCATCTAAAAATAGAATATGATTCATTATTCGAAAGGTTTGTTAATTTGAAAGTGAAAAAAGTTTCACTAGCACCAACTTTACTTCATTTTTGGATTAACAAACCTTGTTTCCTTTCATGATTAACAAACTTTCTGAATAACAAAATTATTTCATTTCAGACTAATAAACCCTTGGAAATACATACTTTACTTCATTTTCAGACCAACAAAACCTTAGGAATAACAAACCTTATTTCATTTTTGGAAAAACGAATCTTCAGAATAACAAACCTTATTTCATTTTTGGACCAACTAGAAATGTCGCTACAGCGACTGGTTATACCCCCGCCAAACAACATTTCATAAGCTTTGGTCAAAACAACATTTCATAAGCTTTGGTCAAAAAACTGAGGAAGTAGTTAAATCCGCAAGATCTTTCCTTGATCTTCTGCCATTAATATGCCGTTACCATGGCAACGTACTTTCGGGTACTGTCGAAAAATGCGTCTTGCACATCTACAACCAAAGGCACACATCTGTACCAAGTTTCATGGAAATTGGGCAAAAACTGAGGAAGTAGTTCGCAACACAAAATTTTCCATCATTTTGGCTCATAATATGTGAGCTGTTACCATGGCAACATACTTTTTGTCACTGTCAAGAAATGTGTCATGCTGACCTATATCCTAAGACAAACATTCAATATGAATTCCATGAGAATTGGAAGAACACTGATGAAGCAGTTTTGCCATGAAGCATTTTGCCCTATATTTTACCAATAACATGCCGTTACCATGGCAACGCACTTTTTGCCACTGCGGAAATATGTGTCTTGCACATTAACATATTCAGATGAACATCTGTACCTAATTTCATAAAAATTGATCAAAAACTGTGGGAGGAGTTCGCGACGCAAGATTTGTACCCATTTTTGCCCATAATATGCCGTTACCATGGCAACGTACTTTTGGGTACTGTCAAAAAATATGTCTTGCACATCTACAACCCAAGGCACACATCTGTGCCAAGTTTTATGGGAATCGGCTGAAAACTGAGGAAGTAGTTCGCGACGCAAGATTTGCAATGGACCGACCGCCTGACCGCCCGCCCGCCCGACCGCCCGACCGCCCGACCGTCCGCTGATTCCTATATACCCCCTTCAAACTTCGTTTGGCGGGGGTATAACAAAACCTTCCAAATAACAAACCTTATTTCATTTTCGGATTAACAAAACCTTTGGAATAACAAACCTTTGGTTTAATAAACCTTCAGAATAGCAAACATCTTCCAGAAGACAACCAGTAGGTGGTTAGAAGATTTGACAAAAATGGACATGGTAACTGTCCAGAGAGTGCTGCTGAGCCCACATGATTATAAAGACATCTCATGTGCTTTTTGATACAGCTGCCTTAAAGCCATGCGACCATTTATGGGGAACTCCAGTGCAGTTGAAAGTTAGTCTGAAAAGAAGGAGTAAGAATTTCTTAGCCCAACGATGAAAATTTGATCAAGATCAGATGAAGAATACGGAAGTGTTTGAAGTTTTGTACATTTTTCAGCAAACTGTTCAACACATAATGTGAATATGCAAATAGTGAAGTGATGTCATCCCCTCACAACTTGCCAAACAGTTTCTACATAAAATGTCAAAATTCCAATTTTCCACTGAAATGCGATTGCATCCCAGTCTCAAATCCTTATATTATTGATCTGATCATTATTTTGAAGTAATTCAACCAGGATTAACATCATATTTTACACTTAAATAACAGAAATATTGATTTTTTGTCTTTTTTGTACATGATCAACAGAAAATGGTGCGCTGATGACATCACTAGCTCAATCATTTGCATTTTCATATCATCTGTATGAGAATTGTTCTGCAGAAATTGGCAAAACTTCATAATTTCATAACTTCCCTAACTTTTATCCAATTGTGATTAAATCATTATTGTTGTACTTGTGGGATTTTACTCTTGCTCTACCTAGACTAATTTACTCTATCAGACTAACTTACAACTTGACTGGAATTCCTCTTTAAAGTTTATCTGCTTAATACTAATATTTCTCCTTGATAGATATAAGAGTAGAAGGTTGCAAAGTTTTGCAAATACTTGACGTATTTTACTCATACAAAATGTTGGTAAAATTATATCATCATGAATCCACTATTAAAGATAATTTCATCATTAGAGATTCACACACACACACACACACACATACACACACCTACACAAATCACATCCAGCTCATTCTATGGAGTATTATTTATATATGAAAGGGGAAGTATGGATACCCGATTTTGCCAAGGTTTGAACATGTCGATCAACTCTGTTGCACGTCTTTTCCTTTTAAGAATAAAGTAAATGTGCGTAAATTTATTTTGGTATTTTTTTTATTTTCTCATTGAAGATATTGTTGATCTTCTTATAGAAGCCTAACAAACATAATTCTTGTGCAAACCACCCCCCCCCCCAAAAAAAAAAAAAAAAAATCTCAGGCACACAGGAAGATATCCACACAACACAATGCTTCCAACACACTACGAGAGTAAAGCCACAAAAAGTTGCAGTTACTTTAACCAACCTGATTGCATTGATTTTTTTTCACTCATGGTTCAATAGTTCAAGCTCACAAACAATCTTGAACGCTTTTGCCTGTATACAAAGAATATCAAAATCCATGCACAATTCCTGACTAATTCTTTCATGACAGAAAGGGGGGCTTCAAGTTTGCATTGAATCTGCAGGCAAAAATTACTTCCCTTGACATTTTCTGCAAACCAATTTTGGTTATCCATCACAGCAAAGCGCGAGGGAATGAAATGCGAAAAGTCACATTCTAATGGGAGAAAGTGAGCGTTGCTGATTAGTCCGAAATTGGAATAACTCTCTGCCGGGATTACCGGGGGGAAAATATGACTCTCCGCGACCACCACGCACCGGCGATCTTTGCTGGGTTAAATCGTAAACAGCAAAGAAACGGGATATCCACCCACAGACTGGCAGTGAGAACGCTGCATATAAACATTCATAAGGGACGTGTTTTCGGAAGAACCACTGGGAATGACGAAGTTGTGATTGGAGATCGGTGACAGCTTCCAGAGACACAATTGGTACCAGGGGCTGCGCTAAACATGACTACTTGGTGACGCGAGCTCTCAAGGCGGGACACTGGAAGATGGATCGCACACATTAGAAACTGAAATGACAACATTTTTTAGGTATATACAACAAATGTCGCACAGAATTTAAAGGGAGCCATCAATGTGCCAATTTGGTGATGTGAGCTTTAAGGCTGACTGGGATTGGGGAGAGGGTGAATGAGATGAGGGGTGGAGCGATATGTCAGCTATATGAGGCAAAAATGTACTGGTTTGTTGTTGTTATTTTTTACAGGCACATTTAAAACTTAAGATTTAAACACAAAAAAATTATGCAAGGGTACAGGTGGGGGTATGCACCAAGGGCAAGGCAAGGACGTAAAATATGCAAGAATGAGATGTGGTGTTCACAGAAGCTAGAATATTTCTACAGAATTTGAAAGTTCAACTTCTCAACACCAATATATGATTGCTATGTATTTGGCCACTCAAGTAGAAATATATAAGATATGTTTGGAGTGATAATGTCTTCTTTTCTTCATATGTTTTTTCTCTTTTAAGATATTTTCCTCTTTATAGGTATTTTCTTCTTTATTGATGTGTTTTTTCACACATCGCATGAACAACAAGCAATCCAATTAACCTGTCTATAATGATGACATTTCTAGGGGTGAAATTCAAATTGGAAATGCCAATTGTCCCCACTTCTCCACAGCCTAGAGGAAGTCTCTGACAAGCTTTGGGGTTGCCATGGAAACTAGTCATGACGGAAATGATTGCGACACCCGAGGAAAGATGACAAAAATAGTCCATTACACGAAAACTATGCCGAAGGAAGACAGTGAAAGCTTTGAGATTTGTGCTGTCGGCAGGCAATCAACCATGGGCATGCTGGCTATGTTTATGTAAGCTGCTAGAATCAAACTATTTCTTATGAAATCATCAATGATACCTGTCTTGCCTAGATTATTGCCAAGAACTTGCAAAGAGAGGGAGGGGGAAAGACTGACAAACACCCACACAAGTGCACACACACACACACACACATACATACAAACATGATTAGATACCATTAAAAAATCTAATGTGCTACCCCTTGTAATGGAAATACAGTCAACCTCGCCTAAGTCGACCTCGCATAAGTCGAAAACTCGGCCAAGTCGAAGCTCCAGAAAAGTCCCGATTTTCTCTTTACTTATTTCTTTAAAATAATCTTGCACATGTCGAAGTTTTACAAGTCGAATTTCGCCTATGTCGAAGATAATTTCGAGTCCAGATTTGTGTAAATACATGTAATTTTCATCGCACAAGTCGAAGTTTTTTTTTTCCCGCACGTCATTCAAACATTTAGTGAAGCATTCTTTCATTCTTCGATAAATAAGCGAAGGAAAAAAAACCCACTACTTTTGTAATAAAATACTCCCAAGGGTCGAATACAAGTTAACCCTAATATCCCTTGTATCCTTGATGTCCAGCTGAGAAGAACATAAAAACCAAAATCTCAGAAATGAAGATTTTGGTGGCCCGCTAAAAAAGTCGGATGTTTGCCATTACTTTTGGAAATGAACAGCAGTAACAATCGGCTCCGTAAGAAGCTAAAATAAATGTCAGATGTTTGCTGTTAATATTGGAAATGAATAACGGTAATATTCGACTCCGTATGATACTAAAATGAATGTCGGATCTTTGCTCATACTTTTGGAAATTAATAACGGTAAGATTAAGCTCCGCATGGTGCTGAAATTAATGTCAGATATTTGATTTTGCGTTTGGAAATGAATAAGGATAACAATCGGCTCCGAAAGATGCTGAAATGAATGTCAAATGTTTGCTTTGACGATAGGAAATGAATAATAATAGTATTCAAGTCCGTACGATGATAAAATTACTGCCGGATGTTTGCTTTTACGTTCGAAAGAAAATAACAATGACATTCAGCTCAGGAAGTTGCTATTCCATAAAAGTAAATGTCGAATGGTCACTTTGACGTTCGGAGATGAATAACAATAATATTCAACTCCGTATTTGTACCATGATTTATATAAATGTCGGATGCTTGTTTTTTATTTCGAAAGTAAATATAGCAATAACATTTGGCTCCGGAAGACGCTGAAATAAATGTCAGATGATTGCTTTTACGTTCGGAAATGAATAGCAGTAATATTCTGCTCCATACGATTCAATACATTTCAAATTTTGAAATGAATAACAGTAACATTTAGATGCGTTCGATTGTGAAATTAACGTTTGATGTTTGCTTTGACGTTCGGAAATGAATAACAATAGTATTCAACTACGTACGATGATAAAATAAATGCCGGATGTTTGCTTTTACGATCTAAAATATATAGCAATAACACTCCGCTCCGGAAGATGCTAAAATGAATGTCGAATGGTCACTTATACGTCCGGAGATGAATAACAATAATATTCAACACCGTATTAAATTTTGTACCATGATTAAATAGAATATATGTCGGATGCTTGTTTTTACTTTCGAAAGTAAATAGCAATTACATTCGGCTCCGGAAGATGCTGAAATAAATGTCAGATGATTGATTATACGTCCGGAGGTGAATAACAGTAATATTCTGCTCCATACGATGCTAAAATAACTGTCGGAAGTTTGCTTTTAAATTTCGAAATGATGCGTTCGATGGCGCAGCGGAAATTCACGTTTGATGTTTGCTTTGACGTTCGGAAATGAATAACAATAGTATTCAACTCCGTATGATGATAAAATAAATGCCGGATGTTTGCTTTTACATTCGAAAATAAATAGCAATAACATTCAGCTACGGAAGATATACTAAAATAAATGTCGAATGATCCCTTTGACGTACATGAAACGCATTTCGATTATTACAGTCCAATAACTTAAGTTTCTCGAGTTTTTAAAACTCAAAACAAAACAAAAAACACTAAATACTATATGTATTGCTATACCGTCTTCTGTATTTCAACTGCCAATAAAGACATAAAAAGACACTGCATTATAAAAATTTATCGGAGAATATCGGGAAACATGCACGAGACATTCTCCGAAGAAGCTTCGGGGTCTGTTCGATGTTTCACGAAGATTTTGCGAACATCGCGCACGTCTGGCGAAGGTCAAGCGCTATGTCGAGACAGTAAAGACATTTTCAAAAGCAAATCACGACGAGATCATGACTCATTGTGCGGAAAAGTTCAGTGAAAAAAAAAAAAAATATGTATCTAATTCAAATTCTTACCGAAGTAAAAACATCCCCGAACAAATAACGGCGCCCCGAACTCCCGCGTTCATTTCGCGATCTTTTGCAGAAATTACGTGCGATTATCGATTATCACAGTCCAAAAATTGAGCTCCACGATTCTTTTTTTGAAACGTAAACAAAACAAAAATACTAATTACAACATAATACTACCGTCTACTGTAATTTCACGGCCACTAAAAACATGATAAGACACTGCATTATGAAAATTCGTCTGGAAATACAAGTCGAAGAAAAATTCGACTTCCACGGAAGTCGAATTTCGCGTAAGTCGAAGTGTTTTCGCCGGTCCCAATAGATTCGACTTAGGCGAGGTTGACTGTATTGTCCTGACTTAAAATTGAACTCTGTACCAGCTGAGATTGCCTAAAAAGTAATTTGAGTAAAGATTTTTAAGCCCAATAGTAAGAAATTTGATCAAAATCAGATAAAAATCAGGGAAGCTAAGAAATGGTCCAGTTTCACTTTTTTTTACGAAATGGTTTTTGAACAAACAATATGAATATATGCAAGAGAGTTGATACAGTCATTGCCAAATAACTTGCCATCTACTTTGTACACAAAATCTAAAAATTACATTCTTTTTTTTAGTGTCCCAACACATGTATGCTCCTGTCTCAAATTCTATATGTACATGTATCTGACTGACTATTATTTTGAAATCATTCATTAATGGGATAACATGATTATGTTTTACACTTTACTCCTAAAAATCTTAATCTGTATCATTTCTTTTTTTCTTTTGCATGCATGTGTGGGAGCGCTGTGGCATAGTGGATAAGACTCCCGACTCCCGAACGGAGGACCGTGAGTTCAAATCCTGCCCAGTGCTTACATCCTTGGACAAGATGTTTTTACCCACAATGTCCCTCTCGACCCAGGTGTATAAATGGGTACCTGGCAACGCTAGGGTAATAATAATAGCAGGGCCCTCTGGTAGAGCAGTGGCAACACTGAAGAGGCTACCCTGGGTAAATAAGACCTTATTATTATTATTATTAATCAATGGAAAACTGTGAGGTGATGACGCCATCAGCTCACATGATCTGCGTACTTGCATCAACTGTTCAAGATCTGCTTTGCATAAATTAGCAAAATTTTACAATTTCATAACTTTCCTAATTTTGATTAGATTTTCATCAAATGTTCCCTATTGTGCTTGTAAAAATTTACTCTTTCTTTTCAGAAACCTCTGATCCCATAAGATCTGATTTTGATCTTTGGTACAACTGGAAGGAAAATATAGAGGAGGATCAAAGATTTCTGGCTGGTATATTTTACTTTATATTTTACTTCATATGCCATACCCTCCGTATTCAACATGCATTGATGGGATCATCAATTGCAATGCTTTGTTATATCAAGGAGGTACTAGTACCTCCTTGGTTATATCAAATGAATACAAATTTGTTTGTTGATGTTTCTTTTGTTAAACAGAGGACAACTACTTTTAAAGTAATGGATGAGCAAGTGAACTTACCCAGGGGCATATACATGTATATCTCAAATCATATTATTCATCATTTTCAGTATTTAGCTCCACAGCCATGCTCAGAATGATCCATCACAGTCCACAAGCTGAATGCATGTGAATATGTAATGAGCAAGCTGTCCACCAAATATCATTCTTTCTACAAAGTCTTCTCACATTTACAGTAGATTCCTTCTCCAAAACCCTCTCACGCAATATCGACATCCCTGCAGGGAAGGAAAAGTAGATAATTGTTGATGGCTGCCCCTTCGGAGTAATATTCATTTCCACGGGGTGTAAGTTGACACGAGTGTTCACGAACATCGTGTATCATACCCAGCATTTCAAACACATACAAAGAGAAAAACAAAACAACCAGTTGATTTCACAAGGAATTTCAAATCCTTGTTGAGTTAAGGACATTGCCAGATATGGAATAAAAAATAACTTTGACATTATAGAATTGCTTGGTTTCTGCAGTATACCACTGTGTATGTGTAAATAATTTCTGACCATCATTCAATGTCTTCTCTCTGTCAAACATATTTTACCTGCTCTTATCCATTATTGCATTATTATTATTATCTATTATTGCGTGTACAGATTTTATGGATTTGATCTTTTTCTTTACATACACACACATGCACACACAGAGTGGCTACACAATGAATTCTTATTGCTTTACTGTATACACTGAACTTTTCGTAGTGGTCTTCTTAGTAGAGCAAATTCCACAAATTTCATTTCTGGATGAACAAATATTTGGAATGACAAACTTTACTTCATTTTTGGATAAATGAACCTTTTTCATTTTCAGATTAACAAACCTTGGAATAATGAACCTTTTTTCAGCTTTGGACTAACCAACCTTTGGAATAATGAACCTTCAGAATAATGCCATAAATGATTGGATTAATCTTATTTTTTATCTTATTTTTGGATTAACGAACACCTAGGTATAGGGAATGTGTGTGTTTCATGATAAGAACCTTCAGATTAACAAACCTTCAAAATAACAAATATCAAGTGAATAATCGGGGGTTATTGATGTCAATGAAGGGCAATAATTTTCAAAATCAAAAAAGTGGAAAGTATGTGTATATCGTCACAGTGGAGGATAATCAGTATATCTTGTCTCTGAAAGGGGGTACAGGCACAGCTCATTCCTCTGCTGTGGTACTAGATCATGAATTCAGCCGCGTCTTGCAAAATCATCTTACAAGTCCCATTGAGCAAAATGAAATATACATCATATATAGTAGTAGCAGTTAGTAAATAAACTCTATATTGCAATCAATTCCTCCAATCATGGAGACTATTTAGTTTGAGAATTTTCTTTGTCTTCCTTATTCTTACACCTTCTTTTCTCTCTGTTGTATCTGTATGCTATTTTGTAAAAATTTGCCTCTTTTTAGTAATCTATATCTTTCCCTCTACTTCCACTTTTCACTCTCTCTTTCTTGGTGTACTACCTTCTACACTTTATACTTTGCAAGTATATATTGCAAATTTGGATTTGTACAACAATCTTTATAGCGGTTGAAGTGGTTATAGTGGTTGAATTCATGATCAAGAATCCACACTTGCTTGAATGAGAAAGAAATATCGTTATTCTGTAAAACAGAGAGTAGTGATTTCCACCTTGGATACAAAAGAACACAGCTGTGGTGCTGGAGGCAATATTTATACAAAGTTGCCATATACTTTCTTGAATATCAGTAGACTCACAAATAAATGAAAATAAAGGCAATGTGATACATACAATGTATAGAGTAACCTGCATTTCTATCCATCTCAGAAATGTGAGACTTTTCTTTCTCTCTGTCTGTCTGTCTGTGGCATTGTGGTTAAGACTCTCGACTTTCAATTGGAGGTCCCTAGTTCAAATCCAGTCCAGTGCCTATGTCCTTGGACAAGATGTTTTTACCCACAATGTCCCTCTCGACCAAAGTGTATAAATTGGTACCTGGCAATGCTAGGGTAATAATAATGGCAGGGCCCTATGGCAGAGCAGTGGCAACACTGAAGAGGCTACCCTGGATAAAGAAGACCATTATATCATTATTATCATTATCATCTGCGCCTCTGTCCATTTGTAACTGTCTGTGTCTGCATGCCTCAGAGGACATTCTCATATAATCTGGGTGTCTTGTTTTTCTGTTCATCTGCTTGCTCCCCCCCCCCCCCATCTTTGTCTCTCTCCCACTCTGTCTTCCTTTCAACAAGTTTAAGGGGATTGTATAGTATTGGTTGAGACCTTATTTCAGGTTTCTAACATTTTTTGGTAAGATAATGAGAAACCTCTTATGAAATATGAAAGAGCACGTAATTCAATGAAAAATTCAACATTTATTTGATGAAAATTGGTTTTGAAATGGCTGAGATATCCAAAACAGAGCGATTCTAACAAAGTGTGGGACCCACCTTTTACCATATACACTGTTATTTTCGCGTACAGATATTCTCGCGAATGAGGAGGTCATTGACATTTTCGCATGATGTTGTTTTCGCGAATTGACACAGAGGCCTATATAAATGCACTACTACCTTAGCGTATGGTGACATTTTCCCCGTGTTGTTCAATTCACGGTCCAACTGAGATTCGTGAAATTCGCGAAAATTAAACCTTTGCGAAAATAACAGCTTATACAGCATTACGATTGCTTTGTTTTACTTTGTTTTTGGATGTTTCAGTCATTCCAAACCCAATTTTCATCAAATAAACTTTGAATTCCTCTTAAACTGGTATGCTCTGTACTATTTCATAAGTGTTTTCTTGGTATCTCGAAAAAAGTTAAATGCCCAATTCTCATTTCCACCAATACTGTACCATCACTTCAAGTCCTGAATACCGAGTCACCTCCAGGAAAGTGAGGAAAACATCTCTGCTGGTATCGGTGTTGAAATCAAGCTGTCTGAATTGGCAAAACCAAATTAAAACACAGAATTAGATCCTAAATTCCTGCCAGTGAACGTTTCAGACTCGGAGTTACCTTTCTATACTTTCCCCGCAAATGCCAGGGTAGTAGGGAAAAAACCCCAGAATTCGGAGCCGTGTTTACGATCATTTTTGCAAACGAGAGTGATTTTCTTGAATTTGAGTATGAGTCCACAAATGAAATCAAAGTGAAGATGAACACTCGAGATAGCCGTCTTCTGGAGTGCGCATCATCTGTTTAGAAGCAGAAGGCCCTTGATGCTATAATGCAAACCGGGAAGAGGCTGTAATGGCCTTTTGCTTTCAGTTACACATTCTACAAGCATATCACTGAATTGACAGCTTTCCAATATATCAAGGGTAATATTATTCTCCCTGAAGGAGGTAGGTCAAAAGCTGGAACATTATGCAAGAAAAAGGAAAATATAAATTCTCATGATATTTTCCTTACATTGTTGCCCTGCAGTGACACTTTCTATGACCTGTTGTAGTCCCCACCCAGCAATGGCAGCAATGAAATTTTAAAAATTCATAACTTTTGAATGGATTGTCCACTTTTTCCTCAAAATTCACTGATGTGTTCTACTAATATTGTTGCATCCACTCAATATACATATTTGAATAGCATTCCCATTTGGTCTCATTCTTAACTTTTAAACTGAATGTCAGATTTCCCCCAAATTTCACTTCTTCTGCAAATACTGCTGCATCTACTGAATCCACATTATACATATTTGGGTAGCATTCCCCTTTAATGTCATGTTTAGCAAAAGTGCAGTTACCTTTGACCTTGGGGATATTTGCCCCAATTCTAATCAGCGCCCCATCTACACCTCACTGTAACTTTCCTGGGCCAGGTACTAAGAAAATCCCGTGAGCACTTTCCCCTTCTTTTCATCTTGTGGAAATCACAATTTGGTGATTTCAACAAGATGTGGGAAAGATGGAAAACCAAAATGTAATGGCTTTAGCATCTGACAAGGCAGAGGAATGAAAAAAAAAAATCATTCACATAGAATATTACATGGACCTAACAAATCACACAATACCTTTTATGGATATGAATATTTCCCTTGTTCCTATATCATAATGTTGATAACATCAATAATATATCACCACAGCAATTAAGAAAGTGATGATATTTTTGCTTAGTTATTTTTCCCTCTTCCCTACTTCCAAACTCTGTATGTCCTCCCCCTTTCCTGCCCTCTATAAAAGATAAATAAACCTAAATATATAAACACAAATTTGTAACATGATATAGTATAGTTGTGACTGTCATTCGTGCTCATCCACAGCACAACTAGTCATTTTATATGTTTTGACCATAATAATTCTAACCACTCTAGACTGCTACCAGCCAAATTCTATACTCAAGAACAACATACATGTTTAGCTCTGGCTAGTGCCAGTATCATCGATCGGAAACATTCGGCTCGGAAGTAAGCTGACCCAATTTTCTTGTTGTTATGACTGGATTAAAAAGTTTTTTTTCAGGGAATCCATAATTCATCAAACTAATAACCTGATCTCAAAGCATACCTACTGCTCTGCATCCATTATCAATAAGATGCTCCCCTCCACTCAGACATAAAGAAATGCTAATGCAGTTCAAAATGGACCATCCAACAGCATCAGTGAGAGCGTACAAAATGTAACGTTAGTCATTCGAAGGAAAAACAACAACCTCTCCTACTGATGTTCGGCACATTTACCGAGCTCCATTTTTGTTTTTCAGCTTTTATATTTAATCATTTCTCCACTTCATGTCGGCAAGCTTGCACTGGGCCCTATCAAATGTGTCATCGCATTTCTGGCGTGTGTGTCCTGCATAATTCATTTTGGCAAGGCATTTGAAGGTACTCTGATAGAAAAAAAAATGTTGAGAAGGGAATGTACTGGCTTTGGTGGATCAGATAAGAACTAGGAACAGATGCAAACAATCCTCTCCCACCCCACCCCCACCCCCCCCCCCATCCCCAAATTTGTTGCTTTTATTTACTTGCATGGACACTCATATTGATACCATGAAACATGATACATGGAATATTTTGTTCCAATTCTTCAAATCATTTTCAAATTGATTCAAAATCAGGATACTGTCCCAGTCATCACACAGGATATCAGTGCAGGCTGTATGTTGTGGTTGTTAATGCACTCCCCCCCCCCCCCTATTTTCCACTACAAAAGGTGACATAAACAAAAACACAGCAAAATCTGTAGCAGTGAGCCGCTAGTAAAGATCACACATTTCCAATCACGGCAAACTGTGCATTTAATACTGCATCAGAAATATGCATCTGCCATTCCTGCAAATGAGGTTTCTCCAGCATGTTTCAAACTTATGGTAAGTTGCATGTCTACATTACACGGGATAAAATGTGGTGTTCACCTTATTTTGTTGTTGTTGTTACTGCTGGACTTGATCTAACAACAGTCAATGCCAAAGGCAACATCTTTTATGTATGTTACCCTACTCTAGTGAATGCATGAAAGCCAAAGAAAACACACACACACACACACACACACACACACAAATCAGAAAAAAAGAAAGAATATCACTTTTGAAATTACTGGGGGAAAAAAAATTCACCTGAAAGGCTGGGGTCAAAGACTAATAGACAGGGCTGACAGTGATAAAGGATTACGCTCTGCTTTCAGGCTGCAGAAGCGATACGTCAGGCAATCTGGGTAGGAGTGATTGGATTGGACATAAGAGGGCTACGGGGGGTGGCGGCTGGATTGATCGCGATTGATACGTGAAGGGGACACCTCTTATTGCTTAAGCTCATTACCATTTTCTCTTTTTTTTGGTACAAACTTACTAAAATCATTTCTATCCAGAGGCTCTCACAAGGCTGAAATTTTTGGACTCTATATCTTGGGGCTGATTGCCTATTACAATACAGTTGAACCTCTCTTATCCGGCCTCCCTTTATCCGGATCTCTCTATTATACGGACGCAATCTCGCCGTGATTTTTTTTTTTTTTTTAATGATTACGGGAGGAAAGGGGGATTCCCAACTCCTTGAGAACTCCTACACAAACACACATGAATTACATATACTTGATACATTTCTTAATAATCATTTAGATAAATCATCCCAAGAATTTATAAAAGAAAATGATTTCATTCTTGCAAACACGAACCTCTATTTTGGGGTCTGTTAATGAGTGTAACAATGAAAAGGTTGCAGGATGCACATTACTACATGTGGTACTACAACGGGCTACATCAGTACATGTGTATGTATATGTACATGTATAAAGCATTGAGTCTCCCGTATCCGGCCAAATCCCTTATCCGGATGAGCCCCGGTCCCGACTTGTCCGGATACGAGAGGTTCAACTGTACTACTACGGTGTTTGATTTGATGGGACTTTAGAATGACCATGGCAATTCAAACATATTACATGTCAATGCTTCCCAGCCCCCCCCCCCCCCCCCCCCCCCCCAAAAAAAAAAAAAGAGACCGAAAGTTTTTGGAAATAGTAAATATAAGATGGATCAAAATTTAACCTTTATTTTGAAAGTACTCTAGTAGACAGGATACTACTGATGAATGCTAACTTAAAGGGATGGTATAGTATTGGTGCAGATGAGGATTGGGCTTTCAATTTTTTTGTGAGATACCAAGAAACCACTTATGAAATAGTACAGAGCATACCATTCTAAGAGGAATTCAAAGTTTATTTGGTGAAAATCAGTTTTGGAATGGCTGAGACATCCAAAAACAAGGTAAAACAAAGCGATTGTAATAAAAGGTGGGTCCCACCTTTAATATGGATCGCTCTGTTTTGGATATAAATGTTGAATTCCTCTTGGAATTGATGCTCTTTCACAATCTATAAGAGGTTTCTCATTATCTCACCAAAAAATGTTAGAAACCAGAAGTTAGGTCTCAACCAAAACTATACAAACCCTTTAAAGATGGGGTTGAAAGGTTTTTCAGAAGGTGAAGTCATCTTCCACATTTTTATTTATGGCACTGCAATCTCTAGTGGAGAGAAAGATATGTTTGCTGACAAAATTTTGGCAAGAAAATGCATTAGCAACGTCTTCAAGCGGAATTCTATTTGCACCGCATGATGCTGTTGAACCCGTGTACATATAATGAAGTCTTGAGACCTCGAAGAACATCTTAATTGGATTTGCACCTCATCTGCTGGAAATTTGAGCATTTGGTGACTTCTCTCCAGCACAGACTGGAGGAAATACATATTTATAAGAAAACCTCTTTTTTTTCAGGATTGCCGGGGATTTGTAGAAGGGATGTTTTAGCTCACGGCTGCTGCACGCATGGCAAAGCTTGGAAGGACTACCTATATGAACACAAAGTACTCTCATGGCCATGAAATCTGGCATGAATTACAAAATGAAATGATTATATACACGTACCAGCTCTGCTTCCACAACAACGTACCTCCATTTCCATGGCAACATGCTATGTGCGTGTGGCACCATCAGTTTGACAGATAATGCAGTTTCCACTTATGAGAAGACCATACAAATGTGCATTTATTCACACATAGAAATCAAATACTATCAAATCAAATCAAATGTTACAACAGTAATATATTGCATAACATTTCACCGTCTTCTATAGAAGCAGGGTAGTCCCATTCAGATCCATAAAGCCTGCTTTACATGGGAGCTCTGTGTCAATGTACATTACAAAGTGTGCAGGATTGAATACAAAAACAAAGTGAACATGAATATTTATGGTACACTTAACAAACAGCTGTTTGGTGATCACTAATGGAAAACAAAGATCTACATCAGTGGTAACAAATACAGGGTATGAGTCTGTAAGGTGATAGCAGTAGTATTGCATCAATGAATTGAAACTTGCTGTGCTACTGGGTCTATATTTGTGTCCATGCAGCCATAAGATATGGGTATCACATAACCAAGCCTATTAATAGGAAGCTTTTTTTTTTTTTACTCTTGAGTTTAGAATGCATATTTTTCTTGTATACCATTTCAAGTGACAAAAAATATCATTTAGCTTTCCGATATGCCAACGCCTTTAATACATCATACTACCTTCAGCGTGAGAAATCAACAATGGAAACCTAATCAATGATCAGAAACTTAACTGACAATACTGTGGACTTTGCAAGGAAAAATCTGATGACATCTTTATCACATCATCATATTGTTCACAGTTTGTGAAATGCGGTGATTTCAGGCTCCCATGTGATTCATAAAGAAATGTTAGCAGCAGAATAGGTCTGAGCTTGATTCCAGGGCTTCGTCACAGCCGTCATTACTCTCAATTCTCCAAAGCACTAAAAATTTCCTAACGATGGGGTTTCACGAGAACCAGGCAGGCGGGGTGAGTGACAGGGTAATGGGAACTCTCTCGGCATGATTGCCATTTGAACACTCCAAAGAGGAGTGGGAACCACTCCCAGACTGTTTATAAACACAGCGGGGAGACATTTACAGGTCAATGCTTAGCTTTAACTCTCTCAGCACTGCAACTTCAAAACATCCATTCACATCCTGTGCAGAATGGCTGCCAGTAGTCATGAAAGACCTCATGCACAGCTGTCTCAAAGCAGACAAGTTCTTGTGTCTGAACACAGAGATGGCCTTAGCACAAGACTCTAAACATCCGGACTCTTTCACCTCTCCAGGCATGGAGACGGTAGCAGTGAAAAGAGAATATGGATGGGTGAATAAAATAACATAGGAAACACAAAAGGGATGTGTACACACTGAAACACGAAGGCAATACCAAGGGATGTTTTAGCGGGGGAGAGAAAGGATGCTCGCTACCTGGTAGGTACATGTATACCGCAGCATGTATGAATTTGTGGAATGCTAACTACACCGTATCATGGGTCTAGGTTGTTTGGAGCTCTAGACCTCATATAAAAAGGGGACAATCTACTCAACATCGCAAAGAATTCTGAGCAAAATCTTTGAAAAAAAATGTTTCGAGGACATCTATGGTTCACAAAATAATTACATTTGGTCTCTTTGGTGAGGACAAAATATGCATGTGCTTCTGTACTTCTCTCATTCCTTACCCATGGCATTAAGCCTCATGCAAGAATTGTGTCTCTTACTTTCTATGGCAAATTAATGCCATCAACACTAAAAAAAAAGAGAGAGAGGAATGAATACAACATTGAAGATAACAATGATAGAAAGACAAAACAGCAACAGAAAAAAAACATAAAAGAGGGTACAGATAAAACATAAACAATTAACAGATCTAATAAATGCTTATTTAAAATCATATAGTAAAGGAGAGACACAAACTTGCAAAGTGCTAGAGAGCCAAGGAAACCTCGAAAGCAGGTATCTCATCACTATTTTGCTTTAGAAGAACATATTAAATAAATAAAACATTGCCCTGTTGCATAAAACTATGGTTACTTTAAAATCAATGTGACTCTGCAATCAATGGAAACAAACATAGCAACACTATGCTATTCCACAGCCAATCAGAGCCACAAGAAAGTGCTGATAGGTGCCACTGATTGAACAGTTACCACTAACTGTTTTATTGTAAAGTCTCCATAGTTTTGTGCAATGGCACCCTTAACTTCTTCCTTTAATTCAACCTTGTAGCACACAGAAATCAAACCTCCTGTATCCAACACATCCTAGTTGCCATGGAAACCATAAGAAGAAGGGGAGGGACAGTTCTAGATACTTTAGAATTCCTCTCCTTCATCCTCCTTGCCCCTTCCTGGAAGGATGACAGCCGATGCAGACATGGGTACCAATGCAAGAACACTGCCCCCGACAAGCTAACAAAATCCACGACTTCCATTAAAACTGTCTGAGGAACATTCCGGCAACAGCGCTAATGTCCGCATGCAGAAGTCAATTTTCCCGGCGGCGTGTGTGCTGCGCCACTTCTAAAGATTTCATGCCGGTGCATGGGGGTCGCCGGTCTACCACTTTGCATCTAACCCCAACCCCCCCCCCCCCCCCCCCAACTGATCCCCATCCCTGAGGGAGGATTCTTCGAGATGCGGTTGGGGGCACCGAATTCGGTGGGTTTCACTCATCCGATTACGACGGCAGACTTTGGGAATGCCATATTGCGAGCTAGGGCTCAATCAGGACGAACTGAAAAAAGGCATTCATGAAAGACTTCCGCTCAAAGGCCTCTCCATCCAGACACCATAAAACTCAACAACCTCTAATTCTCCTGAGATATATATGTCTCATAATAAATGCATGGCCTTCACTCTTTTCTGATGCTTAAGGATGAAAGATCCTGGGGCCAGTTTAAGAGAGAAATTTGCCATAATCTTAACTTGGAACAATCCAGTAAACACCATCACCAAAAAAGAATTGAAAATACTCACCTCTGATTGGTTGTTATACAGCCACTGCCCTAGAAACTGTAATAACTGATATCACTATGGTCGCTAAGTGCTGTATAAAACTAAGTCCACATTTTTGTTCCAATTCTGAAAGCAGTTCACGATTTCGCCATACATTTGGTGAAGCTGCGATAGTCGGCAGTTTGGGGGAGCAAAGTATTTCAGCTGTTGGCATGGTAACTGCAGTATGCAACTACAGCAACTTGCATCAATCGTACACCCTCCTCATGCAATGGGCATCCAGAATGCCATTGCCATGATATGAAGCAAATTGTTGACAATTCAGACTAAATGCCATCATCTGCAGTTCTAACATGATCACAGTCTCAGAGAACAAGGGGAAAAAATAGCTTCTTTCATTCTGGATGATTTACATGATTCTCAGTTCAGAAAAATTAATCACTAATTGTGACATTTCTTCACAAAATAATATTTGTGAAGACTGAAAGGAGGAAAAGCAATGTAAGTTTGCTTTGAGAGAGTTCATTCCGGACGGATTGTGAGTATGTGAGAAAGGCACACACATATCATCCATCCAGATGCGGCATGACTTCCTAGCATGACAAAACTTGTTTCTTATTTCCCTCCGGTGCCTCTCTCGACATCTGCCTGGCCTGCAAAAGGCCATCCACGGGCAATATTGGCTAATCCTGCATCGTGCAGGGGACACCATAACTCGAAAAAAATTAATCAAAGTCTGCCCTTTTGGGCATGCCTAGATGTTTTTTGTCGGTGACTAGTCATGATTCAGCAGTCAACGCAAAATTTCGACAGCATATGCTGCATATATTGTGTCATACATTTCGGTTATCTTATAACTTGAGAGACTCCATACAGAATATAGAATGATATTAGATATTCTCTCAATACATTTGACAACAATGTATGGAGTGTCCAAACATTGACTCAAAGACAAATGGACTTCCAATGTGTGTTCTCTTTAAATCTGGATTGAAATGAATATCACCTGATCTGACATTATCTGCCAAGAATCTACTGTGGACAGATTTTGAGCTTTTACCACAAGAAAGCACTTCAGGGGGTATTTCATGAAGCATGAAGCATGAAGGATATTTTTCTGACAAACTGTTACAAGCTTCTGAAATCCTTGCATCTGATTGGCTGAGAGCAAATTTGTCTGACAACTTTGTCGGACAAAATTCTTCATGAAAGGCCCCCCCCCCCCCCTGGGCCCCATTTCATAAAAAGTTGATATGATAGCAACTCTTGCTGGAATGAAAATTGTCATAGTAACGACAAGAATCCAGCTTCCTGATTGGCTGCTGCCATTGGAAGTCGCCATTCCAGCAAGATTTGTCATCCTAACATCTTTTATGAAAGGGGGCCCAGGTTGTGGCGCCTATAAAATAACGCATCTTCACAAAGTGCACCCCCATCCTAGTAGTTATGCTTCACACATAGGGACACACATTGAGTCGGAATCCCCTTCTTCTCACTGTCATTGAACCATCATATAAAGTACACTCCAATAAGAGACGCCATCTGTCGTGGATAAATGACCTCAGGACGGCTAGCTGAGACACAAGCATACGTCCTTCATCAAAATGCCTGTGATCCTCAAATTGGCAACCCCAAAATAGCAAGTACTTGATTTCATATATGATGCTAACATTTCCTTTGAATGAATAAGGTCACAGAGTCAGAAAACAACACTAAACTTTTCACTTTCCTAGGAAACATTTTTAATGACAACAGATTTTCAATTTTTGTTTGTTTGTTCAGTTTGTAAGGGGGAGGGCAGTGGTGAGAGAACATACATGTAAATAATCAATCCAACCCTAGTGATACTAGATTTTACAAATATAAAAAAAATATGAGCTGACAATATCAGTACATCAGTATGCTTATATCATATTTCATTGCAACTAAAAACTTAGCTGATATCAACATCTTGTTGATGGAATTGCCACAGTAGAAGAAAGGCATTCAGTTCATTCACAGCTCTTTCTCTCTCTTTCTCTCTCTCTCTCTCCCTCTCTCACAGTAATTTAGCTAGCAATGTCGGCAAATATCAGCACTTTCCTGGATCTGAGACTACAAAATATATAACAACTAAAACATGCTTTTATTTAGCATGTCATCTTTATTATTGGAGAATACGTGTCAGAGAGTGCAGGATATTAAAACATCCCATCTTTTCAACAAGAATGAGCTCGTCAGCAACTTGACATTTAAAAGTGACATAAAACCCTTGCATATTGCCATGAAACTGTCAGGTAAGTTTTCCCAAACCACTTTCTAATCAGGTGTTACTTCACATCTTCAGGAGACAGGCTTGGCAGATGAGTAGTCTCCAATGTACAGGCTTTTTCATCCAACTACTACTTTGCAATAGCAGCTGAATTCATGCAACAAACCACAATGCAAGTGAACGTTGAAGCATAGCCAAGAGCAAGAAGGATCTTTCCCAGACACACTAGATAGGCAAAGATAACAGGAAAACAACAACAAAGTACTTAGTCTTGGTGACTCAGACTCTTTTACAGTTTGACATCAAGATTTGTTTGCTTTTATTTCACTGTTTAAATGGCTCTGCTCTGTAAAACATGGGACTGGTCAACCAATACATTTCCTCTACACTTCTACATTCTCAGAACCCTAGCCTCCTCACTATCCCTAGAGTGCACAAAAAGGGGGGGGGGACAAACCTTTGCTCATGCTGGGTCCTTTTTATGGAAACTCACTCCATGAATTGATCAAGAATAGTAATTGTGTTGAAGTATTACACAATAACCTCAAGAAGTACAGTATTCATCGCATAATCGGGCATCTGATAATCGGGAACCTCGCTTAAATGACATACGCTTCCCAGAAACATTTCCAATGCATGTTATTTTCACTGGATAATCGGGCGGGGACCTCTGATAAACAGGACAATTTTTCTTCAAGCAATCTTTGATTTTGTTGATATTTTACACAAAAAATCTACCAAAATACCACTACAATATTTCAAAGATTCCCTATCAGTTGTCGTTTACATCGAACTTACAAAGCAAGCTTCGGACTGGTGTGTTTTGACCTCCGTCCATCCAGTACACGTACATGCATAGCCACGAAAGCGCCTTGTATAAGTATCCATGCCATTGCGAAAGACATGCTTTCGCGAACATTCTTCTCCCCTACATAAACAAGCCATGTGCTCGCTTGCAATTCCTACTCACATCCAATAAAAAACATGCCTCGCTCACACAGCTCAGGCTGTGTACGTTGTTTAATCTCAGTCATACACTTTGATGGCAAAGTCCAAATTCCTCGTCTCTGAGTGTTTCAACTTTCAATACACTGTGATCTGTGTGTACATCACAATCTTCCTCAGTTGTGAATGAGCTAGAGGGTCGCGCCGAGGGGTAGCGTGGTTGTGTATTCATGTACATGTACAGTACGTCAGTATGCATGTGTGTGTGTGTGTGTGTGTGTGTGTGTGTGTGTACACTACATGTACATGTCGTATGCCGTTAGTGTATGGTGAGTGCTCATCGTGAAATCAGGCACCCCGCTTAAAGGGGCTGTGTTTGCTACTCCCAACCTGTCCCGATTATGCGATGAATACTATCTGTTTAGCTTTGCTTACAATAATTGATTGCCACTGTTTTCATAATGTACTGTACTGTTTCACTTTGTCCTCTTTCTTTCTTTTGTGCATTTAATTCATATTTAGCACAAGTTGTGCCTGGAGCATTTAATCATTAGATGGATTTGTAGCCTTATGAATTCCATACATGTGACCATGCATCACAAAACGAACAAAAAGTCGCACACACTGATTTTGTGTGAGGAATGACAATAGGTGAAATGGGTCAACTAGCCGATCTTGACTTTTCCATATTTTCTGAAAGAGCACATCTTCTTCTACATTATGCTAAAATTTGGGACCATAAAACGGGCAGGAAAGTGTGTTTTTAAGCAGTTTATCTCGAACGTTTTTTGGTAGAATAGTGTGATTAGGTGTGTCTTTAGAACCCCCTTTTCATTTCTTAAAAACCTTGTACACACTCTTCACTTTCAACTCTAATAACTTTTGAAAGGATGATGCTACTGCTTTGAAAGTTGGCATTAATTATGGACAGAATGTGTTAATAAGGCATGCTCAATTTCAGTTTAATTTGATAATCCCTTCATTCTCGTTACTCCAGTGGTTAACATCCTGTTTTTTGTCCCATTCATTGCACAGCCAGCACGGCTTGGTAAAGATTAAGTGCTTGAATAGACACTACACTTCAGAGCCTCTTTTCTCAGTTCACACTTTTCCTGAGTGTGTGCTTTCTTTCCAATATTTAGATAGGTTAGGAGAGTCCATTTGATTTGAGTTATACATCATTTTAAAGCTTCAAGTCTGCTCTTTCAGAATATGCTCTTAACTAAAATTTCATGTCTGGTGACTTTCTGTTTGTTTTGTGATGCAGGGTCACATATTATCATTACAATTTACAACAAAGAAGGGAGCATCATCTAGACGTGTTTATTGCTGCCAGGAATGCAAAATCAATGTCTACAGTTCCTTTGTTTTTTTCCTGCACTGGGCATTGGCTGGGGAAAACAATGGTCTGCATTTGTCCTGAAGCCAAAAGGAATTGTCGATACCATGACTTGATTACACTGGGTTGTGATGGCAAAAAGGAAATAAAGAAATTGTAAAGAATGAAGGGGTAGGCTCCTTTTACGAGAGATGCTAATTGCTCACTCCTTCTCTACTTACTTAGTTATCAGGCATTTGCCTCTGCACTTTATTGCTAGTTATCGCCACCTGTCTTTTAATCACCGTGCAATGAAGCAGTTCAAATCCGGGAAAAAACACATACCACTCTTCAGACAGGCTATCCACTCCAGCAGTGCTCGTCACCAAAAATGGCACAAGCAAATATTGACAGGGGATGCTACTCTCAGTGAACCGTCCATCTTATTTTTTCTGGGCTTTTATCCTTTTTTTTTCTTCTTCTTTCCACGAGATAGAGTGGAAATTGGAAGTGCATGGGCACTTCAAACAATCCTGGCAATAGTGCGAATCATGAGGGTCCATTGTCGGAGCGGATGCCTTATAAAACCACCAGGCGGATTTAGTGTTTGCTGATTGGGAGCTGTGACTCCAGCCTGGCAACGCAAGAATTTTTTTTCTAATGGGACACCCGCCCGCTGTATCACCGGCTTCTCTCCGCTCTGATTGATTGTATTGGACAGTTTGCAAATCATGAACAGTCTCATAGCCTGAGGGTGGGTTTAATAGCCAGGGTTTGTTTTATTTTTTTTTCCAAAGCTATTTCTTGTTGTTTTTTTTTCTTTCTTTTGGGTCCTCACATTATGGTGTAGCTTTCAAGGAGGGAGTGAAATAGGAGACAGACATGTCAAAAGACATTAGTGTTGCAGACCTGTTTCAGGTATGATTTAATAGGTGAGGAATTTGCACAATCACAATCCTAGCCAATCACGAATGCTATCTTGATGTCAAGTTATCGAACTATTTATGCTTGGCAAGACACTCACCATATTTGTGCACATTGTGGGACAAACAGAAAAATCTTCTTTTTTGCATTGTATTATATAGTAGAAAGTAAATTTTACTTTGGAGAGTAAACCTATAGATGGAAAATCCCTTTCTTCTCTTTAAAATCAAGGCAATACACCTTTAACCTCATTGCTAAATGTATTCAATCATTCTAAATTTATCAAATGATACATTTTATTCCATTTTTAGCTTGCCATAGCTCACGAGAAAAGGTCAGTGTTACAGCACAGCATGCCTTAGTTCTTCATTTCCTCAGCAACCATCTGCAATTCATGACCTTGCATCATACAACCAACAAAAGGCCACCAGAAAAGATCTTTCAGGTAAGGTCAAACACTGAAAGAAGAGATTATCAGCTTTGAAACGATACATCATCTAAAGTGGATGTTTCTAGCCCACTATGGTATGAGAATTAAGATCCGACTGCAAGGAAAAGGACTTTTAAAGATCTACAAGGATGTATAATGACCTGTGCTGGCTCACTAACCTACTAAGGTAAGAGAATTAAGATCTGACCACATGGAAAATAACTACTGAGAAAAGGATTTCAAACTACAGATCTACAAGGATGTATAATGACCTGTGCTGGCTCAAGTGCTTCTTGCGCCAAGGGCAAAGTGGGGCTGAATGTGACTATAAAAACAACTACAAAGGGATTATCCCATTACCCTAAGCTTGGCCTTTACTCTGCCATATGCATTACACTATTCACGATTACTCCAAAGTACTAATGCCACTGCCCCCTGTTTTGCAGAGGTCTCATACACACTTTCATCTATCACATGGGTAGAAACTGGAGAAATAAAAGTCCAATCAAAAATAAGATTTTGCAAAACCAGTAGAAAACACCTTTTCTGCTTAATTTTATGATTCATACTTCCAAATATAGATTTTCCGTGACTGAATACACAATTTGGAGAAGAAGGCCTGATATGCCAGCACGGTGTGAGCGATCCAAAAATGGCCTTGGGAGGAGGGGATGCTTCCCTTTTTTCTTTCCTCATCCCGCAGATGGACAAGATAAACCCTGCCTCTCTAAGTTTGGCAGGGAATTCATCAAGGAGCATTTGGAGAGGAGGCAGGGGATCAGAGAGTAGGGTGTAATATTCAGATTGGGATGGGTGGGGAAGCTAGAGTGATGCTGATTGAATAATGGCGGCTGGTATCCTTGCTGACTATGACATTATAGAATGTGAGATGGAGACAACCTTTTCATTCCCTTGGCATCTTTCTCTCCCCATCTCTCCCCCTATTTATATCTCTATACAGTCAACCTCGCATAAGTCGACATAATCGGGACTGCGCAAAACACGTCGACTTACGCGAATGTCGACTTACGCGTAAGTCGACATTTTGTCGACTTATAAATGAAAACTAATTTCCCCAAAACAGAGTATAGATTTGGATCACGATGCGGATCGCTACCCAAATCTTATTCATTTTGCCGCCAAAACATGCCTACTGACATCAGCAACAATAATGTTTTAGTTCATGCATAAATCTCGCGCGGGTTAGTAACGACAACGCACAATTTCCAAATCTCTAGAGAGATTTTGAGAGAGCGGGATCGGAAACCTAGGCCCGTTTCTAGACACTTTACTTTTTAAACTTGATTTGAAATATCAAACGCAAATTCCCCAAAATTGCATTAAACTTTGCGATTTAAATTCAAGTGCGTTGCTGCGGAAATATGCGTGTGATTTTGCATGATTCTGTCGAGATAATTTTTCAGTGCCGACTGAGTTGAAATATGTGTGATTTTCCTTCCCTAAGTCGCCATATTTGTTCTGTTTAAAATTTGTATTGCCATACTCTGAAAATGAATTGTTCTCGCGCTCCGATTCGTAACAGTACCGCTCTGTACGGCGCGGACCCGTCTGAAATAAAAAGAAGAAGAAACTGAGTTTGTTTGAAAACGACATCTTTCGGACTACTATAACTTTCGTAAAAACAAACCTCTTTCAATTGTCGGACTAATTTAACTTTGGACTGAGATTTAAACCTTCGGCATAGCGAACTTTAACAATAATTCGTTGTCGTTTTTTCATTGACATTTTGTGAAGCAGCATGCGTTTCGGCAGTTTGAAACGTGTGAATGTTGCGATGTCTTTCCCCTGCAAGTGCAGACTAAGATCGGTCACGGCGAAAGTTCCGTTACGAAATAAAAAATAATGCGAGCCTTTTCAACCATAACTCACTTCCGTAAATTTTTATGCGTTTAAACGCAGTTTCTAGTTTCGGACAAAACCCGCAAGTCTTTTCTGCAACGCTTTTGCTTTTTGAATACAGCGTTGCTTGTGATTTGACGGACTTGCATTTGATTTTTAGAGTTGCGTTTAAACGCAATTGAGTTTAAATTTCATACAATTTTCTAGTTTCGTATGATTATCAAACGCAAGTCTTTTCAGCGTTCCGTGTGATTTGATGGACTTGCATTTGATTTTCAGAATTGCGTTTAATTTTTAATTTTGCTTACGAAATGAAAAATAATGCAAATCTTTTAAATAACACACTTCCGCAGATGTTTAGAGATGCGTTTAAACGCAGTTTCTTATAGTTTCGTACAAAAACCGCAAGTCTTTTCTGCAACGCTCTTGCGTTTAAATACAGGGTTATGTGTGATTTGATGGACTTGCATTTGATTTTTAGAGTTGCGTTTAAACGCAATTGAGTTTTAAAAAGTTCCCTACAATTTTCTAGTTTCGTAATTATCAAACGCAAGTCTTTTCAGCGTTCCGTGTGATTTGATGGACTTGCATTTGATTTTCAGAGTCGCGTTTGATTTCTTATTTTGCTTACGAAATGAAAAAATAATGCAAGTCTTTTAAACAATAACACAACTCCGTAGATGTTTAGAGTTGCGTTTAAAAGCAGTTTCTTATAGTTCCGTACAAAAACCGCAAGTCTTCTCTGCACCGCTCTCGCATTTAAATACAGCGTTACGTGTGATTTGATGGACTTGCATTTGATTTTTAGAGTTGCGTTTAAACGCGATTGAGTTCAAAAAAAGTTCCCTTCAATTTTCTAGTTTCGTATGATTATCAAACGCACGTCTTTCAGCTTTCCGTGTGATTTGATGGACTTGCATTGGATTTTCAGAATTGCGTTTAATTTCTAATTTTGCTTACGAAATAAAAAAGTAATGCAAGTCTTTTCAACAATAACGCACTTCCGTAGATGTGTAGAGATGATTTTAAACGCAGTTTCTAGTTTTGTACAAAAACAGCAAGTCTTCTCTGCAACGCTCTTGCGTTTAAATACATCGTTGTGTGTTATTTGATGAACTTGCATTTGATTTTTAGAGTTGCGTCTAAACGCAATTGAGTTTCAGGTTCGTACAATTATTTTCTAGTTTCGATATGATTATCAGACGCAAGTCTTTTCAGCAACGCACTTGCGTTTAAATGCAAAAGTTGCGTGTGATTTGATACACCTGCATTTGATTTTTTTTTTTAGTTGCATTATTAGTTGCATTGTAATAAATTTTCTAGAAAGGGCCCAGGTTTTAATACCGCTTCGGAATAATTACCGTCAGAATATTCGGATTTACAAAAACATTTCATGTTCGGATAATGAATACCTACTGGGACATAGTTAAGTGTACAAAATTTTTGCGTTTTGAGAAAAACGTGAGGGAGAAAAGGGGTAAAGTGAACTGCCTTGGGTACTACATGTAATACTCCAGGTGTAAATGAGTGTATGCCCTTTCTATTCTGGCATACAAGACAATGGACGCATGGCGCGAACGCTACCGCGACGTACACTAGCGAATTACCGAGTAGAAATGCAGCGAATCGGAGCGGGAAAACAATTCTTTTTCAGAAAATGGCGATAAGATTTTGAGCGAAAAATTATGTCGACTTAGACGAGGGAATTAACACGTATTTCAGCTCAGTTGGCACTGAAAAATCAGGTCGACTTACGCGAGTTGTCGACTTAAAAATGTCGACTAAGACGAGAAAATTTTCAAGGAATAACAAAGGCAAAAATCGGGACTTTTTTATTGTGTCGACTTAAGCGAGTTGTCGACTTATGCGATGTCGACTTAGGCGAGGTCTACTGTATATCTATATTTATCTCTCTCCCATCTCTATCTCTCTTCCTGTTTTCTCCCACTCTTCATATATTTTTCTATCTTAATTCTATATATGTCTCTCCCTCAACAACTCTCTCTCTCTATTTATCTCTATTAATATATCTCTCCTCTCTATCTCTCATGGCATCTTTATCTTCCCATCTCTCCCCTATTTATATCTGTATACATCTATATTTATCTCTCTCCAATCTTATTCTCTCCCCCTTTCCATCATTTTATATACTTCTCTCTTTTTTCTCTTTAATATATATCTCCATCTCTCTCTTTAATAATCTAATTCTCCTCTCTGTCTCTCATGACATCTTTCTCTCCCCACCCCTCCCCTTATATATTTATATCTCTCTATATCTATATTCATCTCTCTCCCTACCTGTTTTGTAACACTCTCTCTATATATTTCTGTCTCTCTTTTTTTCTATAATATATTTCTCCCTCTCTCCATCTTTCTTTCTTTACTAATCTATCTCTCCTCACTGTCTCTCCTGTCTATTTTCTGGTGCCATTCCCTCATATGCTTTATGAGGCGTGGAGACATAACATGCTAGAAGGGTCTGATTGATTCGATTCTGTGATAAACGAGTCACATAATTCTTGAAGTACTCTCTCTCTCTCTCTGTCTAATTCTTTCTGCTATAAATTCAAATAAAAGAGAAAAAGCCATGTCTGTCATCAATCCATTTTAAATTACAGCTCGTGACATCAAGTGGGACTACAGAAACATCAAAATATGCAATCACTGCTAATCATAGTTTGGTGAAATTCTATATCTAAATATCCCACATTTTAAGGGACTGTACAGTACTGGTTGAGGCGAGGATTCAGCTTGTAACATTTTGTGAGGTATTTGGAAACCACTCTATGAAATGTTAAAGGGCATACAATTCTAAGGGGAATCAAAAACAAGGAAAAACAAAGAGATCCTGATAAAAGTCATGGCCTGTCAATTTTAGTAGGACTGCTTTTTTTTTTTATATCTCAGCCATTTCAAGGCCAATTTTCATCAAATAAACATTGAATCCTTCTTGAAATTACATGCTCTTTCATATTTCATAAGAGGTTTCTCATTATCTCACTGATAAAAAAAAATATCATAAAACCTAAATCCTCACCTCAACCAGTACTGTACAGTCCCTTTAAGAATACACTGTAGGAGATATTTCCATGGGCTTGACTTGCACAAAGTTTGACTCTGTGACATTCACCATGCACACACTTCCTAGAGCACCCAGACTGCAAACAGAAATACTCCTCATCACTGAACTTGCTCTTCGCAAATGATTTAAAGGTTCATACAATAACAGCACATGGCCAGCTACACTGGAGTAACTGAGGGGATTCTGCCTTTTGTCAATGAAATCAATATCATATGGCATAGTTATGTGGGTTTTAGGAATACATGTACATGTATTTCACCCTGCATCCATGACATACAGCAGACCTATAATTCCTGAGGCATATAGTCTTATTATTAAATCATAAATGTCAGTCCAAGAACATTTCCATCAAGTAAATTACTGTATCTTTGTAGATCTCAGAGATGGTAAAAGTCATTGGTAATATCGCAGCCAGAACTCATTTCAATTTTATAGGCGACATGAAATTTCACACATTACTCTGGATGAGTTTGGATCTGTAGCACTTAAAGGAGTGATAGTTTTGGTTGAGGTAGGGATTTCAGATTTCAACTTTTTGCGAGATGATTAGAAACTACTTATGAAATGCAAAAGACCATACAATTCTATGAGGAATTCAAAGTTTATTTGATGATTACAAGCTAGTTTTGAAATGGCTGATATATCCAAGAACAAAGTAAAACAAAGTAGTCCTAATGAAAGGTGGATCCCACCTTTTATTAGGACCTTTTAATTTTTGGATAGAATCTATCTCAGCCATTTCAAGACCAATTTTCATCAAATAAACTTTGAATTCCTCATAGGATTGTATGCTCTTTCATATTTGATTTGATTTGATTTATTCACAAAATGCATATACATACATTATTTACAAAATATGCACATAGTTTGTACATGAAACATATTACACATTTTGTCTGGATCGTCATAAGCTTTGAAAAGCTTGACTGGGACGTCCAGTATGGATAACGTACACATATTATGTACATAAACATCATTTTCATAAGAGGTTTCTCATTATCTCACAAAAACAGTTGGAAAACCTGAAGCTCCATCTCAACCAAAATTATACCATCCCTTTAACATACATTTGCATCCCCCATGTCTTTAATACGAAAGTGCACTTAGAGGCACAACACACAGTACTAGCTCTTAGCAAACATGGTGTGAATTTTATTTGTGAGCTGGATTCTCCTGAAGTTTGCTCCAGTGAAACACAATATGCAATTTACACATCACATGTATTTGGCATGCTGACTATTCCTGAGGCACCCAACTACCCAGTGTATTGTGGGAGTGAAGTAACCGGCAATACACAACCCTGGTCATATGATTTAAATATCAGTCAGACATATTATGCCTCACATAGTGGGTTTCTTTTTTTCACCATGAAGAATAATCGACCTTCAATGAGAACCTTAAGGGCCCCAGCAATCCTTGTTTACTGCCAAAACATAATCCACTTATGATTTATTCTCGTGAAATTGCTAATGTGCCTCCATTTCTTTGTAGACGTGAATCAACAAGAACATTTTATGGATATATCAAGGCTAAGTTTCAAGAATTTCACATGATGCACTCACACATGATTTGGTATAATGACTAGATCAATTCTTGGCAGTAGAGGAACATGACCTTTCCCTTTCTATGAAATTGGAGGGCAAAATTTTGCATGAAATTTTATAGCACAAACTATTCGCGATTCAAGACCAACTGTGACACCAGCTGTTGTTTTTTAATCATTATCATAAGATTCAAGCTGTTACCACAGGAAATCACTCCCTTCATTTTGAAGATAACATGGAGATACCTTTGGAGAATTGATCAGGGCTAAAGATCAACTGGATAGCAAGAGATGATCCTCTTTTCAATCCTCTCAATACCATCTAGGCTTGCCCGTCACTTTTAGAGCAAAAATAAAAGAAGAAATGGCTGCAGCAGGTCATCCAAGATGACCAAAGAATCAGAATCGGGGTAAGTTTCATTCACGGGGCTCTGGATGGGGAACCATACACCCCCGACTGTAGCACCAATTACGTGGCTCCCAGGGAAACAGCCAAGAGTGATGCCCTCCCAGCCAATATCCGTTGCTATGGACACAAATGCCAAGCATCAATCGTTGCCAGCTGGCTAGATGACAGTCGTATGAAATATTTCCCATGAGGATCACCAAGATCCCCAAGGTACAAAGTTTATCAAACTTTTTTCTTTAACCTCAGTCATTTGTCATTGATCATTTCAAAGTAGTAGCCCTTACTTCAAGATCATTGCATGAGCCACGGATCTCATCAATATGTGTGATTTTATATCAAATATACACACGTGGTTATGCTAGCTTATCTTTATAAGCTCATATAGATAAAAACTCATATAGATTATCTCATTATCTCATATAGATAAAAACTTACTGACTTTGATTGTGTGACAATAGTGACAACAATCAGCATCTTTTTATCATATCATATTTGCTATAAATGACTCACCATCATCATCAATTATGAAAATCTCAGTGTAAATAGAAGCTGATATGAATAGGAGTTCATGCAAACTTTATTAAAGAAAATGTATGGAACCATTCCATTTTTTTTCATTATGAAAATTTGGAGGGATACATTTAAGAAATTTTGACTCTTTTATTGTATGAAATTAGGCCCATACTGTCTTCTTCTTTTGCACACACAAAAACATGATAATCAGATAATTGCAGAATAATTCTAAAATGATGCACGGGATCTATGAAATAATGGCTTAATGAATTAAGCAACATTAAGATCGGGCTTGGACCCGTAACCAATTACCCATACTATGTTTTTGCCCAAACTTATCATGAGCTGAATGCCTTTTCAAGAAACCTCCATGGATCAAGGCCGGTAAAATACAGTTATTTTATCTTTTTGTTAGTTCTGGCATCATCATTACCATCACCTTGATTGTCATCAGCATCATCATCATCATCATTACCATCACTATCATTGTCGTTGTCATCACCACCATCACCATCACCATCAACATCAACATCACAATTTGTGATCACCATCACCATCTCCATAATCATCATCATCATCATCCTCACCATCAATCATTGTTGTTATCATCATTACGACCATCAACTTCATGATCATCATCATCAGTAATCATCATCAGTAATCATCATCATCATCACCATCAGTAATCATCATCATACCATCTTCATCACCATTATCAGTATTATTATCACCATCATTGTCATCATCATCGTCTTCATCACCAGTATCATCATTATACTTTACCATTTATTATCATTATCATCATCATCTTTGCCACTATTCAACCGTATCATTATTAGCACTATGCAAAATCTAGGGCAGTCAGCCCTACTTATGGTCATTCAAAGATTTTCTTGGTCCACACGCAGTAAAATCGAGCTGGCAGTCCAACTTAGTGCAGAAGAATGAGGTGCATCACAATGAAAAGGAACAAAAATTATATCTTTAATTAGCCTCGCTGTACGGCATCTCTTGGCAACTATGGGTACATGGGCAAAGTCCATCAAGGTGCAGTGCTACTAATGAGCATCAACAGAGCGTGAAAGCAACATATCCGGCTGTTCCCTACGGGAGATGAAATCACACCTGCTCCATCGCCAAGGATCCAAGGAGGAAAAATGTGTCGGATGCATAATGTATTGAATCAAGAACAAAGACTAACATTTTTTTTCTCCCCTGTGGCTATTGTTGTTTAATTATGTTTCTTGTCTCCTCAAGGACACTCGACTTTGGGTCTGATGCTGCCGTTGCGTTAATATACATACACGCTTCTCGCAAGTCTGCATAACTGCCTGCAGCCGGTCTGTATAAACTACTAGTAGTGTGTGTCTGTGTGTACTTCTTCATATGTGTGTGCATTTCAGTGTCTGCGGGCATGAATGTTGGGGAGTAAATGCATAATACATTTGTCACATCAGGGGAAACAACAAAAATTAGGCAAAGTTTGTCAATGTCCTTTTTCTGGTTTCAGTGTATGTGATGATATTCTTGCCTGCGTTCCACAGAAGAAAAGTATACAATGCAGGATAAGGAAACTGCCGTGACTTCAACTGAATGAAAAAAAAATTGTGACTAGTGCAACAAAAGCATTTGAACACATTCATCAGTCATTACATTCATGTCATGCACATACTACCCCCCGCGGATTCAATTGCGCCTCCCTGTGATATAATAGGCACAAAGAATTTCTGTGAGCATTGGAGAAATACGATCCATCAGAACCTGATTGAATGCGTGGAATGGATCGAAGAAAAAAAAGAGAGAAAGCCGGAATCATGTCTGTCTGAATTCCTACCCATGTACTTAAAGGGAATGGATGCATAATAATTTGAAGGTTCCCATGGTTAAAGAACATTATGTGGTTGGTGGTTTTACAGTCTACCATGCATTCTCAGTCAAATCCAAGAAACATAAAGTGGATATGGTGTTCCCATAAAACTCCCTACCATCAAATAAAACAGATATGCATCAATGTATAATATGAGGGTGAGGTGATGTACATATCAAATTACTGGTCACCTCTTAAAAATGGATAACAACACACCTCATAATATGCACAAGGTAGTGTCAGGAGAAGATAACAACATAAAATGAAAGCATTATGAAGTTTCCCATTTTCATTTGATTACAAATCTGTATAAATACAGTCATGCAGTCATAGTCTGAAAATTTCATTTCACAATCAATTTCACTTTTCTGAATAAGTGCCCCAATTGAAAAAAAAATGGTTGCATTAAAAAAAAAATGGTAACAACATGTTTCTATTCCATCATTATTATGTCTGACAATTTAGTCTTGAAATACATGCAGATTTCATTTATGTGAATAAAAAAAAAATCTTCTTGAAATATCCATATTCAAGTAATCGCATTGAACAATGTTACTTGTGATAATTGATTTACACTTTTGAATAGGTGCTTTTACTACTATGTGTCTCTACAAGAAGTAAGGATGCAGTATTTATGTGGTTTTGATTCTTGCATTCATGATTGAAATAGGTGAAAATTGTTACCCTATTAATATCACTCCTCTCAATACATACAATAAAGGACACATATCTAATACTAAACACTCAATGGTAATTATGGTCTCCCTTTTATGATTGATACTTAAAAGTATCGGCAACTCATCGGTCACTTGGGAAACCACATTCCTACGTGTGCAGCAATATGCCACTGCAGGCCTTTCTTAAATCCAGACCCCTGCAAAAAATAACAAGACCGCGAAGATTGGTGCCCCTGCTCGGATACCTGGCCACGGTCCAAGGTAAACACGAGTGAAAGGGATGCCGCACGCAAGACTGAGCATAATATGCATCCCCCAACGGACGCATTCACGGGCAGGGGGCCCACGCGCATTTTGTTGATCCGAACTTGGATGGCGGGAAGTGATTCTGCTAGGAGAGAAGACGCCGGAAGCTTATGCTGCAGAAGATTAAAACCACAATCCTACATGAACCCACCGGCACAGATTGATTCGTCTTTTACTTCCATCCTTGTTTTTCTTTCCTTTCCGTGAGCGACTTTTATACAATTCAACAAGAGATTATGGCGGGCAAAGAGACAACAAGTACATGGAAAAGACAGACAAAAACAGATCAATATTTACTGATGCAAGTGAAATTGACAATCTTAGAGAGCGTAGTCCCACCTCAAAAACAGAGAGAGTTCTGTAGATCTGTACATATTTACATATATGCCCAGGAATCAGTGGTTACACACAAATCTATTTATCATTGTTTCCACAAAAGACAACCAGATACCTGCTGTGTACACATATTAAAGATATACCCCCCTTAAAAATATGTGTGGGTGGGGGTATAAAAGCCCACTACATCACTTCTTTTCTGAATCACAAAAGCAGGTGGAAAAGGAAAAACAATGTTAAAAAACAACAGTACAGGACAGCAGATGCTAAGCTACTGGCCTGAAAACTAATTGGCACAAATGTTTACTTGTTATATGTACTATTATTTTGTATCATTGATTTCAAGGTAGGTGTAATTGTAGTGATATGATTGTGATGTTATTGTAAGTTTCTTCACGTATACTAGTCCTGTAGCATGAGTGACTTTGCTGCCGTAATGCAGACCAGTTACTTTTTCCCACAGCATGTGCTGCCAAAACCCTTTCTTAATAGCAGCTAAGGCAGCAGCTTGCTTTATTGTCATGACCACTCACAAAATATAAAAAAATATATGCAAAATTCATATTACCCACCTGAGCACTATTGTGAAAATTTCCACTTTTACAGTTTGCTACATGTGTAGCTGCCTTGCAGAGACTTGGTTCACAATGTGCGGTGTTCAAATAGCACATAGAGGCAACACTGTCACTTACAGCCCTAATGTATTAAACCCACAGGAGTTTCTCAGTTTTGCAGAGGAAAAAAAAAGAAGGAAATTGTTGTGTTCTTAACATTAACGGGGAATATATGGGAGTAAATAAATAGCACATGAACTATAATACAGGAAATGTACTAAATGTTCACACTATCACACACATTTCTAGACTGCAGTATGTTGAATTCTTTCAAAGTTAAAGGACAAGTCCACCTTCATATACATAAGGATTGAGAGAATGCAGCAATAGTAGAACACATCAGTGAAAGTTTGAGGAAAATTGGACAATCCGTTAAAAAGTTACGAATATTTTAAGTATCTACATAGTCACTGCTGGAAGAGAAGACTACTACAGTGTATGATGTCACATGCATACAACTATTTAGGAAAATAAAAAGGGAATTTCACAAAACTTTACTTTTTGAATAAAGTGCACAGTTCTTCGACTTGCTACTGATGTATGTTAAGGGCAATATTATTCCCCCTGCCTTCTGAAGGAGAGAAGTAGAGTGTTCTTTTGTTATGCGAGAAAAATGGAAATATGTTGAATTTTCTTTATTCTTTCTTTATATCGTTGTACTCATATGACATCACAAGCTATAGTAGTCTTTTCATCCAGCCGTGACTGAGCAGAAACTTCAAAAATTCATAACTTTTTAACGGATTGTCCGATTTTGCTCAAACTCTCACTGATGTGTTCTAATAATATTGCTGCATTCACTCAACCCACATGTCTATGAAGGTGGACTTGTCCTTTGATAGTGATATATGATTTTTTTTTCCTCCGTGTTTTTTTTTTAAAGAAAAGAACACATAAATGCACACACACATGATAATCACTAGAAGAATCATGGTGCAAAAGCATCAATTACCCCCTTATCTTCTGTTCCACAAAGTAGTATTAAGCTGGTAGAAGCATCAAGGATTTCAGCTAGAGGGCTTTTTCATGGAAAGCATTACCATGTTTATGGTAATAATTCTGATGGAAAAGACAAACTTTGTGCCTCATAAACCATCTTTCATTTGGAAAAGCATTAACAGAAAAACCACACACACACACACACACACACACACACACACACATACACACAAGAAATAGTTATGAGAATTCCTACCACTGCCTCTCATCTCAAGGAGAAAAAAAAGAATCACTACTTTTTATGAAGGATTCAGTAAAAAGCACATCACTATTACATTCTAAGACAGAATAGAAAAATGCTGAAAAATTATTTGAAATGTATGGTGATTAATAATGACATATTAATGTTTCTTATGAATTTCCATATGTTTGGACATGTACATCATAATGGCTGCTAGGCTGCAATGCCAGGCTTTAGGATTCTTCATTTAATTGTTGTAACAAAACTAGATGTGAGGATAAACACAGCAATAAAAAAAAAACAAGTTTGGAATCATAAAATGCCCTGAGGTGAAATAACATAGAGCAAGATAAAACAACACCAATTTAACAATACAAACCAAAAAATATGTACATTCTGGGATGAGAGAGAATTCAAACAAATTTTAAGAGGCTACGATGAAAGGAAAGTAAGAAGAACCACACGAGACAGCAGTTACTGATCAACATAGGAAACAAAACGGTGGATAGCTGAAGGAGGAGACACCGCAAAGTTTAGATGGTGAGAAGGTAAAGGCCGATGATGACAAGATAGATGGGATTATTTTGTATTCCTCCTTGACGATTAACAGATGCCTACAGATATATTACGCTGGCACGAGAAAATGAGAATCAGCCCCGCATGACTTAACGAGCACGCACCGTGGATGAGATGGAGCTGGGGCGACTTTAGAAATATTTTCCTGAATGGAAAGCAGCACGGGGAGCCCTGCGAAAGTGATGAGGAACCAGCGATCACCTGGTGGAGCGTGAAACATGATGTGACTCCTGATGGTCTCTTTCAAGGCGCGGCATGGCAGGGTGGGATACCTGCATCTTTCTTCACCATCATCCTACCTCTCCAGTTGAGAATGGGATGGGCGCTTTAGATATCAGTCAAGTTCTATAAATATGTTCATCTCACCATTCTGCTTTTTACACTATGATTGAGTTTCCAACAAAAATGCTGTATGGCAGGTAGATCATCACCTCTCATGCATTCTCCATTGAACGTCTCTAAAGATACGATGGTATACAATCTGCAAAATTTTTATCCACACTTGGTTTCACCACATCTCTTCCAATTCTCCCTTTCTATGTCTCATTATTTTTGATCAGGATCGCAGTTCATCAACTTGACATGTTTATCTCTTCTCTCACTTTCTCTTCTTCTCTCTAATCTCTGCTTTAGGTATGTGTATTCTCTACTATTCCTCATGGTTCTTTCTTCGTTGGAATATTTGAATGATTTTTTTTTAATGTCCTTGCTTAAAAACTACTAATATAAACCTGAAACTGCATTCTCTGCTGTGTTTTTCCTCTACCTCAACATCACTTTCTCTGTCTTCATTTTCTTCTCTCCTTGCATCTTTTTCCTCTTAATCATAACCTCTATCTATCTATCTATCTATCTATCTATCTATCTATCTATCTATCTGTCTACCTATCTGTTTATCTATCTATCTATCTATCTATCTGTCTAACTATGGATCTGCCTATATCTCTCTCTCTATCTAATGTAAAACAGGGAATGTTCGCATGCATTTTAATTTCGCGAATTTCGCGAGAGCCAAGATTCACGAAATTAAAATGCATGTGAAAGTTCTTGTCTACACTGTACGCATTGAATGTTAGAGGCAACTCGCAAAAATTTCATGCTGCAAAAAAGGCCGTCGACTCCAATTCGCGAAAATTTCATGCTGCGAAAATATCATGTTTTACAGTATCTGTCTGTCTGTCTGTCTATCTATCTATCTGTCTGTCTATCCATCTTTACATCTATCTATCTATCTATCTTGCTATCTTATATCTGGTGTTTATTCACAAATCTCTCCTTTCCATCCATATTTTCTTTACTTCCTTTCTGTATCTCTCTCTTCTCTAGGTCTGATCTGCATCTCTCACCATTTCTTCTCAATTCCAATCTTGGCTTTATTCCCATCTTTCTCCCTATCCTCTCTCCGCTCTCCACTCCCCACCCCCCCCCCCCCACCCCACTCTCCACCCCCTCCCTTTTCCTCTCTTTCTATCCTCTCTTCTCTCTCTCTCTTTCTGCTCTCTTTGATTCTCTGGGAAGACATCTTCCAAGCCATGGCATCAAACAACTCCCGGGGTGAGAATTGAGCGATCCCGCATCCGACAGGTGTTTGGTACCCCTTTGCCCACCGGAGGAAGCAGGCCACGAGAGAAGGGGGGGGGGGGGGAGGACATGTTTGCACCAAAGGAAATCGAGCAAAGGCAAGCAATGAAACAGTAGCAAGGAAACATAAACGAGCATCGATGTCACGCCTGCATAAAACCTGCCTTCCGTCAGAAAAGAAAAACCCGACACAAATCTATACTGCGCTAATTTCAATCAATATGTCGCAACACAATATCTAAAAATAGGTGGAAGGCAGGCCCTGGGATCTTTAGCATCATTTATTCCTGTGATCACCTGCACAATGGATGCTGTATTCTGATCTGATTCAAAACTCTGTAAGCTACACTTTGTCTTTGGGAACAAAAAACAATTTAATCAATGATTCTGGCATTGCACACATGATATGCCCATTACCTTTTTATTCATGCAACATTTGATCTACCTGCCATAAAACAGACAAGCACATCCCCATATCTTATGCTGCACGACAAAACAGGCCAACTTGGGCAGAAATAGGTGTTGTCATCCATCATCAGATAGAGCAAAATAAAACCTTTCCACTGATACATCACCTGTAACATAACAAGGAACATCCTTGCAAATTTATGATCAAAACTATCCCATATTTTCTTATAATTTTCTCTGTTTTTAGCTGTTTTAGTTGCAAATATATCAAATTAAGGTGAATGGAGTTTACTTGTTTTGATACATCTATATGTGTCTTCATACCCCAATATAAATCATCTTCACAACAAACGAGTATCAGGTTATTGTACTTCTGCTATATATACCACAGCACAGTGAAGTAGAGATCTAGATACTGATCACAGGCCTTTGAAGCATGTAATCTGAGATGAGCATTTTGGGCCTGTATGACTCTACCGTATCAATGCGTGACTGCTCATGCATTCCAGCCTATACAGTTCATTTTCCTTGATGGTAAAATTCTCTCCAAAGCCCCATCCACGTACATGAATAACATGGCCACACTCAACCAGCTGTAAGCCTTTAGCACATATACCAGTGAGACTCCACAGCATTTCTCAGGCTCTCCAATTTCCTATCTCTGATTACCGATAACATGTTTTTTCAGATCTTGCTTTTCTCATTGCATAACGAGCAGAATAGAATGACAGTTGATGCATACATATCCTCTTAACATTTCAAGATGGTGCACTCTTTAATACTAACTACAAAAGATTTGCAGAACAAAATTAGCTTTTAGTAGTAAGAATTTGTTTGTAGAAATGACTGTCTGTTTTATACTACGATGTATTCTGCAATGCTTTGTTCCTTTCTGAGCTAAGTGAAGTAAGAGTAGTAACATAAATCATGATTATTCTTGTAAATCACACTGGCAGCCAATGTACATCTGGGATGAGTCCTGAGCAGTTTAACCCGTTGAGGACGAGTCTCGAGTATACTCAGGCAGATGTCTATGGGAAATGTGTGGGCAAGTCCAGCGTCACGGACATTACATTTCAGACATTTTTTGACACTTTATGAGGTCAGTTTTAAAAGAGAAAACATTTATTTGAAGCTAATACTTGGTGATCACACACCACTCATCTAGATAAAACAACACTGTGAATATAAGAAAAAAATATACAATCGTTGTTTAATTATGCCAGAAAATGTTGTGCGTCACGGACATTACATTTTTTGGACACAACTCTTTACATGCCAACAAATAGTTTACAAACTCTGTGAGTTTAATCATCTTAATAAGACATTTTTCCTTTACAATGAATGTTTTGATATTGCTGTAACATAATAAACAAATTTAAATTAAAAAGTGTTTCAAATGACAATGATGGAAAGAAATCTGGCGTCACGGACATTACATTTTGAGCGTCACGGACATTACACTTTTGTCCACTTATTAAAATCTGAAATTAAGGTTAGTGAAAAACTATTTTTTCTACTTTTTCTGAAGCAAAATGACTGTAGGGTACATAAAGATACTGTTTAGTCCATTCTGTGAAATAAACAATGTTTTTCAGTTTCCATGGCAACAATAAACAACTCAATATTATTTAATAAATGTATATAGATATGGTAAAATGAAAGTACTTTCACAATTTAGACTATTCTACATGGTATGTCTTCTACAATCATCTGAGAATACATAAACACTGTCATTGAAGCAATCCCTAAAACTTAAACTGAAAAGAAAACTCAAAGAGAAAAGTCTTAAAACATCACGGACATTACAATCTTATGCACTTTGAAAATATATGAAATATCAGTCTGTTACTTACTTTCTTTTTCTTTTGTTTTCATTTTTTCTCATTTTTTTAAACATACAATGCCATGAAATAAATCATGTCAACTTTAAACAATTTATCTGAAATATTTATGTCTTCTCTTTTCACCTTCCAAGGTAAAAATAAACATGTTGTGTATATGAATGATGCAATGTAATAATACAAAAATGAATGATATCAAACAATGGCTCAATACTGACAAATGAAACAATCTTCATAAGTAAATCATAAAATGAAGAATACATAATCAGTAATATTGATATTTCTCTCTGATATTCGAATGATATTGATGATACATGTACAACTTTTTGCATAGGAACAAGCCTATGGATGTTACAGATATTATACCTTTGATGAACCTTGAACATGATAAGTGATTAACTTTTTGTTTAGTTCTTTCTGCTGACATCTTTTTTGTATGAGCTAGCTTTACAACATATAGCATTTCTTTGATACATGATTTTCTTTAATAAGTGGCAATAATAAACATGAATGTACAATCATGGTACAATACAGACTAATTTAAGTGGTTCATTATACCACAAAATTAAGTACAGTTAAGAGAACACATAACCAAAGCAAAAAATGCCTAGATGCAATTCTTCTACAGGGAAGATTGTGAGCTACTGCTATTTTGTAAAAAAGTTTAGTTATTCAGCTTCAAAATTTTGTTTAAAGAAACATCTATTTCGATCGTCCATTGTTAGAGAAGACAGACACTCAATAATCTGTCTTCTCGATGAAAGACTCTTCTTCATTGCTATAGACGAACAGATTAGATGTACCCTGTCTTTTCATGAATGTAACAGTACATCCATCTCCATGAACTGCAGTGATTTGAGCTACAAAATATTTCACTGACTTTTTGGTTAAGAACTTGACTCAAACGAACAACCCAACTGCAGGTTGGTGAGATAATGAAAGTAGAAACAGATTAAAGGCAAGGGTAAAATTTTGATGAACAAGGTATTACCCTCCCCCCATATACATGCCCCCCCCCCCCCACACACACACACACACATTCACACTAAGAAAGAAAGATTACAGGCAATATTAGAAAACTTCATCATTATTAACAGGTATTTCTAAATTTTTCATACTTCGTAATGTCCGTGACGTCAATGGGATTTATAACATTGTAATGTCCGTGACGCATTTTACTGGAAAAGTATTCATGTGTTTCAAAATTTAATTGATAGTCTTGTGTAACAGATTGATTAATAATCAGAAAAACATTGTTTAATTACAAAACTTCAGCATTTTTAAAAAGTATTTCTAAATTTTTTATACTTAGTAATGTCCGTGACGTCTATGGGATTTATAACATTGTAATGTCCGTGACGCATTTTACTGGAAAAGTATTCGTGTGTTTCAAAATCTAATTTGTAATCTTGTGTAATACCATATTCTAGCTTTGCAAACCAAATTTTAACTTACTTAGATCAATTTTAATCTCTGTACAAAAACTTTTATACCTAAAACGTCACGGACATTACACTTTCAAAAAGGTAGAAATCACCAAATTTCAATACGCTGTGATTTTCTTAATATAATATATTTTTGAAAAATTCTTTTTGTTTCATTTAGTGCATTCCATGGACAGTAGAAAAAAAAATAAAATGCAGGCAAGATGGGCTTAAACATTCTAATTTTCTCTCATTAATAAAATGTGTGCAAAACAGTGCTTTTGAGCACTACATTCAAAATGAAGCTAAATTTAGTTTGACATGGTGAAAAAATCAATTTCGCTAGATTTTCCCCAAATTTTCTTTATATTTATCTAAATATAGGCTTTTCTGAATACTTTGAACATAAATTGAGTTAAAGTCTGTGAAATTTATTTTTTCACCCCCAGGTAACTTTTTTCATGGACTTGCCCGTGTGTTTCTTATATAGCAAAATCAGCCCATGTCCTTAATGGGTTAAATGTATTAAGGTGAAAATGTAGCCAAACCACCACCTGTGTGTAGGGACCAATTGTTTGCAGTTGCCACCTGCTTTGAATATCCACCACTAACTCCCTCATAGAGATGTGTGTGTTATAGACATTAACTTGTTTATACTTTTGTATTGCATCTTTTTTTTGCATAAAATATATGTGTGTTATCATTGTATTGTTCTTTGGAAATGCCAAATAAATGATAGTAATAATGATAATTGCTTAACATTAACCCTAACATAAAAGGAAAAATTATTACATGTTTTTTCATCGCTAGTTACAAAGCCCTGTAACACAAGAATCATATGCGTAAAAACAAAATCAACAAAAACAAAAACAGAAATGCGTGTATCGTTTAAACAGGTAGAAAAACAGACAAAGCATAAATGAATTGAAGCTAAAGATTTTCAAGAAGCTTCTTAAACTAGCGAGCGCATCTGCATGACATAACTTCAACTGACATGGTAGAAAAACAGACAAAGCATAAATGAATTGAAGCTTAAGATTTTCAAGAAGCTTCTTAAACTAGCGAGCGCATCTGCATGACATAACTTCAAGCATAAATGAATTGAAGCTAAAGATTTTCAAGAAGCTTCTTAAACTAGCGAGCGCATCTGCATGACATAACTTCAAGCATAAATGAATTGAAGCTAAAGATTTTCAAGAAGCTTCTTAAACTAGCGAGCGCATCTGCATGACATAACTTCAACTGACATGGAAGATTTTTGAGTTTGGGGCAAAAGTAGAAAATAAATGATCACCATGCATGTATGGTGACCTTTAGTCAAACATAGGCTAACAACTACCTCCTTTGTTTCCTTTTGGCAACATCTACAACTGCCACAGTCGCGAGGACGAGCCTCATCTGTCAGTGTGCTAATAACTTGCGATTCTTCCGCGAGAGTCTCTACATGCTATCTCACATAACAGCCATGTTTAAATTTTCATGTTAAGGCCATCAAAATTGTTCACCAACTGGGAAAAAAACACTGACAGAATACACTTTTTGTGAGCTCTCATATCTGAGACGTTCTTAATACATGTACAGACAACTGATAATGTCTTGAATGACATTTTGCACATGCACACTGAGTAAAAGGAAAACTTCATGGCATATATCAAAGATAAATTGTGTGATAAAATCATGAGGATTGGGAACCTGTCTAGAATGATCACCCATATAGAAAGGGCACCTAATATATTAATCATGTCTCCCTAGAACCATTATTACATATGTGGGTTTGATTGTGCAGTGTGCTGATTGTGGATTCTGGAATACTGTAAAAGCAGATATTTTTGCAAGAGTAATTTTTCGTTCTCGGCCGAGTAAGATGAGTTTTGCATGTTCTTGATTCCGCAGAATCAAGACATCAACTACTGACACATATGGCAAGCAAAAATATTTGTGTGCTTTTATTTTTGCACTAGCTTCTGGTTGCACGAAATGCGTGAAAATTTCAACACTGCAAAAATTTCGATTTTGTACAGTGCACTTATAAATGTAGCAGTTCTATTATCTATTCATGAAGTTTGAAATAGGGTTTCAAGTTCATATGAAAGCAGATTGCATACTCCCCTTACCTCTCAACTCCCCACCCCAACCCCCCCCCCAGCGCACTGACACATACACTGACACAACTGACCCCCTCCCCCCCCCCCCCACACACACACACCCCACACCTGCACACAGACAAACTTATAGTAAGTTCTATATTTAGCTACCGCCAGGCCCAAATCACACACAGAATTCACATGTGCACTTTTTTTTCTGCCTGTGTAAATTGATACCGGCGGGGAAGGAGCACGTAAATCCGCTTTGTGGGTATCATGTGTAAAAGAGGTCGAGTACTGCCTACCAGTTCATTTGGCCGATCCATCCACGCACTTTGCCACTCAAGCTGTTAGTGCCTAGCATTCCATTTTTTTTTCAATTGTACAGGTTACATTCTGACTCTAGAAAATACACACACACACACACACACACACACACATACACACACAATGCACTTGCCACTTCACTGTGATAGCATTCTGATTTGGTATACAAATGCTGCACAACCGCAAAATGGCCAACAGATCCATAATATGCTGTTGAGTAAAAATCGAATTGAACACTGAATGTAGTGATTTGAGCAAATGCTTTCAGGGTAAGATGTGAGAAAACTCACTGTTATCTGATGTCTGCTAGCAGTCGGGGCATTTTAAAGGAACATGCAATTTTGTTAAATGGAAGAAACCTTCATGGCACAAGGGAATGAGTAGCTTATGTTCTAGGTATGACTGATTTCAATGAATGTCCTTTTTTGGCTTGCTCTCTTTAACTCAAAGTAGCAGACAGTGAAATGAAGCGCCCTTATTTCTGTTGTTCCTATCCTGCAGTCATTTTGACAAGAACATAATATACCGATGCATCTTGACAAACATTAATGCATATTTTTCTTTTTGTGGGAAATTACTCAATATGACATCTTCCTCAAAGACAAAATTCACATATTTCATTTTTATTGACATGAATTTTGAATAAAACATTAATGCCAAGTGTGTATTTAAAGATTAGTTCAAAGATTAGCATACAACCATTTGTGTCTTTGGCTGGCTTATCTTCTATTTTTCTTGCAACTACATACACTGTGCAAACAATGCATGACAAGCTTTGCATTGTGTAAGTACATGTCTACTTTAATAACATGCAGTGAGAATTATCATATTGGGCCTTTACATTACACAATGGAAGAAGAAGAAACAAAAAGGTACCTTGTGGTATAGAAGATACAAAGCTCTGGATTTTTAATTAATCATAAAGCAAGACTCAACATTAACAGTAGCTCGGTAGCCTGGGGCCACTAAAAACCAGTATCGCGCTACCAAATTTATCTTTTGGTGGCCTGATTGGGCAGCTAAGATGTAAAATGGAATGTCAGTTTTCCTTTTTTTCCGGCCACCAAAATTTCAGATTTAATAGAGTTTAGCGGCCCAAACAGACCATCAGAAAAAAATAGTGTCGCGCCCTGCATAAGGTCTTTGGTTCAAATCCCATCCAATGAGTACCGGTACATTCTTGGACGAGATGTTTTGCCCACGATATAAATGTCCCTCTTGACCCAGGTGTATAAATAAGTATACCATGCAATGCCGGGGGTAATAATAACAGCAGAGTCCTATGGGAGAGCAGTGAAAACACTGAAGAGGCTACCCTGGGTAGGATGACACCACATCATTATTACACTACACCATAGGAGTAAGAACAGACATGAATTCTCAGCAATAAGTGAGGAGCGAAGATAGCAAAGAAGATGATGTAATTTGGGTCAAGCATTTTAACTGTAAAAGTGGAAATTTTCACTAAATTTTGCATTCAGACCAGAATCTAGGATGAAAATAAAAGCACACATATATATTTGCTTGTTAAATGTTCTACTGATTAATATCTTGATTCCATGGAAACAAAAACACGCAAAATTCATCTTACCTGGCCAAGCACAAAAAATAACTCATAATGCGAAAATATCCACTTTTACAGTAAGTAGAACTCTATACAAAAGAATTAACGGATGGATAATAGTCTAGTTTAAGGATGTTGGCAAAAATTCATGCATGTTTCTAGCCAGAGCTGATGAGTGATGACCTTCATTCCTCACTTTCTTCTGTCTACACTATTGCATTCCTGTATACACATTTAGCACGTACAGGTTGTTGCTATGGCAGGCAGGCCTCTACAATGTTTCCAACAAGGCTATACAGGTCATCATATTACAGATACACACTGCTTAACACCAGGGTTGCTCCATCTTAACATTTGTGTGGGTTTTTTTTGAACAATGAACTTTACTGCCTTGCTGTATGTTCAAATGGTTGATTTAAACATTCAAGTATAGCTTCAAATTCTGAAAATTAAGCATCACAATGCTAGCGAATTGTTTCTAAAAAAGTTTATTCCAATGCAACTGTCAATGGGGGGTGGGGGTGGTGTGAGGATTGTGAGTCTGGTTACACTTACTTTTCAGTGCTTGAAACAATCATTTCTACCAGTGTTTTTCTTTGTATTAGCTTCATTTGGATACAATATCAAAGATGCTGATAAAATGAAGAGCCACACAGCTCAGATTTTTCCATGTGGAAACACTGCTAAATGACACCTTTAAAGGTACTGTTTACCATTGAGAGCAGTGATATCAGAAAATGTTCAAGATATCATACTTGATGCATATGTGTAAGTCTATTATATCACAAAACATCCTACCATGTAAACGTTTTGCAATAAAGCCTAAAATATCATTATTCATATTTTAATTTTTTATTCTTATTTAGATATCATTATTTTCTCAATAAACCATAACTGTAGATGGTTTAGTTTAGAAACATTTTTACCTTAACTATTGTTCACACTTTGTATACTTAACAATACTTCATATTAATTATACTGATTCAAAATTTTACAATAGTTATTTCTATCCCTAATTCACATTTTAGAACTATCTTGAAGCACAAAAGGCAGGTTTTGGTTTCATCTGCAAATGGTAAATAATGCCTTTAAGAAACCAACCCACTAAACATTATATGCACATACGGGCACACATCTCGCCCATGTGCCAGACAGTCATGCATAAATCGCTGTCGGCACAAATGCGCAGTTCATCCGGCTCTGGCAGACACACGATGGCTATGTGACGTGAATGACACAAGGTTATCTAAGCAGCTCTACCATCCACATTTTGGAAGGAAAAAAAATGGAGTAAAATAGAAAATGACATTTAAACCTTGCATGTGCACGGTACATTTTGTATACTAGTCTTTGAAGCTTGAATTCCACATCACACAGTAGAACTAATCATCCCTTAGATCCCTCAGGCAAAAGAGCGGTTCTGCAATGTATTCAGATCAGATTTTTTGCATGCTTTGTTCACAAAAGCTGCCCTTATCAACCACAAAGCTTGCTGAAGTCTTGCCCTACTTAGCAACAACTAAGTGAATTCCTGCCTTTTGGAACTTAATGGGAGGGAGCATGTGAATTAAATTTTTCGTTACTAGGCTATAAGAAAAGATACATCCATAAATTGTAATATATTACTGAAACAGTCTATTTACTTTAACTTCATCAGTATATTATATCACAATAGAAATTTGCGATATATGTGCAAGACAAAACACTTGCATTCATTCCAAAAAGAGCATTTACTAAACATGTAGAAAATACATACAACTTGCATGGGTTGATGAAAGTAGTTTGTGATTGGATTTCTTTAATTCCAAATTGCTCAGAGGTCTATGATTTGTATGTTCCTGTTTATAAATGGCAAGTGTACTAAGTTTCAATGTCATCACACACATTTAGAATATTGTGCAACCATTTAACAATGGATAATGCTGCAAAATAAAACCAAAAAGAGTGTAATGCCATATCACGGCCACATTAAATTTTGCTTGCAGCTATGACGCATCTTTTCATTGTGCTGCAGTGAAGGCAGCAACAAAGCCAAATGCTTGCACGATTTTCGAGCACTGCTCTCACATCCGATGAAGCCCCCTGGGAAAAATTACAACATTCTCTCGTCTGGATGAGGGTTTGTCCCCTGTTCAACATTTCTCTATGAATTGATATAATGATGCTGTTAAAATTACCCACATCAAGGTTAGAGGTTGTATACAGGATTTACACAGATCATGCGTATTATTATGTAGTATACAGACAAGTAGGTCCTCATTGATGAATATGATTGATACTAAACTGTACATGCTCTACAGAGCTTGAGAATTTGAACGAGATTTGATAAATATCATGATACCTACATCCACCAGAATACATACATTTGTCCATAAGTGAATGTTATGCGATGTTTCACGGAAACCTTGAAAAATTGCACTTCATTATGTGACTATGATATCACTTGCACTAAATTCCTCTTATTTGCTTCGTCGGTGAAATACCAGTTCCGGTAATTGCCCTCATCACACTCTCACAAAATGCAAATCATGTTCTTTGTGATTCCACACTACATCAATCAAACCTGACTGTCACTCTACTACACTTCTACAATGAAGTGATTTTATTCCCTTCTTGGGTAATTTCTACATTTCTATATTTAGAAGGGAAGATATCAATTTCATTCTGAATGACAATAAGGGCAATTCTGAGGAGAAGCAATTTGATCTTTGGCCATTACAGGAGTACAAAAATGTTATCAGTCATAATGATGGAAAAAATGGAGGGAAAATGTTTGGAAACTCCTGGTATATCTCTACAGATATATGCCATCAGCAGGCACTTCAGTGTTACTTTCTTTGCAGGAGCATTTCTTAATGTATATGCATATTATAAGTCTCAAGGGAGTAATGGTCATATAAGTCTTTTGACATGCACGGCTGGATGGGGGGGGGGGGGAGGGGGGGGGATATTCCTCTGCAGGAAATTGCTGCATATGTCATATAAATGAGAAGCAATTAGCATAGCACACTGGGGGATGCCGGTTTAATTACAAGCTCACCTCCAATATATTTCTGTCACGCACCCTGCGCAAAGAGTGCATTTAACCAAGTCCTCGTAAACTGAGCAACGCATGCTTGTACTGCTCTCCAGTCCTCACTCCAGTCTTGCAAGATGCCATCTGGCTGCAATGTACAGCTCTATATATTTGCTACATTTAACCCTTTAAAGAGCCAGAAACTGCATTTCTATGGCTTAGTCTACTAAGTCTTTTCATTCAGTCATTGTTATCATCTTATATCAAAGGTTATGAAATATACCTGCTTCATTTACCGTAAAGTTCCGTGTATAAGACGCACCCGTATATAAGACGCACCCCTAATTTCGGACCTAAAATTAAAAAAAAAAAAAACACACGAAAATGTCCACGCAAATATTGCGTGTGTCATACATATTATTTCAGCTCAATATTTCCCTAGAATGCAGCATGTATTTGCTCTATTTTTCGTTTCCTTTTATATTTTCTTTTAACGGTATTCATCGGGTATCAACAAAATATGGAAGACGCAAAATGCGAGACTTGTCTCGGTACTCACTTGCTATTGTTTCGCCTTTCAATCGTGGTACATGTGTCATGCATATCGTACTCATGAGTATACAGTACGATCTTTGCTGTCATACATAGCAGAGGGTGTCTCGCATATTGACGCATGTCAGACTGGAAGGTTCATCACGAAAAATAAGAAAAACATCAACAAGTGTAGCAGAGGGATCATACGGCAAGACGTACGGTGCGTACGGTAATTACACTCATGCACTGTTACCAGTAACATGTGTGTCTATTGTACCATGCTTGTATGCACAGTGCTAGCCTTTTGCAAAAGGCAGCTCGCTATAATTTCAGCACACGCACACAGAGAGCAATGGACTTGCACACACAGCGCGCAACGGGTTAGCGCGCTTCGATCCGATCGCTGTGTGCACGCGAGTCCATTGCAAAAGCCTCTCTGCAGCTGCTGCCTTTGCCAAAGGCTTGCTACTAGCTAGCTACAGCACAGTGTAGCTATGCTATCCTAGCTAGCTGGTCTCGCACTCGTGAAATGAAGAGCAAACGAACGACATGGATATGCATGCATGCTTCACACATCGTTCATATTTACGGTGACATAGTGTCGATCCTACTCCGTATTTTACAGCTTTTGTCTATGGTCATATTGATACTAGTACATTGATAAGTTTTACAGTATCGGTAATTTACTGTAGTGATGATACCTGTACATCGCGTATTCCAGCTACTAGGTTGGCTGTTGGTAGCTTGGTAGACTGACATCGGTAGCATACAGCAGTGCTGTTACAGCTGTTGTCTATGGCCAGATTGATACATCGTTACTGCACAAGGCCGATGTAAGTGTATCTCGTATTTGCAGCTTTTGTGGGTGTCCAGATTGAAAGATCGCTCTTTTATCCGTAAGTTCTAGTGATTGCTTACCTTCCAAACGTCGATGGGCATACATGGCCCCAAGTTGGCCTTATAAAATTGGGTGTACATGACGGATTTTTTTCCTCGATTCGACTGTACCCGTGTATACGACGCACCCCCGATTTTCAACGTTTTCCGACGAAAAAATAGTGCGTCTTATACACGGAACTTTACGGTAAGTTGTTTCTTTTTTGTTTATTAAATTCATTTGTTAGTGGCAGTTGCAAGTTTTCAAAAGCCGCTTTATTGCTGAATTTGTAAGAGTGGTGACTAATTTTGGAAAATTATAGCTCCACTTTATTATTCAAACTGCTATATTTTTGTCCCCGCCGAACGAGTTCGAGCAGGGGACTATGAAACGGGCTCCGTACGTGTGTGTGTCCGTCCGTCCGTCCGTCCGTGTGTCCGTCCGTGTGTCCGTGTGTGCGTCCGTGTGTGATCAAAATCTTCAATTTGCTACTTCTCTGTCATTTATGAGCCAATTTTGATTCTGTTTGCTTTATATGATAGCACTACATGGGAGCTTTGAAACTTCTACACAGAATTTCAGTCGTGACCTTTGACCTTGACCTTTGACCTATATTGTACATTTTGCTACAAAATGCTACCCCTTCGCCATTTCTAACCCGATTTCGATTCCGTTTGCTTTATATGATGGCACTAGGTGAGGGCTTCAAAACTTGTACACAGAATTTTGACCTTTGACTTCTTTGACCTTTGACCTTGATTTTTGACCTATATTGTACATTTTGCTACAAAATGCTACTCCTTCGCCATTTCTAACCCGATTTCGATTCCGTTTGCTTTATGTGATGGCACTAGGTGAGGGCTTCAAAACTTCTACACAGAATTTTGACCTTTGCCTTCTTTGACCTTTGACCTTGATTTTTGACCTATATTATACATTTTGCTACAAAATGCTACTCCTTCGCCATTTCTAACCCGATTTCGATTCCGTTTGCTTTATGTGATGGCACTAGGTGAGGGCTTCAAAACTTCTACACAGAATTTTGACCTTTGCCTTCTTTGACCTTTGACCTTGATTTTTGACCTATATTGTACATTTTGCTACAAAATGCTACTCCTTCGCCATTTCTAACCCGATTTCGATTCCGTTTGCTTTATGTGATGGCACTAGGTGAGGGCTTCAAAACTTCTACACAGAATTTTGACCTTTGACTTCTTTGACCTTTGACCTTGATTTTTGACCTGTATTGTACATTGGCTACAAAATGCTACTCCTTCGCCATTTCTAACCCGATTTCGATTCCGTTTGCTTTATGTGATGGCACTAGGTGAGGGCTTCAAAACTTTACACAGAATTTTGACCTTTGCCTTCTTTGACCTTTGACCTTGATTTTTGACCTGTATTGTACATTGGCTATAAAATGCTACTCCTTCGCCATTTCTAACCCGATTTCGATTCCGTTTGCTTTATGTGATGGCACTAGGTGAGGGCTTCAAAACTTTTACACAGAATTTTGACCTTTGACTTCTTTGACCTTTGACCTTGATTTTTGACATATATTGTACAATTTGCTACAAAATGTTACTCCTTCGCCATTTCTAACCCGATTTCAATTCTGTTTGCTTTATGTGATGGCACTAGGTGAGGGCTTCAAAACTTCTACACAGAATTTTGACCTTTGCCTTCTTTGACCTTTGACCTTGATTTTTGACCTGTATTGTACATTGGCTACAAAATGCTACTCCTTCGCCATTTCTAACCCGATTTCGATTCCGTTTGCTTTATGTGATGGCACTAGGTGAGGGCTTCAAAACTTTACACAGAATTTTGACCTTTGCCTTCTTTGACCTTTGACCTTGATTTTTTACCTATATTGCACATTTTGCTACAAAATGCTACTTCCGGCGGGGACATATATTACGCACCGCGTAATTTCTACTTTTCCTTGTTTTCTTCTGAATTTGAGTATATTAAATCAGGTACAGTTGGAATGAAAAGGCAAAAAGGGTACAGTGAATAGCATTGCTATTTTCAGTGTTGCTTTGGAATAGTTTAGCTAATCACAAAACTCACTGTACAGCCTCAATGATTGTAAAAGCAAGAGAAGAAATCCCTTGAATACTGTCTAAGATACCAGTCACTAAAGTTTGATTTTGTCATTATACATATAACAGTGCTCCAAAGATATGGACACATATAACATGAGACATTTTCAGGGGGTGGAGTCTTTTTACCAACTAAGAAAATCAACTCATTATCTGACTGAAACAAAGAAAACTGAAAGCCTACAAAAATGTAACTGTATTGGAAGTCTTGCATTGCCCTGAGAAAATAAAGATATTATGATGAGCACCTTATCTTGGTGATATGATGATTTCTTGCAAAGTTAAGAGGGTATCTCTTGGTTTGGAGACTCGGTAGTGACCTGGTGGCGACTCGAGTCTCGCTGGTCACAGAGATGTCTCCTGGAGACTAGCCAGGTCTCCAAAGAGTCGTGAGAGAATCGAACATGTTTGAATTTGGGGGGAGACTTTTTCCCAATCTCCAGCTGGTCTCAGAAATATCTCCCTTGAGACTTTGCATCCAAGTCACGGAAATGAATTTTGTTCACGACATCTCAAGAGATGTCTCCGTAACCTTGCAAACACCAATGGCAACCTACCGGCAACAATGTGGAGAAGTAACAAAGACATCTCTATGACTGAGAAGACGTCCCGGAGACATCACTGTGACATCCTGGCAACTTCCGCGTGAATAAGTTGTCACCTTGTTTGGAGATGCCACAGACATCGCCCTGGAGTTGTCTTCTTGGTGAGAGCGCAAGCAATTTTATTTTGGCTTTCGAGTCGCACGAGTCACGACGACAGATCAATCACAGCACTCGTAGCATCTCCTCCAGTGAGATAGGCCCTCAAGACTTAGTACTCCAATGTATATTTGTCATTACACCTGCTGTCTTGGGCACCTGCTAAAAGTGGCATCAACTCATTAAGATACTGGTGTAAGGCGATTTTAAATACATGAGATGCAGCGAAATCTCGATGGAAGCAATCAGTCTGAACAGCAAAGCCATCAACCGAGTTCTGTCTGCCTTTTAAACTAATTCTCTGTACATGGTATAGCCTGGAGCACTAAGCATGTTTAACCCATTCAGTGTCACCATCTCGACATGCCATTGCTGTACTGCACACCAGAGTTTTACCCATGGCCATGACAGGGTTAAAAAGGTACAGTCTGACATGTGGAGCCCCAGATTACGAATGATGTAGCAGCATAATGCAGCTCCTTCAAACAGTCCAGAATGTACCATTGTAGCTACACATCTCTTTATCTATATAGATCTATCAATAACAATCTATCCATTTATCAATCTATCCTTCGATCTATCCACTATCTATCAATCCATTATAATTGATTAACCTATTTTAATGCCTATACATCTATCAATATCTCCATCTATTATCTATCTCTATTTACACGGCTATAATCTACCAAGCTACAAGGGCTGTGGAACATTGGAGGAGCTGTAGGTTGTTGGCAGCATATCCCAGATTTGATGGGAAGAATGTAAGGTAAAATTTAGAAACCTTCGGTATTTTGTTTTGTTTGTTTGTTTGTTTGTTTTTTGTTCTTTTTGGAGGGATAATTTTTTCCCAATTTTTTTTCCTTTTACAGACCCAAAAGGGAGAGGGTTGTGGCCCCCTAACCAGCCCTAACCAGAGGGTTGGCCCAGCTGAATCAATAGGCGTGTCTTCATCAGCCCGAAGTTCAAACTAGCGGGACATTTTGCGGTCTTAGAAAATAGCCCGATACAGCGAATGTGCGTCTTCATCAGCTCGAACAGCCTGCTTCGGGAAATTAGTCCGAAAATTGACGCATGCGCACTTTGCAATATTACTCTGCCTGGCTCGCGGTTCGAAAGTGGATTTCCCCGCTCAAAATCTCCTGTATCACCGTATATACGATTCTACAACCAGGGAGGTGAGCAGTACAGCAAATTCTCTCCAAAGGGATATTAATAACGCTACTCTTTCTTCTGTCCAGTGAGGCATCTTATATGAAATTAACGAATTGCAATGTTTGAACAAATCCAAAATGCACACAATCTGCAAGAATCTTCAGCTAAGGTAGAGTGGACCAGAAGAAGAAGTTTACAACAAAAAAAAAAAAAAAAAAAAAAAAAAACAGCTGGCATGCACGGCACTGAGTTTTAATAGGGAGGTGAGAAAAATAACCTCCCTGGTTTTAAAGATGACAAGAACAGTAGGCCTATACTACACACATTGTGATCCTTGAATACACCGTGCGTGTAATGTACTATACACAATCACTAGCTGCTGGCACATGCGCTTTCCATTGCTAGCTGGCTAACCAGAAGCGTGGAGGGATCGAGAAAATTTCGGGCTGATGGAGACGCGCCCAAGATAGCGCGCTATTTCACGAATTAGCGCTCTAGTTGACGAACTAGACCAAGATTTGGGGGGAAATTTTCCCGATCAAATAGCGCGCTATCTGCGTCTTCACTACACAGATAGCGCGCTATTTTGACATCGGACTAGTTTGGTAACCGCAAGATAACGCGCTATTTTGAAACTTCGGGCTGATGAAGACACGCCTAATCTGCATTCAATGCCCACCAGGGAACACTACAAAAACCATGACAAGCACAGGTCTGACAGAATAGAATTGCCTATCAGTGAATTTGTGCGCTAAAGCGTATGCTGATTGGTAACAGCCAAGTCCAGTCGAGATTCTTCAGCTGCATGTGTGCTGCATGTAAAGCTAAACATGGTCTAAGTATAAACATGGTCTCCCCATCCTCCTAATTCATAAATCAAAGCATGATCTCTCCTCAGAATCACAAGTGCACAACATTCGGGGGGGGGGAATTATCTATGCAATGCTGCAGTTTTTTGCCCTTTTCCAAAACACTAAAAAACAAAAAGCAAAAGATAAGAAAAATCTATTCCTATCCTCATGATGATAAAAGTCATGCTGCTTACAATAAGACAATGAAATTTTCCCATCTACCTTGTCTCTGCTGTCATATCAAGAGTATTGAATACCAGTACTGTTATGATTTTCAGATAATTTTGCTTAAAAGCCTTGCAAGAGAGTTATTGCATGACTGTGAAGTACACCTGTACATTCAAACTTATTCCCTTTGTGCCAGAACACTCAAGGTTTACATGTTTTAAAATGGCTTTACGATATTGCCAACCCCTTGACACTCTTGAATATTAGATGAGTTTCATGTATACGAATGAGAAATAAAGCCAAACAGGAAAGATCCGATCCAGGCAGGCAACAGGGCCCGATCAGGCAAATTGCAGCCATTTCTTTCAATCGAACACGCTCCAGTGGCACTGATCAATGCTAACTGGCTTAGTTCCTGAGCCGCCTAATGTCAGCATGCAACCGCGTGCATGCCACGACCACAAGCAAACGAGATTGGAGACGGACTGATTTGAGATGGGGGCGGGAAGGAGGAGGAACAAGAGGAAGAGGAGGAAAAGGGAAAAAAGTGTAAGAAAGTTTTCGAGAGAGACATCTGGATGAGGACATTTTAGATTTGAGGTATAGAGGCAATGGCAAAAGTTTTGACAAGTGATCATATATTTAAAGGAGGAGACAACAAATTTGACTGAAGATAAAACTCATTATATGTGATGGCTCTTTCTTTCTTCCACTTACTTGATCTACAAAGCTTACAGATTACACAAAGAGGTATGTTTCCAGCTCCTATGCACAAATAACGAATATTTTTTTCATAAAATAGGAGAGAAAATGATTTGTAAAGGGTAATTATATTTCATCAGTGCATTCTCCCCCTAGAAGAGGAATCACATTGGAGTGGTGATTAAAGGAGACAAAGCTCCTTACACAGCCACATGGGAATGTGACACAATAAAAGCACATGATGTTATCTATGTAGTCTCTAGATTTACTGTATCCTGTTGTCAGGACCCACTTGCTGCCTGAAATACGTATTTCCCATGTAATGTCACACTTGGCCACATGATGACTCCTTCTCTCACAATTGTCACCTTTGCTTTGCAAATATTTTGCCTTGCAGAAATAAGACGTTTATGGCAGAGATCAAGCCCCTATGACAGAGTTGATTGACCTACACATTATGTGAATTCATGGAGCTGAAAGCCCTGATTAACGTTATTTCATTTCAGATCAAGTAGCAAAAGTAAGCTCTGCTGATTGCACGTAGTATTAATGGTGGCTTGATATAAAATTTATGGCCTTGTCATATCATCATACAGGGTTCTCGCCAGGAATTTCTTCACGCTTGTCGGCATTTATGCGCTCTGTTCTGGGGGTTGGTACGGGAGGGGGGTTCCCCCTCCCGCGCGAAGCGCGGAAGCCTTCGCTAATGCTCAATATAACACAGATAAATCGCCGCTAAAATGCCACTAAATGCGACATTTTCACGGAGATGTAATGAACGTTGTGAGGGGCATATTCTCACAGAAACAATGCGGAAACTCCATACCTTTTGTTAGCGGCAGTTCCTAAATAATAAATGAAAGAGAAGTAGGTGCCGATGGTGAAGGTTCCGATTTCTTTTAGGCCTTTCCTGTTTCACTGTTGCAATAATTAGCCGTCTCTGCATCGCAACAACGCGCGCCGTGTTGCTTTCTCGCCGTCTGCTCGACCACGTGGTAGGCCTACTGCATGCAGATGCGCGAGAAGCGATCGAGAACTTTTGGGGACATCGTTGCACTTTCTTTTCTGGGTATACTGCGGTAGTTTGGTCGTGACATCAAAGAGATATCATACAAAAATGTAATGATGGTCATTATTCCGAAGGTTTGTTTAATCATAAAATGAAACGATTCATTACTGAGTACTTCGAAGGTTTGTAATCGAAAACAACAACAACACCAAAGGTCGGTACTACAGATGAATTTTCAAAATAAAACTGATTTCGTTCGGAGATTAACAAGCATTTTTTCTTTATTATTTCCCGATCAACGAACCTTCAGAAAGGAATCTATCATCTATCATCGTTATTGTTTCGGAATAACAAACCTTCAGAATAAGAAAACACCGTTTGGGGGCCGTTGTTGTATTCCGAAATTATACTGGCAGAACATTCGAAATAACAAAACTGATTTCGTTTGGATGTTTAAACGAATATTTTCTCCGTTATCATTTTTCTATTAACGATCATTCAGAATTAAAAATGTAGAGTATCATTTTGCCATTATTCTTTCGGAGTAACGAACCCTCAGGGTAAGAAAGTTTTCATTTCTTCTTTATTGTTTTCCGATTAACGATCGTTCAGAATTAAGAATCTAAAGTATTTTATCGTTATTCTTTCGCAGTAACGAACCTTCAGAGGTAACCGTTTTGGGGCCGTCGTTTTATTCTGAAATTTCGCTGACAGAAACGTTCGAAATAACAAAACTGATTTCGTTGTGAAATGAACGGACATTTTTTTAAAATCATTTTTGGATTAACAAACCTTCAGAATAAGGAATCTAGCATTATTTTATCATTAATCTGTCGGAGTAACGAACCCTCATAGTAAGAAAACTGCCACTGTTTTTTGGGCAGTTGTTTTATTCCAAATTTCACTGGCAAAACGTTCGAAATGACGCACTGATTTCGTTTTGAAATTTACGGACATTTTTCTTTATTAAATTTTCGGTTAACGAACCTTCAGAATAAAGAATCTACAATTTAATATTTCATCATTACTACTTCTGTCGGAATAACAGACCCTTAGTATACGAAAACACGCTGTTTTGTGCCGTCGTTTCTCCGAAATTTCACTGACAGAAACGTTCAAAATAACAAAATTGATTTCGTTGTGAAATGAACGGACATTTTTTCTTAACCATTTTTGGATTAACGAACCTTCAGAATAAGGAATCTAGTATTATTTTATCATTAATCTGTCGGAGTAACAAACCCTCAGTATAAGAAAACTGCAACTGTTTTTGGGCAGTCGTTTTATTCCAAAATGTCACTGGTAAAACGTTCGAAATGACGCACTGATTTCGTTTTGAAATTTACGGACACTTTTCTTTATTTGATTTTCGGTTAACGAACCTTCAGAATAAAGAATCTACAATTTATTATTTTATCATTACTATTTCTGTCGGAATAACAGACCCTTAGAGTACGAAAACATGCTGTTTTTTTGCCGTCATTTTATTCCGAAATTTCACTGGCAGAACGTTCGAAATAACAAAACTGATTTCGTTGTGAAATGAACGGATATTTTCTCTTAATCATTTTTGGATTAACGAACCTTCAGAATAAAGAATCTAGCATCATTTTATCATTAATCTGTCGGAGTAACGAAAAAAAATGAACCTTGGTGGTGATAACTGATGCTGGTGTATAGAGAAAAACAAGACAGCTCGCTCAAAAGATGATTCCTTCTTTCAGTTTATTTTCTCCCCAGTCATTCCTATCGTTCTCCTCCCATTTATGAACCCCTGCCATGCACGGACGATGAACAAAACAAAATGTTACCGATGCTGCAATGAAAAAAAAAAAAAGAATCACGTCCTCGAAGCAAATTATCTACTCTTTTCAAGTTGAACAAATTGATGTTTGTAATGAAGAATAAAAAAACACGACCACAAGCAGTGGGGAAACTTGATATCATGGCTTGTGGAAATTTCCACGAAAGTCTGGTGTCAGATAAAGGAATGCCGCGCGTACTGCCACCTTGCTTCAGTGGTCGTAAACAGCGTGTACATAGCATGTAAACCAACTTGGAACATTGATGAATGATCATCCATTTATTTTCTGTCCATGAAGGCCCCCTAGCCCACCTTTCAACAAACCAAGCCAGAAGCACGTGGAGCATTACGTACGTTGAACTTGAAAGACCATCCATCATGACAGAATTACTATAAATTTCGGCCCGGAGAAGGAAAATGGAATATTCACGAATGACGTTTACAAATCCATGGAAATTGAAAAGGCTAAAATGGAACGCATGGCTTTTTAGATTAAAAAAAAAAAAAAAAACCACTGAAACTAACCCTAAATAACAATTTGCATTTGCTTACTCCATCGCACGTTCTTTTTTCTTTTTTTTTTTAACGAAAGATGGAGTTAATATTCTCTCTGCGGCAATGCTTTGAACGCATCTAATTTTGCGTCATTGCCGATGGCCAGCTTCCTAAAGAATTGATACGAATCCTTTCAAATATACGAAACAAAGTCTAAAAATCCTGGATCCGCCTGGCGGTGAATTCCGGTGGTATTATAAATCCTGCTCACTATCAAAATTTAATCATTATGTTCCTTGCGCCATTTTACCAACCAACTGTTCCTGAAAATTTCATCCTAATCTGTTCCCAAATTTTGACTTATTTTGCGAATACTAGAGAGACAGACAGGCAGACAAACTAACAAACAAACCAAAGCAGCCAAAAAAAAAAAAAAATACCACTTTTGGCGGAGGGGGGCATGCATTTCATATCGTTTGTTTTTGCGTAACCCGACAACAAGCGTGACAACAAGCGAGCACGAGCACGTGTCAGCCTTCCTCAGCCTCCTTCGGCCTCCGACCCTCTCTTTCCGTCCTCCCTCTGGGTGTTTGTGCATATTGTGTGTGTGGATCCCAAATCAGAGCGCATGTGAGTTAGCAAGTGTGTGATGTGGTGTGTATCAGCTAGTACGTCGCCGCGTTGTTGTGATCGGTGCGGTGACTGCGTGGGCAACTTTTTGCGCTTGTAAACTGCTGCTGCTTTCAACATCTAGCTTCTTTTCTAGCCAGATAATAAAGACTGAAAAAGGCGAGAAATTGGTCCGAACTTAGCTGGGCCGAACTTAGCTCGTCAAGCAAGTTACCCTTGTCGGCAAGTTCACGCGTGGTGTTACCCTTGTCGGCAAGTTTTACCCTTGTCGGCAATTGTTTCTTCAAACCGCACGCTTGTCGGTGCCGACAAGGGTGATATACGCTGGCGAGATCCCTGATCATATATCAGAGATTCATGTCTCAGTCCAAGTTTTGGTTTACAAAGGGACAATGCAAGTGATTGATGACTACTTCCATACTAAGCACAGTCATGATTCTCACCCTCCCCCCCCCCACACACACACTGACGCTACACTATAGGTGTTATTTGTACGACATGCAAAAATATGAATTCTTATCCCAACATGATTGCGAGTTGCACGCATACATTTCCCCATTAAGTGCTGTACTCCATGATTGCGAATTTAACCACTAGTGATATCGTCGGGAGGTCCAAATTCGCGAAAACTTATAGTCTCGCTAAATACATGGTGTATACAGTACTTACCAATCTCCTCTCTCTCACAAACATGTGCATATAAAAAATGTTAACGTTCTATCAGGGCCTGTCCATTGTGTCAGTATTCAGCACATGAATCAAAGCTGGCACACAAGTTGATCATATTCTACGTAAAGGCTGTAGTAGGCAGGTGAATGTACTTTCAAATATTGGTCTACAAAGGAAGGCATAATACAAACACGCACACAACACATATGTCTGAAGCAATCATTTGACCTGGACCTCTGCATTATATACACTGTAGGACTTTTCACACCTCCAACAGGGAATTAACCTGCACGGCCTCAGATTTTATGCAAGACCACATGCTTGACATGTATTTGTACGGTACCTGTATTAGAGTGCATTTACATGGAACATTACAACTACAAGGTTCTACATCACAGGGACCAAATTCAAGGGTGCTGTGGTCTTGTGAAGGCAAACTGTTCTTTCAGCTCAGGGGTTCAAGCCATGCTGCAGTTTCTTCAGCAATTTATGCACTTTATCATAAGTGAGGAAAGCTTAAGGCAATTGACATAGTCATAGAGGTTCAGAAATGGGATCTTGGTAAGAATAAGGTCACATGCATCAACTAATCGAGTCCCAGGGGTATTATGGCAACTCTGAATTTCATGGCATATTGTACACTGGAGAAATTTAGGTAAAAGTGGTTGAATTCATAAATCTACACGAAATCAGATGAGAACTGACAAATATTTGCCAATTAGAGAGAGAAATTGGACCATAATTTCTCTAAATTGTGCTGCCAAATTAAAAATGCATTATGAATTCTAAAGTATTTGTTTTTGAAAAACGAAAGGTCTCAAATGAACAGTAATTTTGTACTCAATTTTATGAACCACTATATTAAACGATGGACTTTAAAAGTCTATGATAACCGAAAATGAAGCACAAAAACCACAGAAATGTGGTTTCGGTGACTCGAGGAGCTAATGTTGTTGGATTCATCATGAACGTGCTGCATGTACAAGTAGCTACTTGGTTGGAGTATAGTCCCCATGGTACAGTGTAACAAAGAGAGTGCACTGATGCATGGCAATTTAAAGGGATCGTATAGTTTTGGTTGAGACCTAACTTCAGATTTCTAACATTTTTTGCTGAGATAATGAGAAACCTCTTGTTTAAAATATGAAAGAGCATGCAATCCCAAGAGGGAGGGATTCAACGTTTATTTGATGAAAATTGATTTTGAAATGCCTGAGCTATCCAAAACAGACCAATTCTAATAAAAGGTTGGACTCACCTTTTATTAGGATCGCTTTGTTTTACCTTGTTTTTGGATGTCTCAGGCATTCCAAAGCCGATTTTCATCTAATAAACTTTGAATTCCTCTTTAATAGAATGGTATGCTCTGTATCATTTCTTAAGAGGTTTCTTGGTATCTCACAAAAAGTTAAAAGCCCAATCCTCATCTCCATCAATACTATACCATCCCTGAGCACTACAACATGGTAGATAATCTCTTTAGAGATACATTTACAACAAAGATACGACTGCTATTTAAATATCATCTCCCAAATTTGTTCCATTTCCACAAACCGAGACTGTCCACTCCTAGAGTGTGTCCATGGAGAGCCACAAAGGACATGGTCTGCCAAAGGGTAAGCTATGGTACAGAAGATGATTTACCAAATACTCTCACGGGTACAAATTTCATGTACCTCACACGATCTCCTGACCTAGACCTCCGTCCACTCTGTTGATTTCTCACCTCCAGACAGTGAGTTCACAGGTCCTGAGATTTTATGCAAGACAAGAGACCTTAATTGTTCAATTGTGCCATTGCACACTTGAATTACGGTATTGCATCTAGGATACTGAATTTAGATCACAAATAATATACGGTACCTTTCCCACAAAAGTTGCTTTTCTTGGTTACTTTTTAAGCTGTCCACACCTTGTGAAGGTTTATGATTAGCAGAGGCAGCTAGGAATGCATACTATTCCAAATGGGTGACAATGCTTAAAACGTCCTGAATCTAGGGGGACGTGAAATCCTTGGAAGACACGTTCTGGATTCTGGCATTGGACATGCTGAAGAACCTGGAGCATGCGCAGTTCCTTTAAATGATGTCATTACCCTGATGTCTACATCCAGGACACGGAATCGGAAAAAATTGGAAAAATAACTTCCCTGTTCCCCACATCTTGTCCCACATTACATTAACCCCCCCACATACACACACACATAAAGACCCACAAACATTCATTATCACAGTGTAAGGCTGAATACCATAGTTTACAGTCTATCACTAAAAATTCTATGACTATCTGTTTCCATTCATGCAAGCCTGGATATAGGATGAATTACATTGTATGCTTCACAGAACCATTTCAAGACAACAGGCCAGTACTCATGAAAAAGCCCAGATCACCCACACTTGACATTTGATGCTGGATCGTACGTGACTGAAATCAGCAAACAGCAGCATATAATGTTAACAGTAGGCCTACAGTGGGCAATACAGGTGTACTGTAGACGATCTCAGAACTCAGATCTTATGATAATAGGGCCTGATATAATATGGAAATGAGCTGCTTGGTGGAGGTCTGTGCTCTCCGAGTGCTATTCTAGCTTTTATTATCATTGTTGTTATTATCAATATTATCATCATTATCATAATCATTATTATTATTATTATTATTACCATTATTTTTATTATTGTTGTTATTATTAGTATTATCATCTTTATATTATTATCATTATTACTATTATTATCATCATCATTATTATTATCATCATCATCATCATTGTTATCATTATCATATTATCATTATTATTACTACTACTACTTTTACTAGCCTGTATATAGTTATTATTGCCATTGTAATGAATAATAACACATTGGCAAATCTACTCATCTGCTACGGTTGTAAAAAGTCTATTTTAACAGTGACTGTGGCCCATGGGCCTCACCACCCGGTATCAGTTGGTTTTTGTGGTTTTGACCACCATACTTCACCAGGATTTCTCCATACTCTTTACAAAATCATGAGGGCGTTCTTTAACGTGCATAAGATATTTTAGCTCTCCTACATACGGGACTCTCCTCCAATAGACTTGGCAATGAGGATAAAGTGCTTCAGGAAAGGATAGCACTACCAGGCAGTGGCTTGAACCTCATTCATGCAGGGAAGCCCACAGGTTTAACCGCTCAACCACCACGGTTCAATATCTAGGGCAGCAATAGCAGCACATGGTAACAGAAGGGTTAACTATATGATCGCCTGTCTCAGGACTCTGGCAGGATTTGTGTAAAACCAGAAAAATGAAGACCAAGGTGCTGATTGCTAGCTTTTGCCTTGACATACATGTAGTGTGCACATATAACCACACTGTAGGTATTTGACTAATCACACACTGTCCTGGGCCTCATTTTATGAAGATCTGAGTTAAAATTGATTTTATAGTTGATTTCAACTGTACACTGTAAGTCTATGGCAGCCTGTGTGGTAAGGAAATTTAAAATCAATGTTATCGTTTGATAAAATGGCGCCCAGGTTCAAGCTGAAATTTAAATCACGGATCAGATGGTTGCAGCAATGTTCAGTATCAAAGAGTAAAGCCCAAAGTTTGCATCAATCATTTACAGCCTCACAGCTTGGGTATGAGAGAGAAAAATTTATACAGTAATACAAAAAAAGAAGAATATAAAATGCTGTCTGACTTCATTTGAGTGCCATAATACAGAAGAACTCAAAATTTGTTTATCACCATAGCTGAACAAAAAATGAAGCAGAATAGATGAATGAATATACATGTACATATCTTGGAACTTTCCACGTGTTGGACTTCGAATGTTGTAATAATTAGAAGAAAGAGTCTCAAGTACGCCATGGATCCAACGATTACAATTTTTTTTTTTTACAATTTTTTTTTTTTAACAAAATTTTTTATTACCAAAATTTTTTTTTCTAATCGTTGGATCCATGGCATACTTGAGACTCTTTCTTCTAATAATTACAACATGTATTACATATATATATATATATATATATATTTCAAGAGCAAATAAGACCAAGTGCTGTGTAATGAGCTGCACGACTAGCAATCTTCACAAGCCTGCAATTCATCCCAACTGGTTTGTCGGGAAAGCAGGCAAAGTGAATCAGTTTTAGTCCATACAGGTATGCAGAAAAAAAGAGAGGTGTAGGACTGAAGCAGGGTTATCCCTGTGCAGACTAAAACTGATCAGCAAAAGAATAAACTTTCAGATAATGATATCCAAACAAACTTCATGTGAACAAGGTCAACATTTAGAACATGCTGTTTACATTGAAAGTATATTGCTATATCCCTCAGTCTGAGTAAACACAGTGGGTGGAAAGTAGACTTTATCAAATTTTCATTCAAGATACATTGGCCTTTGGCAAGACCGATGTCCAAGATTTAAACATATTGGAAATTCTTACCCCCCCCCCCCTCTCTCTCCTACCCCTCTCATATTTTCATTTTTCATTTTTTTTTTGTATTAACTGTAAGGCAAGAAATGTTCGCGGCATGAAATTTTTGCAAATTGGAGCCGACGACCTTTTTCGCGGCATGACATTTTCATGAATTGCCACTGAAGTAGATGATGCGTTATAGTGAAGACAAGAACTTTTGCATGCATTCTAGCTTCGCGAATCTTGGGTCTTGTGAAATTTGCAGAATGAAAATGTTTGCGAACATTTCTGATTTTACAGCATATCAATCCATTTATGGTCTTCATCCCCAACACACATTTATGTAATGTATACGGTGTTATTTTCGCTTATATTTTCGTGTATATTTTTGCAAAAGAGGAGATCACAGACATTTTCGCAAGATGTTGTCTTTTTGCGAATTGACACCAATGCTAACATTAACGTACTATTACCAGAGCGCATGGAGACATTTTCGCTTGTCAAATTCACGATCCACCTGTGACTCACAAAATTCGCGAAAATTAAACCCTCGTGAAAATAACAGCTTACACAGTACACACATCAGAAGATGTAATGACATTCAGTTCAGTGATTCAAATGTGTTAGAAATGCTTTATGCATGCCCATGATTTCTTTGTTATATAAACAAATCGGTAATGGTAAATGTAATCAGCATGAAGGAAGATTGTGCTCAAAAAATATAATGCAAATAAAACAAGGTAAAAAGAAAACTTATGCATGTGTAGTCCATCATGGACATTGAAAAAAAAAACTGACACAGATGATGTATAATTCAAGGAAAGTCAGTGCACTCACACATTTTTTTGCGTGTGTTATATAATGTTCATGTTCACAGGAAAACAACCTTCAAATTGACTCAAAGTCAGGTGGCAATTTCATCCGACGTTCAGAAAACACCACACCTTTTCTTTTTACACTATATATCTTTTGTCGAATTTCTGTTTGTGAGAGTTGGGCATGCAGAATGAAGAGAGCACACAGCTCTGGGACGTAATTACTTTCATATTCGGCACGCTCCCTCGGGATATTTTGTCACGTCGTCGTAAGAAGTGGCTCGAGGCAGGATTGATGTCTGGTACATTATGTCACTGGAGCAGGAAGAGTCATTTTGGAATGAGTGGCACGGACCCCGTTTTTACAATATGGCCTGCGGACAAATATTCAGGGGTGCATTATACCCCCCTGAGAAGAGTTGGGGGGGGGGAGGGGAGGGAGGGGAGAGACACAAAACAAAAACAGAATTGAATGGTGACTTGCGAGATCGTTTCTGTGAAACGTGTTTCAGTTGTCAGCAGAGAATATGGATTACTTCCTTTTTTTTTCTATTCTTTTCATTTCCTTTCTTGGTCTGTCCGTCTGTGTCTGATTCTCCCCCCTCTCTCCCTCTCCTTCTCTCAGTCACAGAAGTTCAAGTAGGGAGTAATTAGATTTGAGGGAAATTTTATCTACGTCTTCCTGCTTTAGCCGCAAGGCTTCATTAGACATTGTGACGGGAGGAAAAAGCACGGGAGTTCACGGGAGGGGGAGGGGGCGAGTGATGAGAACGTGGAGAGCTAGACAGGGAGAGTCATAAGAGAAAAGAGGGGTGTGGTGGGGGAGGGGAGAGGAAGGTGACAAGACCAAGGAAGGGAGAGGGATAAACACAGCAAGCATATTGACGAGAACAATGAAGGAGAAGTTAATGAAGTACCGGTACTCTACACTTTTACATGGAGGTATGCACACAGCGGCATGCCGCCCAGGGGGATCAAAATCTGTGAACCCTAGAAAACATCTAGACAGTTTCGAGGGTATTGCTATCAAAAGTGTACTGGTATGCACTGTGAGTGACAAAGGAAATGCTTTTCAGCAAACATCTTTCTTTTCTTTTTTTATCACATGCAAAAAAAAAAAAAAGAAGCTATAATAAAGAAGGTCCCAGGATAACAGATCATCTTAAACTCTTGTTAACTATTGAGCATCCAAAACCCACAGATATGTATGTAGCATGAGTACTCTTAAAGTTGACACTTCATTCCCTAAATAGTCACCTCAGACTGGATCACACAATAAGCAGTCGAGTCGGATGATCAATTACTGTAAAAGTGGAAATTTTCGCGGTGTTGAAATTTTCGTGCATTTCGCGCAATCAAAAACTAGCGCGAAAATAAAAGCATGTGAATATTTTTGCTTGCCATATGTTCCTATGCGTGATGTCTTGATTCCGCGGAATTAAAAACACGCGAAACTCTTCTCACCCAGCCAAGCGCGAAAATTAATCGCGCGAAAATATCCACTTTTACAGTAGTAAAACATAATCAAACAGTCAGTACTTAAAATGGGCAAAATCACAATTCCTGATTGCCTTGTGGCTTGTTACCCATGCAGTCATTTCGTACAAATTTCAGTATCTACTCCAGTATGATTTCAACTCAATCTTGTCAAAATACAAGTAAATCTAGATAATGATTACAGTAGCATTGACAATGATGGTGAAGATAGTTCTGGAAAAGGAAATCCTATGAAAGTAATTCTCTGTTTTATTAAGGATTGCAGAAGTTTCTGGCTGAGGGTACAGGAGCCAAAAAAAAATATGTGACAGCTGAAAATGGAAAATGCTAATATGAAGGGAGTCTCTATTAGGTAGCTGAGCATCATTGCAAATTAAAGTTGCCATCAAGTCACTAATAGGATAGACCCTGTAATGACCTTGATAGCAAAGTCATTATGGTTGAGGTTGCCATAGCAATGGTATCAAGGTTGGTAAGAAAGAGGCCCATTCTACCAGAGAAGATGGAATAAACCTGGGGCATACACTGTACCAGTGTACCGCTCATCACCAATCAGGCACAAATATACTGTATACCCCATATATGCTGTATTTAGCAAGCCACTGAATTTGTCACAAATTGGGACTTCCCAACAATCACAATCAGGGAATGCAGTAATGAGCAGAGAAATGTATGCCTGCATGTCACAGTCATGTCGGGATATCAGAGTTAATATTTTCATATGTTTTTAAATTCCTGTATAAAGCACCAAACTCACAGAATTCACGAAGATAAAAACCTGGCAAAATATATGCCATACACCATACCGCAAAACCAGAAACATTTGTGAATTAGAATCAACTACCTTTTCACAGCATATGAATGAAACTTTTGCAAAACGCCACTGGCATTCAATTCATTGTGTAGGAAAAAGAAAAACTTTCTTGTTCATTGTAAATACTTTTGCCAATCTTGACTCCTCACATAAATTTTATGCACGCACAAATTTTTGGTTTTACAGTAAAGAGCCCTAAAATGATGAGTATGTCTTGCAGAGTTTTGTATTTATAAGCTAAAGACAGTCGTGAATGTCTTATTCTGTTCCAGTCTCAATTTCTTTTTTCCAATCAAAGCGCAGGGGCTTCATGAAAGGACCACTGAAAGGTACTCACCAACGGGTAGATCTGAATTGGAGGAAATGTATGACTTGAAATACCATGTACAGTATCCATTATCAAGACAGCTGGTACCGGTATCAAGAATTAGTGTTTTACAGATTGCAAAGGAATCACAGTATTTGTGTGGTGGCTATAATGTGGATTAATCCTCCAAGAAATGCTGATTTCCAGTCAGCTATCTGCACTTTAGTGGAATCATGTTTTTTGTCGTTTTTTTTTTTTGGGGGGGGGGGGGAGGGATTGAGAATAAGCCTACATCTGGAATACTATCAAAGGCCGGATAAAAATCAAAAACCTCAATTAAGTGAATTATTGGGAATGGCTTTTTTTTTTTCTTAAAACTCTATTGAAAAATAGTCAAGCCTGTTTGACCTGAAGATGGCATTATCAGAACTCAAGCCTCCTCATAATAATTATGCATTATCCAACTTTTTTTTTTTTTTTTTTTGTAATCATAATAATTTTTTCCACTGGCACTGCCACTGACCTGCTACATGTACCCTATGATAACGCAAGCAACTGTGTTTTAATAATGCAGGGAAATCAGCTCAGGGGAGCTCGCCAGAGTAAAGAGAATATAACTTTAACTAATATAAGAAACTTAGGTGCTGAACATGTTTTTACCCTACCTCTATTAGCCTCTTATACACAGCTTTCAACATCAACAATTAATAGCTTTGAACCCTATCCTCTCTGGCAATAACAAAGAAACAGATTTGAGTTGCTGGTGCTGAGCTGAGTGCTGCTGAAGTGAGGGCCGAGAGAGAGAGAGAGGGGGGGGGGGGGTTAGTCACACAGACTGAATAGCCAGATACAGATGTGGAAGTATAACGAGATGAAAACACAGTAATTAGCTTCATCGGTTTGAAGCACTGCCATGGGGATATATGTAATTTATGAACTTCCTGCCAACAGAACTGGTCGACAGCTTTGGATGTCAATGCGCGAGGTCTACAGCTGCATCTAAAGTGATTTGATCGCAAACCGCAGTATGTGATATCGCGCCCCACGCTTTGCCAGCGAGTTTCCGCCCACTTTCTCACGGGCACCCGCAGGCGTCGAAATCGTCAGCTCCGCGCTGGACACTTCGAGCTCCTTCCAACTCCTCCAAGTCACAAAGGTCTTACCTTCTGATTCAAGTCGACTGGCTTCGGTATCCATCTTTTCAGGCAGAGGCGCAGGGTCACTTTCCACATCCATTGATGAGTCAATGTCAGTCTTTGGGACTTCCATGTTAATATCAACAAAAGGAATGGGAACCGATCAAGAGTTCCGGTGTCTGACGTTGTTAGACAGTGATTACAGATCTGTCCAGACAGCACAGTAAGAAGCACAACGCAGAGGATACATACAGGATGCATACGGCTACGGTTGCGGCACGGTGGGCGATGGGATGCGCGGCCAGCTCTGCACGTATCGGATGCAGTCGCACGTAAGCGCGGGTTCGGTGTGTCGATTGAATATGGAGAGAAACATCAATACAAGAAGATACGTCGGATCGAGCTGAATTGTGTTGTATGTCAGTCGCAATTTGACCTAAAAACACACAGCAGTCTGCGGCAATACTTTTATACATTGCCTCACACACAAACTCAAAAATTTCAAAATGTATGGTGTGCTCTGGCAATTAATCAGACTACATACACACGAACATTGACATAAAGATATTTAAAGGAAAGGAGAAACACCTTCCTGCTTTTTCAAAATTAGATAAATAATGCAGAGAGAAGGAAAGAATACAAAGGTATGGTGACCACTTTTTTTTTGTGTGCTGTGAGTCATATATTAGACAGATCATATTTGGTTACAGTTAAAGAACAGCACCCTGATCTTATTTTTTTTTTCTTTGCACTGTTTCACAGTAAACTATATTCTGATAAAGTTCCATTGCTTTCTTACAAAAGAAAAACATGTTTACTGTATGATCAGAATCTTTATTCTTTTCTCCAAAGGTTTGAAACATAATTGCTTTTCCAGCTTGGGGTAATTTGTACACAGGCTTTGCGGAAAATGTAAATGATTCTTCTTGGATTGTCTACCAACCTGTCAAGTCTTTCGCTGCATCCATTCCATATCCTGGCAAATTCCTGGAATCTTCTTTCCTCATACCTATTTCTATGTCATCTTGTGTTCATCCTTCTATCTCCCTCAGTTTTCTCATTTTCTTCCTCTTCTCACAATGTGTCTACTAATCTATGTATCCCCACCCCTATCTCTCTTTTTCTAAAATGTATACATTCACCTTTCTATTCATATCTCTCTCTCTACCTACTACGTATCTACCTATACAGTTATGTACTTATCTCTCTCCCCTATCTCTCTACTATGCATCTACCTATCTATCTCTCTACATGCATCAACCTACTTATCTACTTGTCTATTAATTTCTCTACAATACATCTATTTCTTTACAATGTATCTACCTTTTTATCTCTATCTCTCATTCTATCTGAATGTAATACTATCTACCTGTATCTGTTTATCTCTCCATCTGCCTCCCGCTCTCTCCCTTTATTTGCTAGCACTTTGCAGAGACATTCAAATTTGATAATGTGCCATATAAGTATTGTACGTGGATTATCATTATTATTAAACCTACAAAGTATCTACCTATCGGGTGCTGTTCGTTATTCCGAAGGTTCGTTAATCCGAAACACACAAATTCCCTATACCTAGAGGTTCGTTGATCCGAAAATGAAAAAGGGTTCGTTAATCCGAACATTTGTGGCATTTTTCCGAAGGTTTGTTATTCCGAAGGTTAATATCCGAAAATGAAATAGGGTTCGCTATTCCGAAGGCTCATTTATCCGAAAATGAAATAGGGTTCGCTGTTCCGAAGGTTCATTAATCCAAAAATGAAATAGGGTTTGTATTCCGAAGGTTCACTGATCCGACAATGAAATAGGGTCCATAACGAACCTTCGGAATAACAAGTTTGTGTCATTTTCAGACTAATGAACCTTCGGAATAACGAACTTTATTTCATTTTTGGATTAACGAACCTTCGGAATAACAAACCTTTAGCAATTTCGGATTAACGAACCTTCGGAATGACGAATCTTCGGAATAATGAACCTTCAGACTAAAGAACCTTCGGAATAACGAATCTTCGGAATAACAAACTGTAACCCTACTTATCAAGTTATCTCTTTCCCCATGATGTATCTACCTATTCATATCTCCCTCCCTCTCCACCCCCCTTTATTTATCTACCTAACTAGTACACATACATACAAACATACCATACTAGACATACATTTCTTTTACTATCTCTCTTGTTCATGTCACATTTTATTTGTGTGTGTGTGTGTGTCTGTTTGTCTGCCTGTCTGTCTCTGTCTCTGTCTCTCTCCCTCTCTATCTCTCCCACATTTATGACACTCCCTTTTTTGACATTTTTAAAAATACAGCGTACTAGTATATGATTTCACTCTTTCCCCCTACTCTTGCTTCTTTTACCATTATTTTGAACATTTCAATATGTCATTGTGAGGTCACTGCAGGGCAAGTATAAAAATGCACAAGGGCACTCTGAGCTCCTGTAGTACGAACAACATACAATATATTTGGCTGCTAAATCGTGCTTGCTTGGCTGTGCATGAGCAGGCAGCAAAACTCCTTTTATACATCATCTGCACCATACGAAGAAAGACACAACATAAACAGCTTCAAACGTGGGGCAGCAAACTTCAGGCAGAGGCTTATCTTTGCTTTTATTCATCTAAATTTCATGGAATATGAGTTTAGATTTATTTTGTAAGGCACATTAACCAGGAGAAAGTTTACATTTCAATTCTGGACAACATTGCATGATTTAAAACTCTAAATATACGGGCCTAACAAACTTAATGAGAGTACAGAATTACATGCCCATATACCGGCTATGCTAGCTATACACGAGACACAGCCTTTCACTTTTCTTAATGGACTTGGATTCTACATTTCTTTCTTTCCAGAATTTCAGCTAGTATTCAAGCTCTGCAAATCAGGTAGTTGCATAATATCCAAATCCTGCATTGCACATCGCTCCATATCAACTATCTATCACGGCATTTTATAATAATGCCGGCCTTTAATTCGAAATGAAATAAATAATAAATCTAACTAAAGATTTTCACTCATACTACGCAAGAATTTTCCTATCTTTTCATAGCAACAGCAGAGATATTCTGATTAAGTAAAAGTCAACTTGCTACCAAGATCGACTATGTCTAGATCTGAGTCACTCATGTCTGCAAAATTAAGCATGCCTTCATTACTGTTCCTCATTTGCATAAGAGATGGCACAACTAAACACTGCTGGCATAGCAGAAAACAAATGTTTGTAACATACTTTGGTATGAAACTTTCGAGATGGTACATGGCACTCCTGTTACAACAAACACAGTTGTGGTGAAATTTCATTACAGCAAAGTAAAAATTCAGGTCTTGAAATTATAATCATTAAAGTTTATGGTGCAAAATTCCCTCCGTCAAGAGGAAATTTTGATATAACAAAAGAAAACTGCTGGTTCTGAGGACTATGAATATCATAGCAGGAGTCAATGGAATATTTTGCTATCATTGTCAGCAAATCAGAAACACAAATGGTCTTCAACACAAAATTGATATTTGAAGAGTTCCTTTCCAAAAAGCGTTAAATCCACTTGTAATGGAAAGGAGAAAAAAATAGATTTTTATTTCACAATCTATGTCTTTCCATTCACATGCAATTACTTTTTGTTCCATTGGAGTACCCAATAAAGGGATGAAGAAAATATGCCTTGGAAAAATCTATGAGTCTACACTGCTTTTTAAAGAAATATCAATTTGGGGGATTTTGTGGATTTAGCAACATTTGGAACTAAAACTTTAGCGCAATGATGTGAAACACGTAAATGTTATTTAAGTGAATTTAAGTTTAATTTATTTAAGTTCCTTTGTGGAATGCTTTTTTAAAAAATCTCTACACATTCTCCTCTCATTTTCTCCAAAGAATTAATGTGCATAGATATGAAACATTTCATACCTAAATAATCAAGAGATATATGGGTAATTTGCAAGTTACACAGCTGGGAAAGCCAGTCAGCCTAGCCTACTGTAAAAGTGGAAATTTTCGCGGTGTTGAAATTTTCACGCATTTCGTGAAACTCGAAACTAGCGCGAAAATAAAAGCACGCAAATATTTTTGCTTGCCGTATGTCCCAGTACTAAGTAGTCGATGTCTTGATTCCACGGAATCAAAAACGCGCGAAACTCTTCTTACCCCGCCAAGCGCGAAAAATTAGTCGCGCAAAAATATCCACTTTTACAGTAACTCTGGGATCAAAGTGCAGTCAAGCATGCACACAGGATTCTGATTGGATCTAGCTGGATTTAGTACCTTTTTTTGACCAAAACAGAAACTGACTGAGCACATTTTAGTACAAATCTTATATTTCATTGCCTGATTTTTCTACTTTCTCACAAGAAAATGAATACTTCAAAGAGTTTACTGCTTGAGACTACTAAAAACGAATACATCTCTGTAAAAATGTCAAATTTGATGATAAATGGATTTAGCACTATTTTGGAAAGGAACTCTTGATAATATACTACAGATAAATCCTTACTTTATTATAATCTTGTAATCCAACTACAATTTCTATAACAAATCAGGAAGTTCATATCATGTCTGAAACTTCATTGTGTCAAATACATTGTGTCAAATAATATTAATCACTGTACCATAGAAAAGGCATGGTCTCTTCATGTGATTAGACCATGCGGGTATATATCATTAATGCCACAGAAAGGAGTGTAGTCCCATACAATACATTTATCCCCTTTCTACAACACTATTACCCTACATTCTTAGGCTGACTTTGGATTTCAGGTGGAAAGTAAACATTCCAAAATCCTTGACAATAGAGAGACCAAATTATAAAATGAGAACTTAACCTGTTGAAGACTAGTCCCGAGTATACTTGGGCAGGTCTCTATGGGAAATGCATGTTGTAGCAAAATTAGCACGTCTTCAACGGGTTAATATAAATGGAAATCCAATGAATGTCATTGCACATTCATATGAAGCAGACTGTTCTGGCAAACAGATCGTGGAGCTCCAGTATAATGAGATCACTAGGGACTTCTCGATAGCGTCGTTGAAAGCAGTCAATGCATCAGGTGAGAGAGGTGTTGACATACAGTAAACATAAGCCGTTGACTGAGTTGGAAAACTTTCCGATTTGGCACAACACATTCATACGTCAACTATAGTCACCACTCACATGTCCAGCTATGAATTTCTGTGGACACTGTAAATAAACAACAATAGTTATCGACTGTTAATGCTTCATAGATGGATGATGAAGCCATTTCACAGATTTAAGAAATAAGGATATTTAGAGGACAATGAGTAATACTTTCTATACAGAAAATGTGCCATTTCCTTTATAGGTATATCCCTGAAAAGAATATACAAAAATGTTTACCTGTTGTGCACATCTATTGCACAACATAATCTGTACATGCTCATCGTAATGGTACATATTGGTCTACTCATATCATCCCTCTGCACATACATTGTACGCGAAAAGCTCATACTGTAATAACTCCAGCTATCAGTGTGGCGGCCTTCGTCAGGGCAAGACAGGGCCATGAGCTAATCAGAGTAGGGCAGTGAGAGGCAGTAAGCAGCATTCAGGTCACCGGTGAAAAGTGGGGTAAGCATGTTTTTTAAAAATCTGATTCTCACTGCTTGGCGCATGCGCAGTAGTGTTTGTATGCGATGGTCACCACAGCCAACAAATAGGTAGCCGCGAAAAATCAAAAAGTCCCTAATCTTGATCTCTCATCTCAAGAAAGCCTGTTCCCAAAGAGAGAATATAAATCAATAGATAAACAAGTCAGTCACATTATTTTGTGTGAACGTCACTCTGTATGACGTTTGCTGAATTTTTGGTCCTTGGTCGACTATTTTTTTTTTTCCTTTAATGTAGATGTATAGATTTGTGAGATATTTCCATTCCCTCTGTAAAAGTCTGTTCAAATGACAAGCTGGCTTCAGGAGGCCAGCTGGACCCGTCGTATACTGGCATCCCGTTCTGACGTCTGAGGAGAGGCGGGCTCATGAGTCGGTACCTGTGGCAACTCCGAGAGAATATCCCCCTCACCTATGTTGGTGGAGACAAAATGGATGCAAAGAGACTTTAGCAGACCAGCGACTTTCTGCATACTCTTGAATTTATGCCTGTGTGCTATAATAGATGCAAAATTCCCTATCCACTGTTACCAGTAAACACAATAAGGAACAATGGCTAAAGGTTTGTGTGTCCCATTGCAACCTTTGAAAATGAGATTTGCTTCACAAGCTGGAATATTGTAGAGGTTGGTAATTCAGACCTTTCCAAAGAATAACAAAACTAGAAACTTTTTTTATGATGGTAAAGAAACAATACTATAGATTTCTGGTGAATTTATTTGGGTCAAAAAACAATTCAAACCATTCTGCTCGGTACAAGAGAAGAGAAGAGAACGTTCTTGAGTGACATGGGATCAGTGTTTCATTTCTATTTGAAGAACTCTGTGGTGTTTTACCATAAGTGTTTATACACCATGTCCGGAGACATTATTCTTCAACCATGTAAAATTTTGTGACTTTTCCAAAAGCATATTATGACCTTCAAATGCAAGCATTTATATAAATGATCTCTCTGTGAGCAGCTGATCAACACAAAAATATGAAGCAGCTACAAAGCTCAAGTAAACATGATGAAAAAATTCAAGCAACAAAATGTCCAAATAAAACCTTGTCAATGATCTGACTGTGAAACTCTAGACTTAGCACAAACTTCATATGCATAGATGAAAGGGAGACAAGGACAAAATGATTAACTTTGCATGGCAAAAATCTGCTATGTCAGAAAGTAAGGCACTGATCTAGACATATTGGTAGCCCATGTATTTGACAATATAATGCAAACTGATAAATCATAATGCAATTGATTGACAAATTGCCCTTTACCGACATAAATGGACACTGATTATACAGTGTTTAGAGTAATAGCCATGATAATAATCAAGGGCATACATACTCCGGTGGTATGAATGCCCATAATTTTTATCATAGCTATTACTCTGAACACTGACAAATCATTCATTTATGTCGCTGAAGGGCAATTTGTCAATCACTTGCAATAAAACAACTCAATGCAAGAATCATTAATTTGAACAGGTAAATCATAGTTTGAGTGGTTTTCCACACTTTACGGAGCAAAATATTAACTGTATGTGCTCTTGCATTGTGCATAAGCCACGCATGTTTTTCTACCTTGTGTTTATCTATATTTTGACAATAATGGTTATATAATATAATGGCAACAGAGTAATAATCAAGACAATCTGCATGCACGACCTCTGCTCTAGTTGTCAGAAGTTGTCAGAAAGACCCAGGTAACGTGAGCTGTATCGAAATTCCATGTCTTACCGCTGGTGTGGGTGTCTCCTTCAGTTGGACCTTGTAATGTCGTCGAGAGGTCGCCATCACAACGTAGGAGGGCCTCTAGCTCAGAGTCAAGGTCGTCCACATCAACGTTGGCCCCAAAGTTGACCGTTTCATCAATGGCTTTGTTACCCTGGGCTAATGTATCGTCCAGTTCATTGCACATTTCCATGACCTGAGAAAAGCACATCAATCATATTTTGTCTTTGCCATGAAGCATTCATAACAGCAAGTAACCAAGAGATGTCAATTAATAATTAGTGGTACTAATGAAAGTAACATAAACATTACATTATGTTCAGCTTCACATCATGCTCATTTCATGATGTGTAATGAAGTGACATATTCAGTATCCTGTAACCAAATCGACGGGCAAAAGAGAAGATATCATCAGACATGAATCTGCCCACTCCTCTCCATTTCTTCTAACTCCTTATGACCTGTCAAAATTGGTCTGTATTAGCCAAATCCTCCTAGACATGTAAGTTCTGTCATGTGCTATTATTATTATATTATTATCATTATCATATATCATCATCATCATCATCATCATCATCATCATCATCATCATCATCATCATCATCATCATCATCATCATCATCTTCATCATCATCATCATCATTGCATCCCCATGACCATCAGCTCTGACCTGCGATATGTTAAAAGCACCTTCGGATATATCAAAGGCATCTAAACTTAATGTAAACATTAACTGAAAACACAGTCAAAGAACCGAGGTTGTCAGAATTAGTCCAAATGTATACTGTTTACAGGCAGAGAGCTAATCTGCATGCAGATACAAACTTGGTGCCAATGAGACACAGAAGAAAAATAGACTATGAAGATTCAATGTTCCCTTTCAACACATCATTGATGTCTGAACAGCAACATGCATATTTCACCTCAGAATCACTTCTCATCAAATAATTTACCTCTTGCACATCTGATATTGTTTCATCCATGGCTTCTGGTGTCAAACCATTGTTGTCTAGGGTCTTTCTCAGAGCTTGAGCACCCGTCTTAAACGCATCCATGATCTGGTGAAACAAACAAGAAATGAAATAATTTCATGACCTGAAACTAAATTAGGGTCACTGTGACTTTATATGCAACAAAAAACTGAAAATGTGCTGTCACTGACGTCTCAGGAAAAATGAAATCATTTCATCATCTGATAAAAGGGCTTTACTTTCAATGATTCAGAACAGTCAAGTGATTCGATCAATGAACTTCTATTACATTTTTACATCACTCACATTATTTCATAACCACAGATAGATTGACAGTATTTCATTAACATAGGTCACATAAATATGGACTTGCAGACAATATTTTTGCTTTTGTTTGAATGCCAGATGTTTTTAATGTCTTGATACACCGATTCCTGAAAACACCAGTGACTGCTAAATATCAAATTCAATGTATTAACAGCACATTAAAAAGAATGAGAAAACATTGCAATGTGATCCTAATGACCTCCTCCCCCATCTTATCACATGACAGATGTAAGAGACCATGTTTTGTTTTTATTGTTGTTTTTTTCCTCCTATTATAGATTGGCTGCTCTTGGGGGGGGGGGCAAGAGGGGAGAGCAGCACAAAAGTTTAGGGTACTTGGTTCAACTTTGTCAAGTCAAGTATTCTTCTTCTGTTATGAAGGCACCTTCCCCTTACCCCTCTGCATTTTCAATATATTATTTTCAAGTTTTATCAGCCATGTTTACAATGGTAGATGTTTTCTGTCATACAGCTACCAAACTGTTGATGGTGATGCTGCTTGCTACTGATGATGATGATGATGATGATGGCAATGATGAAGATGAAGATGATGATGATGATGATGATGATGATGATGATGATGATGATGATGACGATTGCAATGATAACAATGATGATAGAATATTGGAGACAAATGATGGTGAACATGGTCATGAAGTAATTGCTTTCTTATCAGGTATGGGTGCCAAAGATTAGCAAAATTAGATTAATTCCTACAGATAACTCGCTTGGATTGCTATTGCTGAGCACATGTAAATATCAATTGTTGCTAATCTCTGCTGGTTTTTGTTAGTTTGTTTGTCTGTTTGTTGTTGTTGTTGTTGTTTTTTTCAACTCCAGGAGCAGCTGGATACCTTCTGATTTTCACCAGAATTGCTGTAAAACCAGAAATATTCACAGCATTAGACTTTTGCAAATTGGAGCTGACTGCCTTTTCACAGCATGAAGCAATCACGAATTACCACTGGCATTCAATGCATTGTGTAGACAAAGCCTTTCTTGTGCATTTTACTTTCACAAATCTTTGCTTCTTGCAAAATTCGCGAAAGTTTCATGCACGCAAAAAAAAAAAAATGTTTGGTTTTTACAGTACACCAGGAGGAAAACGGGACTTGCAAGTCTAGGAAAGAACATTTACCATTTTCTCCGATTCGGAAGACTGTAGCCTGTCTTGGAGTTGTTGCAATGTGTCCAGAGTAGCTTCTGTGTTCTCCAGCCGCTTCTGACACAGTTTCTTTCTCCTCAGGGCAGTCTTTGCCTGGCGTGGTAGAAATACGAACAGACAAGTGATGTACTATACTCTTACAAAATCAGGCAAAACAGATGCAGACATACAAAATGTATCACAATTTTTTGTGGTACTAACTACCCCTGTGAAGACAAATTTCTTGAATGAATTACCTTCAATCTCTACTTCTAACAACAAAATTTGCTCAAATCTACGCTGTATACTTAGGCACAGTTTAACCCATTGAGGACGGTTTGATTTTGCTACAACACGCATTTCCCATAGATGCTTGCCCAAGTATACTCGGGACTCATCCTAAACGGGTTAATTACAAAGACAAAAGTCAATACTTTGCATATAATATCTGTTTAGTTGGCTTTGCTCTTCATTATAATTTGTTGCAACACACCGAGCTTACTGATGAAATGTATCAACATGAAAGCTTGTGGTATTCAGCGAAGTGCTGTTAAAGGGTAACAGCGGAATAAAACAAAGGAGTAACATTTTATGAATTCTCAAAAAAATATTTCCACTACCAAATGCTTCTTGGATTTTAATTTACAGTGTTGCTTCTTGCACTTCAAGTCATGCTTACTATTAATCAAAACAGTGTGTCTGTCTCTGAGACATATATGTAACATGGGGAGCATTTATGGCAAACTTTTCTGGGTAGAAACATGGTTTTGAAACTGTGTTTTGTGGTTTGCGGTGAACTATAAACTACAAGTCATGATAACACAACTATCTTTTAAAAAATGGTTTTAAAATGCACTGTGTGATTAAAAACCGTGTTTCACTCGGAACAAGGTTTTGAAAATCTTATTAACACAACCACAATATCAAACATGGTTCAAATGATATCACAGTTGCTTTGCAAAAAATATGCTGCTCAGCTCAGCAGTTGCTCTAGATCAAAATATGCAATCCCTGTTTGACCTAACTGCCAAGGGACAAGCTGCTCATAGTAGGGTGCGCAGTGGCACAGTCTGAGTAAGCCAAAAACATGCTCGGGAGAAACTCTCATAAATGCTCCTCTATCAACCAGGTTTCAAAACAGTGTTTCAAAAACATTGTCTCAAAAGAATATTTCTCGGTATGCAGTCTTATATACACAGCCATGGACAGGTGTATGCAAAGCATGGCAAACTTACTGAAGATTTCATTCCTTTGTGAAGTAACTGCCTTGTCTCCTTGTCCTGTTGCTGTATGCTGGCTGTCAGTCTCTCTATTGTTCGCTGCATGGTGTCGATCGTTTTCTTCAAACTAGTCATTAGAAAACATGGAAGGAATTGTATAACAGGATATAAAGGTTTGCTTTAATACCACTATATATGCACTGTACAATTGTCTGGAGCAAGAAGAAATCAGAGTCAGGAAAGTGATATACATACATCTCAAAAACTGCTCACAGTAAATGAATGTAATAGTAAATAGACGTCCAAATATAGTTTTGAAATAGAAGTGGGTATAAGCAAACGGTCACAATCATAACTTTAAGGAAAGTATTTTCCTTTCTACAGTATGGTGCTAAACATTATTAGTTTTCCCCTTCTTGTAACATGAATGTACCATTAGAAACTATGACACAACACCCTACAAACCAAAGAGTTTCTATCACTATTAGTATCTTTCAAATGATTACCTTTTAATTTCACCCCATAGCAATGTAAACACTGTCCAAAGTCCCTCGCACAGAAAGGACTAACCCCATTTTGTCGATGTGTTAACACAGGACACTTTTAAGAAGGCTTTCAATATAACAAACGTCATTGCAATAATGAACACTCAAGCGAATGATAAATGACAATAGATTTGAAATCAGAAAAACCAAAGACACTTGAAATATGTATTCAACACCAGCATAGATAATCAGATTCAGCCAAATTTTACTTTTAACAAAAGAGATTGTTCTTACGCAAGTGTGCCTAGTTCTGCTGCTGTGACTGGTGTGACAGCCTTCTCGCCCTTTGAGGCAAATTTGATGATCTGCAGAAATTAAAACATCACAGCAAAGTGATAATTTGAGACGAGCAAATACAAAATTTCATCTTGCAAAACACAACAGAAAATGCATCTCCAATAATTCTTATCTCTATCAATCAAATCTGGATTATTGTCATGAAAATAGTCTATCTTCAAGAAACAGAAAAAGAGGGAGTATAAATTTAATTCTTAGGATCACAAGTGACTAAATGGTCATCTCTGCCAGGTGCATGATGGAGATTTTGCCCTGATGTTAATTTCAAGCTCTGTAAGAGGGTCTCTTGTTAGAATGTACACTTTTCTCAGACAAAGCAGGAGCTGGAAAACAGTCACTTTGTAAACATCATTGATCTGACCAACCATATTAACTCATGAAATAATACAACTGATCTTGTGAGAGATACATTACACTTGTTGAAATTATTACCTTATTCCCAAAATGTTGAGGTATTTGCATCACAGCATCACAGGCAGTAGAGTTTTCCCGTTATATTTTTTTTTCTGTGTATACAGACCTCATCTCAGTTCATCTAACTTATTCTTTGGTGTTTGTCTTGATGATGAATATATTCAAAAAATCAAATGCATAGAGAACAAACAAAGACTTTCTCTGTACTACATGGAATGTACAATATCAGAATCCAATCACTCTAATCCATTATAACAACCAGCAGTAGAACAAGTAGTGGTGCTTCATGATTATTATCATTAAAATTCATCATCCTGATTAATTTACCTCCATTTGCACAGGGTAGGCTCTCAAGTTCAGACACTGTTTTCACTTAAAACTCTGTCACTATTATTATCCAAGCATTACCAGATACCAATTTATACACCTGTGTCAAAGGGGATACAATGGGTAAAATTAACTTGCAGAAGGATATTTATTGCCCTAGGCACTACTGGAACGCATGACCTTAGAACTGTCCAATGGTCTCAGATGATTCTCCTGTTCTCATACACAAGCAGTAGTATGGCTTTCAGAAAACTTTCATCAGTTGGGAAGATCATACAATAGGAGATTCACGCTTCTACCAACCTTCGGTGATTTGCCGGCTAGCTTTCATCCACTCCTGTGTACCTTAAAGCAGAACATGTCCTCAATACAGGACACAACATTGGATGGGAGGATGCAAGGTTAATATTAGCCTATGAAAGGAATTTTTAGAATCAAACTCACACTCAATAGGGATACTGGATACAGTTTATCACCAATCTTCGGTCTTATGATCAAGAAACAAGCAGGCAGTGCTAGAGAAACATTGCAATCACTTGGCCTGAAGAAGTCGCAGGAGTGGATAAAAGCTAGCCAGCAAATCACTTGAGGTTGGTGGTAGAAGCCCGAATCTCATATAGTAGTATGGCTTACCTTTGTGCCTTCGTTGGTGGTGACAAGGATTTCCTTCCTGCGCTGCAGATGGAGGAGGACTAAATCAAAGGAAGCCTGGTCCCTGCACAGGTCTGCGCACTCCTCGCGGACAGTGGTATAGTCCACCACGTGATCTGTGCTGGCACACTGCACACTTTGGTGATGTCTCTCCAGAAGCGCTGCTGAACATTCCTACACAGAATATGACAGGAAGAGGTACCCTTTAACAAATATTATGCTATACATCTAACTTGGTATCATGTTTCGATTATACCGATGTGTTGGCTCAGTAAGTAGAGCGGCTGCCTCACAATCTGGAGGTCGTGGGTTCGAACCCCGGCCGCGTCATACCAAAAGACGTTAAAAGATGGGAGTTGCTGCTACCTTGTTTGCCGTTCAACAGTTTAAGGTTAGAGCAACGTCGATCTGGCGCTGCTCAGTGGCTGCCGGGCCCACGATCAATTGGGCAAAAAAGAATTTCCATTTTCGGACAATAAAATTAGGAGTTCATATCCAAAACAATTACTGTGTATTATTCAGCAGTATCCATTTGCTAGTTGTCAATTTGAGTCTTGACTTCAATTGATATCAAAATAAGAATCTCTCTTGATTTCAAAAAAATAATGGTTTTTAAAATTGCACTCAGACTTTTTTGTTTAACAAAACTTGATTATTATTCAAATTTTTCATCAAATCTCTCACTTCTTTTTCCATTCATCAAAAACTGGCAACTGGTATCTTATTGGAAAACTGAATCAAAGCCATAATCATCGATGATATCCACTGTAAATCAAAGCAGGGATTCTTTATTACCGGTAGCTTAATATTCATTTTACTATGGATGTTCAGTGAGTCAATGAAATGAAACAACTCAACTACTATGGGTAGGCTCATTTTCACCTTCATCATTTCAGCCATCAACACTGGATTTTTGTAAACACAAATACAACTGAGATAACACTACACTCATTCTCACCTTCAACAGTTCAGCCGATACATATTCAACCTGGGAGGATGCATCTCCTCGAGGAAACACAGAGGTCATTGTCCATCTTAGTGGTTTTCTGATGAATGTATTGACACCCCACGACAGCCAGGCAGAATCTGCTTTCAGATCATCGACTCTTATGAGCTGACCATTTCTGTAATTTATCAGAATACACACAAAAAAAAAAACACCCACAAAATGAGTACAGATTTTGGTAAGTTATTGAGTAAGGTACAAGTGTATAAATCTGTACTGTAGAATGTCCTGTGTTAAATTACACTAACAACTTTTCACTGGAAGAAAATCCATTCATACCTCTGTTTTCAATTCATAGGCCTACCCTTCTACTATTAAATTTCAAAGACATGGGACCTTCTATTGAATCTACACAGACATGCAAATATAATGCAAATCAATTTTCCATTCACATAATTCACATTTTGATTTTGCAAATGGTTCAATTTGATGCACGTTTTTTGCGCGTTTTATCGACGTGAAACAGTCCCACTTGTTTAAGGTAGCAGTATATTTTAGTGTAGATCATTATTATTGAACAATTTGCCTTTAAAATGGTATAATTCAAATACACTTCTAGTATTAATTCTTTTCACTGAATATCAGGAACGCGACTGAACCCGAGCGAGCTTAGCTCGCGAGGGGAGAGGGGAGGGAGTGGGAGGGGGTGTCCCCCTCCCACAGTAAGAACTTTTTGCATTTTGATTTTGCAAATGGTGCAATTTGATGCATGTTTTTGCGCGTTTTATCGACGTGAAACAGTCCCACTTGTTTAAGGTAGCAGTATATTTTAGTGTAGATCATTATTATTGAACAATTTGCCTTTAAAATGGTATAATTCAAATACACTTCTAGTATTAATTCTTTTCACTGAATATCAGGAACACGACTGAACCTGAGCGAGCTTAGCTCGCGAGGGGAGAGAGGAGGGTGTGGGAGGGGGTGTCCCCCTCCCACGGTAAGAACTTTTTGCATTTTGATTTTGCAAATGGTGCAATTTGATGCATGTTTTTGCGCGTTGAACCATTTTGCAAATGGTTCAATTTAATGCATGTTTTTGCGCGTTTTATCGACGTGAAACAGTCCCACATGTTTAAGGTAGCAGTATATTTTAGTGTAGATCATTATTATTGAACAATTTGCCTTTAAAATGGTATAATTCAAATACACTTCTAGTATCAATTCTTTTCACTGAATATCAGGAACGCGACTGAACCCGAGCGAGCTTAGTTCGTGAGGGGAGAGGGGAGGGTGTGGGAGGGGGTGTCCCCCTCCCACGGTAAGAACTTTTTGCATTTTGATTTTGCAAATGGTGCAATTTGATGCATGTTTTTGCGCGTTTTATCGACGTGAAACAGTCCCACTTGTTTAAGGTAGCAGTATATTTTAGTGTAGATTATTATCTAACCATTTGCCTTTAAAATGGCATAATTTAAATACATTTCTAGTATTTATTCTTTTCACTGAATATCATGAACGCGACTGAACCCGAGCGAGCAGAGCGAGCGAAGGGGGAGGGGAGGGTGTGGGAGGGGGCGTCCCCCCTCCCATGGTAAGAACTTTTTGCATTTTGATGTTTCAAATGGTGCAATTTGATGCATGTTTTTGCATGTTTTAACGAGTTGAGGGGGGAGGGGCGGGCGAGCAGGGAGAAGGCGTGGGCGAGTGTCATCTCCACCCTTCCCTTCCGATGGAGCTTTTGCCTTTTTAAGGTTGAAATTGAGATATCTCGTATACGCATGAATCAACATTTAAGAAAAAAACTGATGGGGGGGGGGGACTGAGGGATGAAAGGGTCGATTAAAAGGGGAAATTCCCCTTATACATGAGGGAACCTTGAGTTTTCGGAATATAAGTGATAAGTCTTGTGCACTCAGAATTATTCATAATTTTTTGTAAATCTGAAAAGTGTACTAAGTACAGGGAAAGAGGCACAGAGGGGGAGGGTTTGGGAGGGGGATACCCCCTCCCAAGCACGAGAGATTTTGCATATTTTGAATTGAAATTCAACGATCTGGTGCACACTTTGAGTGAAATATTCAAAAAAATATCTTATTTCATGAAAGGTTGCAAAGGAGACCCGCTTCATGTGCATGCATACAGTATACACGCATTTTTTTTTCCGCCTCCCAAATCCCCGGTCCAAATCTTAGGGGGGGCGACCGCCCCCGTCGCCCCCCCCCCCCCCCCCCCCCCCCCCCCCCCCCGGCTACGCCAGTGAGCACAACCAGAAACAACAGCTTTCATTTGATGGACACCACTTACAAGTAAACAACTTCATTACATGTATGAATGATGTCTGCATAGCGCTGGGATCCAGTCCAGGGCTTGCACTGTCAGTGTAGAATTATAGATGCTCCGAACTCTGGTGCTATCTTAGGCCTTATTCTTTAAAATATTTACCGGTATTACAAAACTGAAGTTGGTGGAAGTAAGCTAAAACACACAACACATCTGGAGTGTAAGAAATTCAAATTGCATGACAAGTTTCTAGCAATAAGATCCATAATGAAGCATTTTTTTTTTTACACTAGCAGAAGCCTGCATACTGTAAACGTGGAAATATTTTTGCATACCATATGTTCCAGTAGGTATATGTCCTGATTCCACGGAATTAAAAACAAGCGAAATTCACCTTTCCTGGCCGAAAGCGAAAAATTACTTGAGTGAAAATATCCACTTTTACAGTACCGTGTGGTACCCCGCAATGTACCACATTTGCTGGATAATTTCAGCAGAATGTGCACTTCTACTAAAACTAGCATACATGTGTGCATGCAATGAGTGGTGAGTGTATCTCGAATTGGTATTCAATTATATTTCTGCATGCACATGGCAAAGTTTCCATTGCAATAATTTCTGTCACTGTGTTCATGGCCAAGTTAAAAGTTGAAATGTGAGTACAATGTAGGCCTACTGAGAATACAAATTCTGCAAATTTAACCCAAAAACATCAATTAGGTGAATGCTAAAAAGTCATTTTGAGGTCAAATTGTGTACCGTAGTTATGGGTAAACTCGGCCTAGCGGGTAAAGTCGGCCACCAGCGCGCGCAGTACAAGCAGTTGTATGGTAGGTGTGCAACACACCGACCGGGTCCATATCGACCGACCGCGCACTATAATGGAATTGCGTGTACAGAAAGAAAGTGTATGCATGGGTCTACGCGCAACGGTGTTCGATTCTCCACTGGGATACGCTACCGAGTAAAATGTGGCGAAAACAACTAAGTATTCCCTCTAAATTACCGAAATTTAGCAAAATCGAATACCGGTTTATCGTGTATAACTAGGCCTACCTTTGCTGACTCATTGTTAGATGTAGAGTATCCTTCCGTAAAAAATTTGACGATTTTGACCGCAACATTGTCACCGCCGCTTGTACGATCGTGCACACACGTTACACATACACATGACATAAACATTTTGTCGCCCGCTACGACCGTACGAGTTGATGCAGAAATGAGAAATGAATGTGAAAAAACAAACCGACTCATCTAATTTATTTCAATTACGATGAAAAGTTACCTAATGAAAATCAATTCAAATTCATCAAACAGTCCTTCAAAAGTAATATCGAAGGATTCAAAATATATTCAAATATTATTGGAGGAAAAATGACGGCTAGAAAAAAAACCAGCGGCCTGTCGAAAAAATCATTCAAGTGCCCTTTATACGTATTGTCAGGGTGGTCGGTTGAAATGAGCAGGGCAACTGAGTGCGGAAAAAATGACACCCCACGCGTTCGAAGCCGCCATCTAAGAGCGCGTGCCTCAGATCGCATTTTCAGTGCGCGCTTGTGAATCCGGAGTATTTTCTCCACACGTGAGTAAAATTTCAGGCAAATTGCGAGATTTTTCACGTTTCTATTGATAGAAAAACGTTAGGTGGCCGGTACTATGAACACCCAACCATACTGCGCGCGCTGGGGGGGGGGGGGGGGGGGGGGGGGGGGAGGGGGGGCCGACTTGACCCGCTAGGCCGAGTTTACCCATAACTACGGTAGATATAGGCACCTAGTGCGTAAACTGAAGTGTAACCGTAATTTTTATACGGAAGCGCCCCAAACCATTGCACTGGATTGCAATTGCCGAAACAAATGTCTGTAGCATGTTGTTATTAATATTGTTAGCACTTTGGGTTGACCGATCGGTCTGTATCTGGTCGTCGGGGAAATGTTCCGCGGAGACTGCGTCTGGCTTCACGGATCCCCTCCTTAATACTATACTAGCCTGACCAGACCGCTGTGCATCTGACATGTATTAGTGTTCAAATGTTGTAAACGACCGTCACTATTGACAGCAAAATCACATAAAATGCCTTTTATTTTGTTTGATTTTAGGATGGTTGAGTTGAATTCGGCGTTTTGTTGGTATCCAGACCTTACTGTTGAATTTTTCGGAGTAGATTGTGCGGTGGCATCTTTTCCTTTGAGAGCTTCACAAAATCAACAATCTACCACGCATGCGCAACCGGAAGCGGTTGCGTTTTACGTACGCCCGTGCGTTTTATGTTTTACGTACGTAGAGCTACAGCACTCGTATCCGCGCGTGCTGCGCCGGCAATGATTTGACCTTTTTATGGGTCACCCCGACTAGCTCATCACTTCCGCCCCGACTACCTACGTTGTAGTATACGAGAGTGAATGCCATTCAAATAGCACGCAGATGAGGAGTGAAGCATTACGGACGTTTACAGACCTGACTTTAGCCACGGATTTCAGTGAGTTTTAGACGTAATTAAACAAAAAATTGCATACCGATTATTGAATGATTATCATAGCTTGCGGTGATTCCTTATATTTTAGTTATCCACAATTAATAAAGATATTCATGAAGGAAACGTACACCCTCCGCTGAAAAATAACAACGTCTGCGAAGGAATAGACGTGCAGCCGCTGTCGCTTCACGACAGCGGCTGCGTGTAGTTAATACTAGATCTATACAAACTTAAATTTGCCGACCTAGGGCCGTGAATTAGAGGCAATCGAGAAGGGTGAGGTACCTCACCCAATTTTCCATAGAGACAATGGTTAAGACCATCCACACAGCGATGTGTACTATCAACTTACGTCCGTCTACGGAGGAGAGCGATAACATCAAAAAAATAAAAGACTCCTCCGAACAGACGAATCTTTCTGTCTAACGTTAGCACTTGGGTTACCTGGCACTCCTACAAAATGATAAAAAGTGATTTCGATCTCTTAAACTACAGAGTAACACCACAATTACCTATGCATTTCTTTGACAACCCCGTCAATACAATGTGGAAGGACTCCTTTCCTCTCAAACTTTGCCAGCAGACTGTCCACACTGAAGATGAATTGGTGTTCTATCCGTCCCACCTTCACTACCAGTTCTGACCAGAATTTCAGCTTGTTGTCCCAGTCACGGGGATTCACCTGGCGGTTTGCTCGAAAGCCAGAAAATAGGTAGCCCATGCGCTCATCATCATCCCAACAATCGGGCAGGTGACTTGACGAACCCTTCTCCATGATGGGTTAGTCAAAAGTTGCTGCTCAATACCTATTTAACACCTACAGTCAATAAGAACAGTATTGTTTACACTCGCAATGTACGTACGACGCAGCTGGCTGGCCTTTGCCTTCGTATGATACAGCTAGCTGTAGTAGCCGAAACAGATGTTTGTACACACCATCTGTGTGCAGTCCGTCGACTGAAGCCGCCCGATGACAGTTAGCTGAACGACACTGCTATGGTGTCCTCCATATGGTAAACAACAAATAAGTCACGATTTTTTTTTCTCTCTGTCTCTCTGTTTCCTTGTGCGTACTGTTCCATGGCTATTGAGTCTTTATCAAGTTAGTCTTCCCTTTCTTTCCGTTCTTTCACATTGCCTTTTCATTTATCTGACATAATATCTTTCTACACGTTCCTCCTCAAAACAAGCACGTAGGTCGAGTTCATCTCTTCGTGAAAGCTACATAGCCCTTTGAAGAAGAAGACAGCTGTATATATCAGTAGAAAAGAAAAAGGAAAATGCACACATCAGTAATGAAAATATGAGGAAAGGTCAGCAAGAGATATGAATCGATCAAACATTTTTTCCTTAAAAGAAAGCAAAAGGTGGAGTACTGCAAGTGGCATTTTTACATAACAACTATTTTTACAAGATCCTGCAATGTTTAGTACCTATAAGAATGGCCACACTCATTTCATAATTATGTACATAATGTGACCTATTTCAGTCATATTTTACTCAATTATTATCGTTGTTGTTTTCATTCTACACTGGAAACCAAAGGCACTTTTTAAGTTATGATTTATTATTCCAAAGGTTCATTGATCTGAAGACAAAATTAAGCTTTTTGTTTTGTTTTGTTTTTAATCTTAAAGGTCCATTAGTATGTGTCTTCTTTTCATTTTTGGAATAACATACCTTATGCTATATTCAGATAAACAAATCTTCAGAATGTTGGGGAACCTTATTCAATTTGTGTATTAATAAGCATTCAGAATAACAAACATCACCTACTTTTTCATGGTGGCTTTTCCATTCATAGGACCCCCATTTACAAGTCCTTTAGCTTTATCCAAACAGATCATTTCTTTGAAGATGACCTTATACATGAAGAGGTCAAATCTTATCAATTCTCAGATAAACTTTCTTTTGCATATGTACTGTGAGTGAAGGTAAAGTTAGTGTGATGGGCTAGTTACCCTCTGTAGGCCTACACATTTTTTTTTCGTGAGTTTTATATATGAAACATTTATCATACTGCATATAAAGCATGATGATTTTACTACAAAAATAAAGCAGCAACAACTTTTTTTGTGCATCTACAGTGAGTGATGTTAAATTATGTATCCATACAATGTCCTCTTGTTTATGCCAGTTACCTTCAAAAAAGGGGAAAATGGTTTGCTTTATCAGGCAAATGTTACATACAAATTATTGAATGTATGCCATATCTGCTGCATGGAACAGATGTCTTTTAGAATCCCAGGGATGCCAAGTTCAAAAAAGTTTTATGAGTGAGATTTTCATGACTCGGCATCTTGGCGAGCGAATGCACGCGCGAGCGAGGGTGTGGGAGGGGTTTTTCCCCCCTGTGGCCTCCCACGGTAGGGAGCTGTTTCAATTTTTCGCTCTTAATGATGCGACCAGGTGCATACTTAAGTGACTATTTTCTACTTATTTTGAAAGACAAAAGGAAAATATACCTTCAATTGCAACTATCATCTTAATCTTTTGAGCTATGCTCATTATTATAGGCCCAGGTTGCAGACTTCGCCCAATGCGTGACAAAAATGGGTGCCATGCGTGAGATCGTGAGATGGCCCCTAAATGCTTGAGTCTCACGCAGAATGGTGAGACTTGGTAGCTCTGGAATCCATTAGTCAATTTGTAATCAATATACCTTCCTATAGCATGGATCTTCAGTTTGTAAATGAGGATTTATACAACTTCTACTGAATTATAAAATTGTGAACATTCAGAGATTGATATATATAAATCTGTGATTTCTTTGGTATGTTGTCAAACATCCCCTTGAAAAAAAACACAAACACACACACACACACACACAAAACAGATACACACACACATGCACACACACATGCATGTGTATACACATCCAAACAACATTGTCTCAGGGCTTATACATTTTGGCATAGTTATCAAAGGCAATATAAATATTATATATAATTATTATCTCCCATATTTCAAACAGGAAATAAAAGGCCACCTTTTTTGCCTGTTCTAGCATTTCAGATTGAAGAGAGCAAGAGAGAGCCAATTCTGCCACATGCTAGTGTAAAGTAATCACCCATGTGGACATTGTTTGTGACATGCATTTATTTCTGTGATAAAATGATCTCTCTTATATACCCTGTCTCTCTCATCCACATCCTCCTTGAAATATTTGAACAGAACTCTCTAGGATCTTCAGCAAAAAAAGAAAAAAAAAGAAAAAGAAAGAATCAAAACAAAATTTGCTTGTTGAAACCAGATTGTGTGGGTTTTTTAAACAAAAATAGAAACAAAATACTGTATTTCTCCACACTCAACAGTAGCTACTAAAGTAAATCGACAGCCAAATGTCATTGCATAGAGAATAGCAAATTAAAATATAAGGAGGATAAAGAATGATGAATACCATGAAGGGTGAGTCTCTTTTATGAAAAGACTTTCCTAAAAGACATCCTTCATGTTCTTGACACAAGACCCGAGCAGTTAAAATGTCCTTTGTTCAATTTTTGCCAACATGCCATTTACTGAAACATGCCATTTACTGACAAGATGATTCAATTCCTTTTTGAAAGCACTTAACTCTTCACCAAAGACTGAGAAACAAAAAAGGTTAACATATCTTAGAATATTGTTTCCAAAAACAAATCCCAATACACATTTATTGTTTTGTCTTTCTTGTTATTTTTCATTATATATTGTATTACTATCCAAATCATATATAATTGCACAGATTTTTTTGCTATTCACTGTCCAATCTGGGGCCCGTTGCATAAAAGTTACAGGGTATGGTAACTTTGCCATCCAATGGTACCATGGCAACAGTACTCAACAGCCAATCAAAATCAAGAATTTTTTGGAAGTTACCATTAAATGGCAAAGTTACCATACCCTGTAACTTTTATGTGTTTTTACCTCACCTGTTATTGTATATGTCCTACATCCAATACTGTGCAAATTATATTGAGCATTTCTTTGCTAATCACTCACAATGCTTTGAAGAAAAATATCAATGATCTTACATTTTCTTTTTATTGTTTCTTTTAAATTGTTTGTTTGATTTTGGGGGTGTGCTCTGAAAAGGCAGGTGAATTTTCCCTCCCTGTCTTAAACATAATAATATCAGAGATCACATTTAACACCTCATTAACAATGGCGACTGCACAAAATTTGATATGCAGAACTATAACCATCAATGCAAGTGTAGTTCCATCTAAAATAGCAGATGAAAAATGAAAATGAATGCCCAGAAAATTAGTTGAAGGGCTGGTACAGTTTCAGTTGAGATGGGGCTTCAGGTTTCCAACCTTTTTTCATGATATATATTTTTTAAGGTAATGGAAAATCTCTTATGAAATAATGAAAGAGAATATAATTCTTAAAGCAATTCAAAGTTTACTTGATGAAAATTGGTCTTGAAATGGCTGAGATTACATCCAAAACAAAGTGATTCTAATAAAAGATGAGACCCACATATTTTATTAGGCTCACTTTGTTTTACTTTGTTTTTCAATATCTCAGCCATTTCAAAACCGATTTTCATCAAATAAACTTTGAATTCCTCTAGAATTTATTGTATGCTCTTTAACATTTCATGAAGTGGTTTCTAAGTACATATATCTTGCAAAAAGTTGAAAGCTGAATCCTCATCCTAAACCAATACTATACCATCACTGCAGTCTCTAGCTAAGATCCAATGAAATCTTCAGTTCTTAGTGTTTCTTTTTGTCATTGTCTTTTTTTTCTGAATGATTGATAAACAAAATTTTCAAATTTGATTAGTCTGCCCGGACAGAATAGGATGTTAAAAGTTATGGTCAAATTGCAGAAATGTCTTAAATCAGTTGCCAATCATAGAGAATTAAATCCATTAAATGCTTGTGATGTTGATGATGCTCCTTATAACAGTTCTGATTTGTCAGGTTGACTTATTGCTGGAATGTATATTAAAGATGCTATAAACAGATTGCAAAGTGAAGGTCAATGCTTCTGGCCTAATAATCATGCAGTTGACCCATGGATGTGCATCTTAAAACAAACGAGGCTTCATTTTCTCATTCTTTGAATCATGGGAGAAAATATAATTGAATATGGGAGTAAGTATAGGGCCTGTAATGGACATATACTTGAAATATATTTCTTTTCATCGTATTTCCTTTCTTTTATCCTGCATCAGTGCAGCTAGGATACTGTAAAACGAGGAATGTTCGCGTGCATTTTAATTTCACAAATTTTGCAAGCGCCAAAATTCGCGAAATTAAAATGCATGCGAAAGATCTTGTCTACACTCTCGCGATGCATTGAATGCCAGTGGTGGTTCGTGAAAATTTCATGCCGTGAAAAAGGCCGTCGGCTCCAATTCGCGAAAATTTCATGCTGCGAATATATCATGTTTTACAGTATATAAGAAAGTAGTATCTCTTGTCACTGAAATCATTCTGACCAGATAAATCAAAAGTTTTCCCTACACAGAATTCAAACATTTTGCTCAACCATTCAATCTTTATATAACTGCCTGGACACCCACACACCCCACACACATTTTGTTTATTCCTAAGTTAAAAGCAATTAAGAGTCACTCACAACAGCTGCATTAGTGAAATCACTGCCAATACAAGGCAAAAATATTACATATCTGCATAAATAAGTAAATTGATTGTATATCTATAACTTTATGTCAGGTGCATGCAGTGGAGATATAAAGATGTGGGTCAGAAGGAGAGAGACACAGAGAGAGGAAGACAGATTCAAATGTGAGATTAAATTATTAAATGTTAAACTTACAATTGTAATTCTTTACATTTGTTGTAATCAATTCTTACTGCAGTAGTGATGCATGGGGTGCCTTTTCTTCCACAACAAAGTGTGTATCAATATGGTCTGTGATGTAAAAATAGTAAGATGCACCACTCGATCTAAATTGCTACATACAGTCATAAGATTTATATTCAATATGCATTTCAAACATTGTGAAATTTGTAAATGGCAACAATTTTTCATGATTGAAGTAGATATTTGATATGAGGTAAGTGTATTCTTAGGCCCTGTGTGTAAATACCTTGATAATGGACCCATAGCTCTACCTACACTATAGGCCCTATAATTGAAAACATTGGCAATTTAACAATTACAAAGAGCATTCAGTTTTCAGTTGAGGCATGTAAAATTGTATTGCAAATGCACATGCCAATGGGTTCACTTATATGTTACACTGCAATGTTACAGGAAGGAAAATAAGAATTTCTTAACCGCATGACCATATTGACCACCTTCAGCGGATAACAACTAGGAAAGACAACAGCTATAATTATGTAACACATCATTACAGGGCAAAGGATAGGCCTAATATGCATATAGATAAAACGAAAATGCAGAAGAAAATGTGCATTAAAAGTCACACTGACAAGACTTGCTGGAGACAACACATTTATGAAATAGCATTTGATATTCTTTTTCATGATATTATTTTTACAAAAATGGTGGTGTTTCTGTACATAAAACAAATCAGTTTTCGTTATATATTTGCCTGATCATACATTTAGTGCAGCTGTAGCTATAGCCCATTCAAATGATCTTGGATTATCTTGTTTATCACACAGCACATGAATTTGCACAAATTCTAGTAAAGGAAATGTTTCTGAGTACCTCATAAAGGCATGAATAAACCTGATAATGAGTGAGTGATTTATGGTATCAAAATCTATCAATAGTTGGTGAAAATTAACAACAAGCAGTCAAAAATATACTAGGGCCAATATATTGCACAGACAAAGGAACCCCACAGCGAGTCCACAACCGAACGAACTTCGGAAGAATCCGTCACCTTTCGGATCTGACATTCCGAAATGATCCACCAATGGCTGAAGGACAATATTTCGCGCCGCCACAGATCGTAAGAGTTCGTCTCAACCCAGGTAAGCCTGCGATGCGTGAGTACACAACGGCGCACGACTGACGCGGCTTGGGGTTTCAGCGCTCGCCACCAGGCAAGCGTGTTATAGATAGGCTATACAATTGCGTGTATAACGTGTGGCATTTACGTTCATAAAGGCTACTGACTTCCACAGTGACGAAAGGTTAGTAAAATGCTAATATTAAGCCTTACGCTTCCTTTTACAGTGGCTTTCGAAAGACTAGATATTTTTACCTTTTCTCCTCTTTACAGATATTGTAAAATAATGAATATAGTGTCATGTTGTCTAAAATTTTAAAATTACATTCATTGCTCTCTGCTTGTTGGGTGAGCTAGCTGTGCTGTGGTGTGGTGGTAAGTCACCACAATGTTGCAACTTCAACAAAGGTGTGGATGCAGTGCTGAATGCGCTTGCTCTGTCGGCGATTGATATTTTAGTCAAGACCTTTTGTGTCCTTGTAGCTAAATTTATCAAAATGTTATAAGATTTGTGCAGATATTGTAACCAGATGTGGGAAAAAGACACTTGAGTGGTGTGATGTTCTTATATGAATTTTGAGGCAAATTTCAAACAGAACAAGTGTTGACGCCTAAGCAATCACCAGAAAATGACCTAAAAATTTTCAGTAATGTGTAGGAGGGGTCCAAGTATCAACACAGTTATCAAGTTACAAATTTCAAAATGAGTCAGTTTCTACAGGACAAAACCCTACTTACGTTACTGTGAGCTAACATGTAAAGTAACGTTAGATGTGTAGAATAATTCAATTCAGATGCAACTGCTCTACTGCTCTGCTGTCTAGTAATTTTTAATGTCTTCATATTTTAATTATTGATTTCATCTGTTTCAAGGATGTCTTACAAGGGGGAGGGAATATCGACAGTGATTTGAAGTCTGAATTTTGTAACTTGAATTTGAAGTTTGATGTTGGCTGTTGAGTAAATGGTAGAAACAATGGTAGACTACAGATGTATTAGTGGCTATGATGTTTTGGGTTTAAGGGGCTTATAATATAAAGGATGTTATGTACGGTAACTAAGCAAGTGAAGTAATTTACCCATGCCATGGATGTCAGTAGTCGCATCTCACATACACACAGACACTGATGGACAGTTTCACTCACTGACTGTGGACCCATGGTCTCACCAAACCTGCACACCAACAATCCAGGTCTGGCTTATTTTACCAGCTCCTGTATACGCCATATGATATATTTTAAAGAGGTTTTTATTTTCGCAAATTTTTGCTAGTTGGTTGCCAATCGCGAATTTAAAAACATGCAAATTATTGACTCTGATCGAATGTGACGTGCAGGCATACATTTCTCCGTACAACTGTACTCCGTCGATCACAGATCTAACCATCTGTGAAACTGTCAGGAAGTCCTGATGCGCGATCAATTAGATTGCTACAATTAATACAACGCGACTTAGACAATTTTAGCTTCTGCATGGTTAAAGGCAGACATTGGCACTGTAATGCGACATTCACAGAATTTTGTGAACCATCCTATTTTGACACATAACGAATTCGGGGATGTTCAAATGAAATAGTGACATAAGGACTTAATGTAAGACAGGCACAGAAACAAATGTTTTCTCCCCCTTCTCCAATTTGCCATTGACATTCTACTTTTGTTTTTAATGTTAAAGTGCTTCAGCTTCCACTGTGTGTTGATGAAGGAGTCGTGTCTCATTTGGTTCCACTTCTACTCGTTTTGTGTGTGTCTGTGTAATCTGTGAAATGGACGTAGTGTGCAGGGTCAACTCAAGGTTTTCGTGTCTGTTGCCAGATAATTTTAGTCACAGCAGTTACAAGACCTTTACACTTCTAGCTTTACAATTCTAACTTAGTCTCGATATCAATCTGAAAAGGATTTTCAAATGGGTCTAAAGTTGTGTTGTTGGACATGGTGTAATTGCTCATTGCATGTACAATGTATGCTTAAAGACTTCTGTCCATCTACACAAGGCAAAGTCTGACAGTTACAATACAGATCCTGATAGTATCAAGTATATGCAAGATGCTGAGATGAAATGCTTCTTATTTCACACAAACCCAATTGGGTGAAGTTTGAATGCAAATCTGTTTATCTTGAGCTGGATGTTAGATGTAGGATTGAAATATGAACCAGGAATTCATTCCTTTACTGTTCAGGGGATTAAGTGTAGTAGTATATAACATAGAATCGCACAAGGTTACAAGTTTCATTGACAGTTTACTGAGTGTATTTGATTGAACTTTCCCTTCCAGAGCTCTCGTTGAAAGGGAACAGAGGAGTCCATGCAGGAGGAATCCAATGAGCACGTTGCTCTGAGTAGGATGAATCCGTCAGATCAGAGGGAACCCCTGCCCCCTCCTCCCCCTCTGTATAGCAACACACCTCAGCGTCTTGGCAACCCGGCCATGCAAACTATTAACCCTGTGGGCTCCCTGAGTGGAACCCAGTCCTACGGTCACATTCCAGTCAACCCCATGCCAGGGCCGCCATACCACAAGATAGCACAGCCGATGAGGCAGCTTGAGCCATCTCACGGCCAGTCACTGACATTCCCTCCCCCAGCCAACCAGCAACCGTACTTGGCCCAGCAACAGCAGCCACCACCACAACAGCCCTACCCGCATCAGTCCTACTCACAGCCACCAGTATACAGGGAGCAGTTTCAGCACTCCATCCCGCCGATGGTGCAGTCCGGGATGCCCCAGGCACAGTACCCCCCAGCCCAACCAGCACCCCACCCGTCAATACAAGTAGTGCAGGACTCAAATCAGTATGGGATGCCCTATCAACAGTCCCATCAAAATCAAGTTATATCAATCCCTTCACAGGGGTCGCCTGTAAAGGCCCCTCCAACAAATCTTTCGCAGAGCTACACATCCTCCCAGACTGTCAATGCTAACAGGCCTGTCCAGGCCCCTCCAGTGCATCCTCCTGCAGTGCCACCTCAAACTGAGCCACAGTTGCAGTTTTCACCGCAACCTTCTGAGCAGGCCCCTGCACAGTGCACCCCTCCACCCCAGAACACTAGCCCAGTGAAAGGGAACTCTGTTATGCCAACCCCTCCCTCGGATTCCACACCGTCTGAGGCGTCTGATCCGGCATCTCCCGAAATAAAGATCAAAATTAAGAAAACTGTCAGTCAGGGCAAACCCAGCTTGACATCAACGCTGCTCAGCAGTGAGGCACCGTCAAAGCAACCCGCCGCAGTCGAGAAAATGCCAACCAAAAGGCAGCTGGCCATTGCCAAGTCAGAGTCCCTTGCCCAGAATGAAGTCGCTTACAAGCCACCTACATTTGCCCAGAGGAAAGACACTGCAAAGGCAGCCAAAGTTGGAAATCTCCTCAAAGGCCCGCAGCTGAAGCAAAGTGCGCCCTCGGTTGATGAGAAGCCCTGCGAATGGCTGGTCGGTGATCTTGTGTGGTCAAAAGTCAGCGGGCATCCATGGTGGCCTTGTATGGTGGCTTATGACCCAAATTTGGGAATCTATACCAGGATGAAAGGTATTTGAGGGGTTTACCATCAAAAGAGAAGTCATTTATGGTTGTGGAGATAACTGGTCTTGTCATGAAGTAGTCCATAAACATGTTTTTTTTTTCCTTGCAGTAAATGGTATATATCATTGAAGTCTTGGAGAATCATATGTGCAGACTTACGAATACTTGGTCTGCAATGATAGGATGATGCAATGACAGTATCATGAAAACTGCTGTAATCGCAGGTGTGCATATGTTTTGCACACACGACAATATGGCATGTAGTTATATTTACTTCCGATGCTATTATTAATTCACCAAAGCCTACAGGACACTTGTAGTTGGACTTTTCACAATCCTGTAACATAGAATCCATGTGGTTTGCATTTATTAAGGTAGATTATTTTTTTTATAATCCTGGTTTTCGCTGTGATTTTTTATGTGCCTTTGATGAGTAGTCATTCCTAGTTGCATTCAGTGTGGAGCTTTGGGGGATATTGTGAGATTTCCACTGTTCTAAATTGTATTGTTAAGTGATTTGGAAAGAAGATGGCAATAAGAACTTCTTGGAACCTTTCCAGGACAATTGCTCTTGGCATAGCACCGAGATGCCAAGCTGCTGATCAAGACATTAACCCTTAGGGAGACTCTGAGTAACAACTTTATGCAATATTCTTTCTTTGCAGGTTCTATTGGCAAGACATACAGAATGTACCATGTGCAATTCTTTGGCGAGGTGCCCGAGAGGGGCTGGGTCAGTGGCAGCAGCATGAAGAAGTTTTCGGGGCGCGATCAGTACGACTCTCTTGTCCAGGAGATGGTCAGCAAGGTGCGCAAGGCGGAGCGGTCTCGCATGATGACCAAGTTGGCCGTGCGTCCGTGCCGGCGCCAGGCGTGGGAGGCGGCCATAGTCGAGTGCGAGAGAGCCCTCCCCATGAGCAGGCACGAGCGGAAATTGAACTTTACCTTCAAGTACGACATGTCCAAGGCAGACTCGGCTGCACAGTCAATTGACGTTGTGTCATTGGGGGACTCGCCGAAGATGAAGGCCAAGCGGGCCTACAAGAAGCAACGGGAGGACGAGCCAAACAACGAATCCGCAGCAGAAGCCAATCGGCCGCTTGCAAAGACTCCGAGGCGGCAGAAAGAGGACAGGGCTGCGGCAGAAACACCAAAGAGAAAGCGCGGGCGCAAGACGGCGCAGTTCCTTGAGTTCTCAAGACATTACAAGGCACAGATTGTGCAGGAGAATCCTGGAATTGGCCAACGGGAAATTTACTTCAAGCTGGAGGAGAAGTGGAGTGCTCTATCAGAGCAGGAAAAGGATCAGTATGCGACTAAGTCACCCAGTACTCCAACAACACAGAAGAGAGGTAATCAGTTACTTCACTAGAGATAGAAGTTTTGCTCTATTTTGTCTGTATGACTTCCAAATGTTTAGAATTTTCAAATGATACATCTCCTAACAAAGACTGCAACAGAACTAAATCTGCAGCCCTCTTTGTGGGTTATAGGAGGAGACAATGTAGCATGTGGCATGGAGATCCACAGAGTGGTATACTTCAATTCCAGTGAGCTTTCTTTGTCTCTTTTTTTTTTTTTTGCATTCTAGTGCTTTGTTATGGTTTTGTGCAAGTTGTTTTTGTCAACTTCATGTTCAGATAAATGTATTTGTTTTTCAACGTAGAAAATCATTTCACCTCAACTTTACAGTTTATGCAGCTCAATATTCTGAGATTTTCTTTTTTCATGCCATGTACCTTGATACAACAAGATACATATAATAGCTTGATCTGTTTGGGTGCTACATGTTTATTAATGAACTATGTACATTGCAAACTGTACTCTTCTTTACTGCTGCATACTGATTTGCAACCATCTGCAGAGAGGAAAAGGAAACTGACACCAGGTCAAGACTCGGAGAGCCCCCCAGTTCTGAAGAGGTCCAAGCGGGAGTCCAAGCCCTCCAAGAAACTCCAGGAAGCAGACCTGTCCAGCTTGGGGTATTCCCCTGAACTGACCAAAACCCTCAAGGTATGCATCATCTGTGCCTCATGCAGTACATTCTTGATTTCTGTCCAAACTTTAATATGTTTTTTTCAAGTAGGCAGCTACACAGTTATCAAAGAAGGTTGAATTTTCTATCCAAATGCCTATAGGAAGTATATCTTTATGACTGTCCATTTGTCCATCTATCCTTCCAGTTTAAAAAGATATGTACTAGTTTCGTTGAGAGCCTTATCAAACTACTGTTGAGACATTGTTCGAATGCCATTATTGAAATATGTTTTCATATCATTCATCCATCTGTCCTTCAAGATATTTATAAGTAAGCATTTATTTCGGACTTATTCAAATAAACGTTGATACAGAGGGAAGAAATGTGAAGAAAGTCATTGGGTCAAAGTCAAACATCAACATTTTAACATATTTCCCTGTTCACGCAGTGACTAAAAAATGCTGCTTTTATGAAAGAAATGGGTGTCGTACAACAGAAATATACATAGTACTAGAGATCAACGCTCACATTGTCAATGCAGTCTTCTTGCAGTAAATGAAGTATTAGTACACTTTAATGGAAGTGTGGACATGGACAGGGTATTTATAGGCAATGAAATAGGAGAGTTCTGCAATCATGTTTATGTCATAAACCGCTGAGTATTATATAGCATGGCTTATGTTCAACAGTTAAAAGTCAGCGTTAAAGTGTAATATTGGAGTTGTAAGAAAATAAAAAGGAAGGATCATCATATGTGCTATCAAACAGCTAAAGATGGAAAAGACGTCTGAAGAGCAGGCTAAGCACCAAGAACAAGCCCCAATCCCTAGAGGGAGGTCATCGGGCACCCCTGGCAAGAGGGTGCGGTCAAGGAAGGGTGCCCCTGCAGCCACGCCCTCCCAAGCAGAGACGACACCAGTCGAACATCACTCTAAGAGGAAACGAAGCCGCAAGTCTGAAGGCCAGAGCAAGAGAGAGGAGAGCAGTGCCGCCAATAAACAGCAGGCCATCACATCAGATGTAAGGAAAGAAAAAAAACAAAAATAAAGCGATTCGACTCTCTCAAACTCTGTGGCATTGAGGCACTGCATTTGTTATGAAAGTCAGTTGTAGATTTTTGTAAGGAATTGATTAATTTGCCATCTCTTGTTACAGGACATTATCTTAGACAAACTTTATGATAGTTCTGACTGTATTTAGACATGCATGCACGCCACTTTTCCAAGTAACCTCACATGTTAATCTCTGTAAAATCGTGTGTGGTGATAGTATTGTTTGATAGAATTGTCAGGTTTTGTTTCTGCTGTTGATATATTGCATGTGTGATTGCTTTGGTACTACTAGTATCCAAAGATTCTGAAAGTGCTTAGATGAATTGCTTATGCAGTTTAACTGAAGAATGGGCATTGGCACCATTTTAGGAAGCAAACCTAATGAGTAATTCATCTTGGGGCATGCTTTATGATCTTTGGTACTATCTGACCGACAGACACAAGTTGATTGCTTCCTTATGCTCCTCACTTCACTAGTATTTTGTTTCATTGCTCATCATAAGCACAGGCTAACTTGCCATGGCCTGCTGTTGTAATGTGTCATCTAACCATTTGCCCCTCTAAATTAAACCCCATTCCCTGACCTCTTGGCATCCATTCTGCAGATGAGCCAGGACTTTGCCGAGATGCAGGAGGACGATGACGAGGGCGGTCTCATCATCGACACCGACCTCATCGCCGGCGCCATCCAGTCTGCCGGCGACACCAACAAGAGCCTGGCCCCAGCTCACAGCGGTAATAACGAAGATCATTCCTCTTTCTTCCTAAACCTCCCGTAGTCGCAGGGTATCTTATGCTGCCTTCAACCGGCCCATCATGCTCTCAGTTTAATCTTGCCAAAAAAAGCAGATTCAGAATTCATGTCTACATACCCTGCCCTACATGCTGCCTCATGTAAATGTGAAAGAACCCAGAATCTAAATCTTTAACATTAAATGCTATCATCGGTTGCTAAAAAATTGCTGTCAATTTCTTTTCCAAATCAAATAATCAGACACATCTCCAAATTAAGTGACATGATTAGTATAAAGTTTCAGTATTATAGGGCCGAGGCTATCTTCAACTTTTTTGTCCATTGCCACTATTGTCTCAACATACCATTACACATTTGTCCCTGTCTGTCCTCTTCGGTTCTTTCAGACAGATGGGGGGGGGGGGGGGGGGGGGGGGGGGGGGGGGGGAGGGTCCACTGGATTTCAAAATTGAAATTTGATATTTAAAGCAGACACATTAATTTCATTCAATTTCAATTAAGTTTCTTGTTAAAGGGCTACACAGAATATGTAGAACACAACATAGATAGTGGCGTTGTGATTGCCGAGATATTGACGTGTGTTAGCCACTAAGGCATTATTATCGTGTGTGTAGCTGTCTGTCTGTATGTCTGTCTGTACTTGTGTGTGTATGTGTGTGTGTGAAAGGAATAGAGATTTGGTAGTGTCCATCTTCTGATGTCAGAGAAAGTTTGATGTCTAAGAAAGGTTATGCTGCTAAGTGAGAGAGAGAATTTGTGGTACAAGTGCATTTCCTGACTGTTTGTGGCAAGGTTTCAATTTGAAAGCATCAGTTAGTTGGTAGCTCTGGATGCGTGCTGTTGATTCCTGAATTTTTTTCTGCCAGTTTTCAGTCGTGCGTTGGCTTTCGAGAATCAAAGTCTGCTGTGCTTCACTGAGTAGTTGCCATCAAATGGAAGGCTTTTGTAAAGGTGGTGTCATGTTTGCCTATTGTAAAGTTGTTTTTCTTACAACTAGGAATGTGTTCAGGAGATTGTGACAGTAAGCTAGATAACCTAGGTAACCTTTTTTTTTTCTTCTTTTTTGTATTGGCGTGGGTGGTATTCCACCATATATTTGATATAAGAGGACTTATTTTTCTTGTGCCATTTTTTGAGATAGGAGAAATCATATGGTGTGTGTGTGTTTGTTTGTCAGTAAGCGTACATGATGTGTAAATCTGTTTGTAAATTGACCTCTGTGTGTACCACCTAATCATAAACACAAACACTTTGTGATGATATGTGATGACTGCGGTTCATGTTGAATGCGATTTTCTTATGTCATAGATTGTACGCTTTGCAGAAGGCCTTTTGTTCTACATTATGCAGATATAGCTGCATTGAGTGCCCACTTTCATGTGAAGTCGGTGTGTAGAGCTGTTAGGTTTATAGACATATAAAATATGATCAAGTGCATACAAGTTGTACCTGCATTTATGTAATCAGTGCATATGTGAGTGTGTGTTTTTTTTATGTGTATGCCTGTGAGCCTGTCATTCTTTGTAGTGTGGCAACACTGGCCACCTGCACCACACTCTGCTTGCTTGGCAGTTTTGAACTTGAAAATGGTTGCGTTGTAAGCGAGGCATTGCTTCGTTGTTCTTTGTTTCTGGTTATCCGAGGCAAGTGAAAGTACCTTACTAGTCCTTCTAAACCAAGAGACCACGAAAAAACAAATGAAACACCCTTTGCTGTCTCTCTAATTTTTTTTTTTTAATGTAGCTTCGTAAAGATTTAACAAAGACTCTTAATTCCTAGAGAGACAGGATTCTGCTTAAAATAAATTAGTTATCAGCATAGATGGTTATGGGGAAAGGGATGTTCTGTTGGGGAATAAGACTGATGAAAGTGGCCCTATCAAACATTACGGCTTTGATCATATTGGATGTATAGATGCTTTGTAGTAGGTATGTTGTGCACTTGTGTTAGTCTTTTATTTGAGAGTTGAGAACAGAGTTTAATGGAGAAGAAATAGAAATCATGCCTTTTGAATGAGGACAATACTAAACTAGCGTTTGACATCCTCACTCATGTCGCGAGTGCACCAGTTCACTCCGAAGATCTGGAATCTGTTATCAATATGAGCTATATTTCATTTCTGAAATCGACAGCAGGTAACGTGTGAGTTGTGTGTTGAGTTTGAAAGAATTTTTTTTCCATTATTTGAGTGCATGTGTGTGTTTGAGCACTTTGTTCTTACAAACTTAGATCTACCTCTATCCTGCTGTCAAGATTTAGTGGCCTTTTTTCAAAAGTAAGTATGCTTTCTATGATGTATGACTCTGTCTATGCAAGGTGCTCTGTGCGTGCATGCGCTTTTCATGCGAAAAAGAAAAGCCAAAAGCAAAGAGAGAGAGGGACAGACAGATAGACAAACATCCTGTTGGCATGTTGATTCGCAGCTTAAAAGATGGGTATAGGCATTGGCTTGGAAAGTGGGTTGATTTATTATGAGGTGTCTTTCAGATGGTGATACACATGTTGATACATCAAGCAGATATACATTTCTTAGTTTTTTTCTGTCAGAATCTTTGTAAGTGCGACGCTGTAGTTTGGGCTTTCTCTACATGATGGAAAAGATTCACCATTGCAAGATCGCAAAGCGGCTTATCACACAGTAAATGGCTTTTCTCGTAACTGGAAAATATATAGCACTGAGAAATGTGTCGTGTCTGTTTTTACCTTCACCCAGCAAGTATATGTGGGCTTCAGAAAGTGGTAGATTAAACGTAAATTGTAATTTTTCTGTAGTTATGACATTTTTTTTTTCTTCTTGTGCTGTTAGAATGTAAGCATCTTGGTGAAAATTTTAGTTTTAGCTTATCAATAGATGGTTTCATATGATATCTGTAAATAAAAGATATATGTCTAAAAACATGTGGACATATGCCCATTTGGCATATCTAACATTTTTACTTTCCCCTTTCTCATTCTCTCCTTATTTTTGTAGATATGTGTTCATATTCTGGTAGACTGTTCAGTGTCTATGAGGTATGCACATAATGGAGATATGTACAAAGGTAGAGGTACGGCAGTCCGTGAAAATGATTCTTCATTATCGTGAAGTTTTAGTAACAGAGTAGCCTGAAACAGTTGTGTTGAAGTAAAGTTGCCTTATTTCATTGCTCATTTTTGGATCAGTTGATTGAGTCAGTCTTATGTTGTATCATGTTGTAAATTAGAATATGCTAGGGATAAAGGAAGTATTATTTCTGTCAGCTAGATATGATAAAAATCATTGCAATATGCTAACTGAAGTATATATATCATGTAAGTGACATTAGCAAAATGCATTGATTTATATTTTTAGCAGAGATTCAAATATTGTGAGTTACAAATTTAAGTAGTTTGTATACATTTCAGAATGCTTGTAAACAGAGTGTACTGTTCTGTTTGGTTTCACGGAATTGTGTGCTTGCCTTCATTAATTCACTTCTGTATGTATTTGTACATAAACCCATTTCATGTTGATTCTCGTCAGATTACAGGCTCTTAAAATTATCGTAGTTTTAAGACATTTGTACTATTGTGCTTAGGTTGTAACATAGGCATGTCCACACTGAAAGTCTAGCCATTACATAGCCTTATTCTACTTATTTATTACCAGGTATTGTGGAGGTGTGATGAAATGCCATTGTAATGAGGTTGTGATAAGTGCACAGTACAGCAAGCGTTGCGTAATGACTGGTACTCTGTACAGTAAGGATAGTCTTTCAGATTCTAAAATGTGAAGGAATTCAGAAATAATATGAGGATTTACAGGAAGTTTATCTCAAGTGTCCAAAGTTGACAATGTCCTTACAGAACTGATGATCTAGCCTGGGCCATAGTGAAACCCCTCAAAGCAGTCTATTCAGAAATTTTGTGCTTCCAACCTAAAAGTTAGAAGTGCTGGATATTCTCTGTGTATGTCTCTTGAGCCGACATATCATTATTATAGCACCAGATTATTTTAACTTATTTGGCTGTTGGTGCTAAAAGGAAGCATGTCACTATTTTGATCATTGTTGCAGAAGATGTCTTAATATCGTTAAGGGAGAAAATTTCAAAGCGATTGCTAATGAGACAAATTTGACTTATAAATGTATATTCTTGATGAAATTGGATGTAACACACGATGTGTGCACGGAAATCAGGTCTTAAGCTTGGCATACATTCGGGAACGCATTGTGAACTCGAAGGATAAACTTCCATTAAAATTCTTCTTTTAGATTACATAATGTGACTAGTCGCCGTTGCCTTTGTACGGTTGTCTCTCCCTCTCTCTCTTTCTCTCTCGATCTCTCGTTTACGTATTTGGTGTTGCATCACAACAGGGTGATTCTTGACGTAACTATTGTAGTTTTCGCTGGGATCTTGTGTGCCTGCCTGCATTCAGACTTGTTGCTTTGTACTAATTGCCAACTGACTCACTGTTTCCATGCATTATTATTAGCTCATGCATGTACTCTCTCATGGTGCCATGTTGTCTCTCTTGTTTTTATTTGTGTGTGTGTGTGTGTGTGTGTGTGTGTATGTGAATGTGTGTGTTTTGCATTTTGTTTTTGCACTGACCCAAATTCGATAGATGGGGTATAAACTTGCCAAACTGGTCAGGATGTGTGGTAGTATACCATATATTTTTGTGTCAGAGCTCGGTTTCTCGAACATTAGGTCCTACTTTTCAACTTCAAAACTTTGTGGAGGGGTTTTCCCTGTGGAAAAGCAGTAAATCATGTGCAAATTGAATCCATTTGACTTTTATTCGGAAGAGGTTTTATGACATCTGCCGTGTCGCACATTGCTATGAGCTCTCGTACCATCAGCCAAAGCCGAGATTTCAGGTAATGCAATGTTAACTGTAAGTTGTAGTTGTGCCAAGTGGTTGACAGACACTGTCTTGGCTATTCAAACTTTTCACAAGAGTGAGTTATGTAGGTTTATGTAGGTAGCTGCGAGTAGCATATCGCAGCCCATATTAGTTTCTCCACCACATACTTTAGTTAATGTTCATCATTTTGTCAAAGTTGCCATGGGGACACTTGTGTGTAGACAGACCATCTGTTAATTCATCTGTCCATCCATCCATCCATCGTCCCATCTGTCAAGCCATGCATCTCTTCATGCATTTAATTTCCATCTATCTCAAGCATTGCATCATAGGGCATGGTACAAGTAAAAACCGGCCATAAGTGACCATAAGTGGTATGATCAGCTTAGAAGTAGGAGGGCGTTAACGCTGTACAAAGTGTCCAGAGTTAATGCCCTTCTGCAGCTGAGCTTTTAGTATGCATAGTGCGTGGCATCACATAGATTTAAAAAAAAAACGATGTATGGTGTGGTTCTGTCCACCCCCCCCCCCCCATAAGAATAAGATAGTAGCACCAAAGTACCTAAGAGAGATTAATTTCTCTGTGCTGTTGTAATGGTAGAAGTTCAATGAAAGTGAGATTACAGTACAGAAAGTAATCTCTTTGGAGTAGATGATATATAAGGCACTGTTAAACAGCATTTTCTAAAAGTGTTGAGTTGCTTGATCCTACATGCTACGAGAGTCTCTAATATTGTGTGAATATGAAGCTTCGACAAAATAAGGGGTAAAATGAATGCCAAGTAAGTTCTTTTAGAAAGAAATTTGTGAGTGATCAGATTTACTTTACCGGGTATATTCAATAATTCCCATAGTTAGACAGTAGTGTGTGAATGATATATTATGTTGAGCATGGTGGTATTCATTCATTGATCTCTTGATTGTAACAGCATAATTATCCAGACTTGTTTATACTGGGGTGTGTTGTCAAGCATTGAACACATCATACACCACAGCGGTGTCAGCAAAGTTGGAAACATTCTAAAATTGAGCCACCTAAATGTTTAAGTGGTAAGGAGATGCAGATATCGGTACTCAACTCAATGTGTTATGTCGGAGTTGTGCAGAATTCAGTGAGGATGACAAAGATTTAGTGGATGAGTAGTACACGTGGTCCTGGAGTGATATTGATGTGACTGGCACTGTATTGCTCACTTCATTGGGTGTGGGGTCATCTCTCATTTTCTTCATTTTCTATGATACCCCCTTTTCCTAAATACAATATCGATAGACTCTACATTGGTGCTGTGTGAATTGCTGGGTCGTGCTGAGCAGATTTTTGGTGTGTTAGGTGTGGATTGCGAGCTGGTGTGGTGTGAATGGCAGGTTTGTGTGGTGTGGTGGTAGCAGGGTTGTTTGCTATACCCTTATTTTACAATTTGTGTAGTATCAAGCTCTTTGGAAAGTCCTGGTATTAGAGTATCTCATAATATAATTTTCAAAGGCAGGGTTCTCCCTCATGGCATGATTGACCTTTCTTTGGGATCAACATCTGCTGTTGTTGCATGAGCATGTTAACTCATTTTTATTTTGCTGGTATGCTGTGCTTCTTTTCTGCTTCATGCTTTCTTGAGCGTGCCATTGTTTGATTTCTTTGTGTTGTATGCATTTCCCGCAGATTGCATTTTAATTTCATTGAGTTGAATTGAATATTAGGGAGGTTGACCCTCAAATCAAGTGCAGTTGCATAGTAACTTAGATACAAAAACTATTAACAAAACCTCTAAGAATCTAAAATGCTTGACATTATTAGATCTATATTTGTATGGATGCATCAAATTGGGATGTGTTTAAAAGCATCAGATTAGGAAGAAAACTAGATGATATTCAATTGTTTGAAAACAAAATCGTGTTCTGTTGACCTCCTTCATATAGCTTGAAGGTACAACAAGCAATATGTGTGTGAGCAGAATACACCATTTTGAATTCTGCTCAAATGCAGATTTATTTATTTTTTATTTTTTATTTTTTATTTTTTATTTATTTATTTATTTTATTTTATTTTTTTATTTTTTTATTATTTATTTTTTTATTTTTTTATTTTTTTTTTTTTTGGGGGGGGGGTAAAATCGCAGAGCCAGGTTCATGAATAGGCCAAGGTTTTATGATTTGTTTGATATTGACCTGCCTCATTAACTATCTTTCATTTTTGTGTATTGCCCACTTTGTGGCGTACAGATATACCAGTCTTTGTTTGCAAAAACATACAGTAAGGTGATCATAAACCAAACTCTACTGACTGCGATGTAGCAGAATTTTCCGCAATGAGGTGATATGAATGAAAACTGATTGATGCAAGTGATGACCATCAGGCAGATGGTCAACTGCAGCTTTTTCCAAATGCATGACATTATTTTTACTTGCCTCTTTGTGCTGTCTTGGTCTCACTTAGAATAACTTTCTCTTCTATTTTTTTGCGGGAGTAAATTTTGTGTAAAACTACATTGGGACTAGAATGGAATATAGCAATGGACGGATAGATTGCAGAGTTGGAAGGATAGCTGTATGGAGTTCAGTGATGTGTGTGCAGGGCTGGTGGAAAGGGAGAAAGATGAAAGTGAGAAATGAATGGAATGATAGAATGGGATAGATGGATGGCGAATGATAGAAGGATGAATGTTTTGCTGTGGGGGAGATTTAGTGTGTCTTTATTGAACATTAGAACTCATGTGAATTGGATGAATGCTGTAATCATTTGAATAAATCAGATGAAGTACTAGGTGGATAGTGAATGATAGAGGATTAATTTTTCGTTGGTTTTGAAGATCTGAGTGTGTACATGGATCTCTTATGGATCAGAGGATGGTTAATTGTTCGAATGAATGAGTTGAGAAGGATGAGTGGTACTGATTGCCATTGAATAAGAGGGAGGGATCTTCAATTTGAAGCAAGTTACCCGGTATATACTGGATAAGTTTTTGATAGCTTGTGATATGAGCACAATTATTTGTAGATGCGGGAACAGTGGAGAACAGAAATATAGATACATGTATGTGTTAGGGATTGTGACAGATTGTGGAATGTGTCAAGTGCAGAAGCATGTGGGAAGGCTTGGAAGAATTGAGGATTCAGAAAAATGAGTGCATTAGGATACATGCGTGGAGGATTTTAATATGTCTTCAGATTTGATGGACATCACAAAGACAGATGGGCCAACATGAATGGTGAAGGAGGGAAGAATATTGTGCTCTGACTCTCAATGAGTAAAGTAGAAGATGTGTATAGTTTTATGTGTTGGTAGTAGTCTGGTAGAGTTGTATTCTTAGTAAGCTGAATGACGCAATATTGATTGGCGTGATCTGTTATGTGTAAGGTGTTTCAAGACGTTGATAGAGGAAAGTGTGGACATGGATGGATTCATGAATGAAATATGTTGCTACTCAGATTTGCAGCTTGGTTATTGAGTACAAGGGTAGTTCAAGCACCATGGCTATTCAACAATCAACACACACACCTGTGTCAAGAAAACAGGGAAAAACAGGGCAAACATACTTATGGAAATGTAATTTAGCAGTAATGACTGTCTGGGCTCAGTTGTCTGAAGCAAGAATCAGGGTACTAAACTAATGTCAGTAAGAAGAGAATGCTGTTAAAAATTATGAAAGGGGCTAGAAATGCTAGTTTATTTCGAAGTGAAGACATCAGCCAAGAAAGACAGCCACGCTACTTTAGAGCTGTATGTCCACACTCAACAATCACTTAGCACACAAATATCCTTAATATGTAGACTTCAAAATGCACTATTTCCCCCTCCCATTCTCTTCACATAAGTGTAGAGCTGAGAGATCATTCTGAATGAAAGAAATGAAACCGAAATAAAATATTTTTTGTAAATGAAAGTGTAAGTTGATTTTTGTAGTGTCATTGTCAGTTAATCATGTAGATAGCATTATTCTATTTTACACTCTTTTTCTATGTTGCTGTAACAAACATTTAATCAATGATTTGCATGTAATTTGTGCGCATACATTATAAACCTATTTCACAACAGCTAAATGTAGACCCCTCAGACAGATTGAAAAAAACTTCACACACTTTTTACCATTGCAAAATAACAAACACACAGATGTATGGTAGAAAATCCCTTTGAAGTGATCGTGTAAGTTCATGAGGACAATAATACTGTCCAGAGAAGGGCTTTCCAAAACACAGAGCCTTGATGTGACAGTACTCCATTCCACTCCGGTGGTAACCCATATTCAAAGTACACAGTCAAGCACTTTTGCTGCAAAAAAACAGATGTGCCACCGAGCGACAGTGATTCACCATGCCCCGATGTTTTTCGCTTGTCGTGTGATTTCAGCAGCTAGCTCAGAGGCCGACGCTGCTTCTCAGAACGGGAGCAGCACCACCAGCAGCGTGAGTGGCAGCAGCTCGGGCAGGGACCGCTCGGCCCCCGGAGGGGGAGCAGCGAAAAAGGAGAATGTGTGCCAGGTAATCGCTTCATTCATTGCAAACATGAGAGCCATTATGTGATCAAAGGCATGAAATGTATTATGTCATGTACTACTGTAATGAAAATGAACAGTATAGTCTTACCTACATAGGATACTGTATACGCCATATACTTGAGAGCAAGTCTAATTTTTTCGAATCGGGACTTCCCGTCAATTTTGCGAGGGGTTATATTCGCGATTGTGGAGTACAGTACTGAACAGAGAAATGCATGCGTGCACATCACATTATGTCCAGGATAAGAGTTAATATTTTCGTGTGTTTTTAAATTGGTGAATAGCACTCGACTCGCGAAATTTGTGAAAATAAAAGCCTCGCGAATTACTCAGCATATACAGTAGTTGCTTTCTTCATTGTCTGTTATGGAAAGGGCCCTGCTATTATTAATTTCTGTAAAAAGAAATGTTTTGCGAAGTGGAAATTTTCACACATTCTGTGGACAAAAAAGTAGCACAAAATGCATGAGAAATTTGTTTGCTTGTTATATTTAACATTTTTGTATGTTTTGTTAATTCTGCAGAATGAAAGACAAAATTCATCTTACCTGGCTGAGTACCCACAAGAATAATCAGGGTGAAAATGTTAGCGGTTACAATACCTAGCACTCCTGTATACCAATTTTTAATCACAGATAGAGGGACATGAATAGATGAAACGTTGTGTTCAAATTTGTGCCTACAAAGGTTAGGCAGCAGTCAAACTTGGGATATTATAAAGGTGTAGACCCTTGTGTACTAAACCTCAGTGCTGCTAATTTATTACGGAAGTATGTACTTGGATGCAAATCACATCCATTAGTTGTAATGATGCTGGGTTTTGAAATCCATTTGGCCAGCCTTTTAGGCATCATTTTATCTAAAAGGGATCAAGTCTTGATAGCCATTTCTATAGCCACCAGTCAATCATTGTCGTGTGTTTAAAGATATGTGGATGATTCTCATCTGCTGTGATGCAATTCAACTTTCTTCCTGACAGTACGAAAATGTTTTTTGATGGATATGATAGAAAATTTATTCCTAGAAAAATGCATATATGCAGTAACTGTTGGAGATTCACCATTTTTGTGACATGACCTTCGACATGTTTGATGTGAGCCTAGACAAGCCATCTCAATTTAGCAATCTGTTACTGCCTTCTTTCCTGTGGGGAAGGTCTGTGAACGGCCAGGCCAGCTGCTGCTGTGTGAAGGTGGCTGCTGCGGGGCCTTTCACCTGGACTGCATTGGACTCCAGATGGCGCCCTCTGGGTCTTTCAAATGTGATGAATGCATCTCAGGTATGTCAATTGGGTAAAAACTCGCAGCCTGAACAATTTTGTAATTGTATCAAAAGTGATATTCATCTGATGATCATATGGAATCGTAAAGCATCAAGGATGTAACGAGAAATAAATATACTGATATAGAATTTTCTCTCTTTTTTATACCCCCGCCAAACGAAGTTTGAAGGGGGTATATAGGAATCAGCGGACGGTCGGGCGGTCGGTCGGGCGGTCGGTCCGTTGCAAATCTTGCGTCGCGAACTACTTCCTCAGTTTTCAACTGATTCCCATAAAACTTGGCACAGATGTGTGCCTTGGGTTGTAGATGTGCAAGACGTATTTTTTGACAGTACCCAAAAGTACGTTGCCATGGTAACGGCATATTATGGGCAAAAATGGGTACAAATCTTGCGTCGCGAACTCCTCCCACAGTTTTTGATCAATTTTTATGAAATTAGGTACAGATGTTCATCTGAATATGTTAATGTGCAAGACACATATTTCGGCAGTGGCAAAAAGTACGTTGCCATGGTAACGGCATGTTATTGGTAAAATATAGGGCAAAATGCTTCATGGCAAAACTGCTTCATCAGTGTTCTTCCAATTCTCATGGAATTCATATTGAATGTTTGTCTTAGGATATAGGTCAGCGTGACACATTTCTTGACAGTGACAAAAAGTATGTTGCCATGGTAACAGCTCACATATTATGAGCCAAAATGATGGAGAATTTTGTGTTGCAAACTACTTCCTCAGTTTTTGCCCAATTTCCATGAAACTTGGTACAGATGTGTGCCTTTGGTTGTAGATGTGCAAGACCCATTTTTCGACAGTACCCGAAAGTACGTTGCCATGGTAACGGCATATTAATGGCAGAAGATCAAGGAAAGATCTTGCGGATTTAACTACTTCCTCAGTTTTTTTACCAAAGCTTATGAAATGTTGTTTTGACCAAAGCTTATGAAATGTTGTTTGAAGGGGGTATAACCAGTCGCTGTAGCGACATTTCTAGTTTCTTTTGTTTGCCGTTTTTCTGTAGTTTGCTCATCACTGTCATTATCTTCATCATCATCTATCTAGGAGTCCATTCATGCTACGAGTGCAAACAGTCGGACCAAAACGTGAAGCGATGTCATGTGCCCGTATGCGGCAAGTACTACCACGAGGCGTGCATCCGACAGTTTCCCCTCACTAAGTTTGATCACCGCGGCTTCACCTGTCCGCTACATTCCTGCCATGCCTGCTTCGCCGAAAACCCTAAGAGTGCCAAGTCAACCAGAGGTAAATCACCGGCAAAGTTCACCCCATATGTTATAAACTCTATAGAGTACCAAGTCGTCTCAAGGTAAACTACCTCTGACACTCACCCCCCACGTCTTGAAATATCCCAGGAGCTGAAGTCAATCTAAAGTAAATCACTAGTAAAACTCACCCCTCCCCCCATGTTTCCAGCTCAGAGTGTCAAGTCGTATCGAAGTAAACTACCAGTAACACTTGCCCCTCCCCCTTGTCTTAAAATAATCCCAATAGCTTCAAGTCATTCAAAGGTAAATCACCAGTAGAACTTAACCCTTTCCCCATGTCTCAATGCTTACAATCTTGTGGAGTTATCAGAGGATGTTCAGTGGAAATCATCAGTATAGGTTAGGGGACTTGCTCATTGATTAAAAAAAAAAAAAAAACATTTTATTACTATTCATTTTATTGTGCAAAAATTTTGGATTCTACTGGGCCCCCATTTGTGAAATGTAGCTTGCTGTTTCAAAGTGTTACTGGGCCACCTGATTTGTTTCGCTTATTCATTGCTACCTCCAAAAGAAAAACAAATTATCTTTTTCTGATTAAACCCTATTCTTACATCTTACATCCTTGACAATCAGGCCGATTGATGCGTTGTGTCCGCTGCCCGACGGCCTACCACCAAGGGGAGACCTGCGTCGCTGCTGGCAGCATCGTCTTGGCGGCTAATTCCATCGTCTGCAGCCGCCACTTCCAGCCGCTGAAGTCCCAGAAGCACCACTCGCATGTCAGCGTCAGCTGGTGCTTCACCTGCTCCTCAGGTAGGGGGCGCTGTCACCTTTCTTTATTTGTTTTGTTACCTCTGCCAAGGGAGGAGGTTATGTTTTCATGGGCATTGGTTTGTTTGTTGGTAGTTTGTTTGTTTGTTTGTTTGTTTGTTTGTTTGTTTGTTTGTTTGTTTGTCTGTTTGCAAAATAACTCTCAAAATAACTCAAAAAGTTGTGAACAGATTTGTCTGAAACTTACTGGAAAGATTGATAATGACACAAGAAATAAATGGTTCAATATTGGTAGTGATCTGGGAATTTTTATGGATTTTATGAAGGATTTTCAATGTTTTGGCAGTTAAAGTCAATGAACTTAGAGTTCAAGCTGCGCATTTTTTGAGGTTTGCGTATGCACACTAAAGTGCATGCTCTAGTTTCTGCTAGGGCAAGGCGCACAGCGCAGCTGGAATTGATGACGAAACAAAAGGCTTCTATATTGGGAAATAAACGGGCTATTTTCAGCATGCATACGTAAGGGTTGAAATCACTGATCTCTATGGAAGAACAAGATCAGTGGTGGAAATGAGCTGCATGGCAGAGGTTTGCGCTTTCAGAATGCTTCTCTAGTTTATTCATATTTTTGAGGGAGGGGGCAAGGATGAGACTAGGAGCTCAGTCCTTGTAGTTGACATTTTGTTTTGCTTTTTCTGGAGGATTCATTATGTGTGCAAAGAATCTGATTTGTTCAGGATGTGATATCTGCACATTTTGCAGGTGCTTTTGGTATGATTATTGCTGATTTTCTGTTGATGTGATGTCGTATTCTTGTTTTCAATGTTGTGGATAAGGGAAAAATTTGGCAAATACATTTTTGAAAAGACCCTATTTCAGGCATGTTAAGTTACTTTAGGAGCTACAAGGTGTTACCAAGTCTTTGCAAACTTTTCACCCCTCTAACTTTCAATTAAGAGTTGCTTTCCAGTTTCGTTGATTTGCTTGGATCTTCCTCATCTCCTTACTTTCTTTCATTGTCTTTCAGGAGGCGACCTCATCTGCTGCGAGAGTTGCCCGGCAGCCTATCACCCCAAGTGTCTGGGCTACGACAGCGTCCCGGAGGGCAACTGGTTCTGCCGGGACTGCATCAATGGCAAGCGGCCCCGCTACGGCGACATCATCTGGGTCAAACTGGGTAATTACAGGTGAGGAAGGGAGGGAAGAGGGGGGCCTGTCCGCCAGGGGAAAAGGTTCACCTCAAGGAGCACCTTAGAATCAAGGTGTATGTTAAGAAGCTATACCTTGTTTGAATGGTCTGCTACAGATAGAGTTAAACCTTATTGACAAACAGAGTGGAAGAAGTTTCATTAGAATATCAATGAATAAAATAAGAATATTATGGTATTACACATGTTTGTATATGTAACAGATGCAGATATCATCATGCTAGATGTATATTAAAGAAGAGAAATTATAAAATTATATTTATATTAAAGAAAGGAGAAATTATAGTTGTTCAACACAACAAGTTTTGATAGCTAGATTCTCTACTTGACAAAATTGTCTGTCAGCATGATAATTTTTTCCCCCTTGTTCACAAGGTGGTGGCCAGGAATGGTGTGTAACCCCAAGGACGTTCCTCAGAATATCCAGGAAAAAACTCACCAGGTGGGGGAATTCCCCGTCAAGTTCTTTGGCTCCAACGACTACTTCTGGACCCACAAGGGGCGTGTGTTTGACTACCTGGAGGGGGACAAGGGGAGTCGAGAAACGACCAATGCCAAGGGTCTGGCAGCTGTTTTCAAAGCAGGTTAGTCGCGTCAAAGGCACAATGCCATAAATGCATCACTAATAGACTGCCTTATTCAATATACCAACACAAAATATTGGTAAGTTGAATCCTTTGGTACATTGATTTGTGTACCTCAAAAACTTGTCCTCAATTACATTTGTGCATTTTACTTTTCATACGATCGCAGGAGAAGTGTTGAAAATTGGTGTATGCATGTTGAGATGATCCATAGAATTCTCAGTAATTTTGTTTGACATGTGGTATCCAAAAACAATACAGTTTTCATTCCATTGTAAAAGAAGTGTTGAAGATTGGTTTATGCATGATGAGATGATCTGTAGAATTTCACTAATTTTGTTTGACATGTGGTATCCCAAAACAATACCTTTTCTTGAATCACGGTTTTGCATGTATGTCTCAGACCAGCAGTCAAATCTATAGTACTATGTTGTTTCACTTATGTAAATTAATGTTTCCAGAGTAAGATAGGTTTCTCTTTTTCTTGTCATGACAGATATACTGAATAAAACACACAACAATGTAAAACCACTGTGAACATTTTGAGGTTCCAATCTGTATTTTTGGAAAGAGAGTATATTATTGATAGGATGCATAGCATTATATCTCACTTGTTAATGGGATCATGAGGAGCATGGGTTCAAATAGGATTCAATATGAATGGTAAAGTACATATTTAGTTTAGGTATCATTCTTTGACATACAGAAATAGACACAGGGAATGTGCATGTTTTCCCAGTGCAGTGAATAATAAGCTACTGTTGATTCATGTGTGCTCATACCTTCAAAACTTCTGTCTGCCCAGCTCTGAAAGAGGCATCAGAAAGGTACAAACAGTTCAAAGCGTCAAAGGAACAGAAGATCGCCAAGGAGCTTGAGAACAGCAGTAAGAAGCCTGCGCCCTTCAAATTTATCAAGGTAAGCACTGGATGTTGATGATGATGATGTTGATGATGATGATGATGATGATGATGATGATGATGATGGTGATGATGATGATGATGATGACGATGGTTGTGGTGGTGATGATGATGATGATGGTGATAATGGTGATGGTGGTGATGATGGTGGTTGTGATGGTGATGATGATGGTGGTGGTGATGGTAGTGATGATGATGATGGTGATGGTGGTGGTGGTGGTGACGATGATGATGATGGTGCTGCTGGTGGTGGTGGCAATGATAATAATGAAGAATATGATGATCATGGTGGTGGTGATAAATGTGGCTGTTGATGTTATGGTGATTGTGATTGTAGTTATAACCATCATGATGATTGATGGCTATGATGATCTACACATAATGATGACAGAGACTCCAACCCCAAGCACCTTCTGATCTGGAGATTCTCCCGCCTGAAACCCCTAGCAAACAGGAGACTCAAACTTGATGTGCGCGAAGCGCAAAGTTCCTGTGGCCAGGGTCCAGGGCCAGCTTAAGGGCCCTGGAAGCTTTAGCGTTCTAGATGCTCTCTCGTGCTATCTCAGGCTTATTTTTCAACATACGATGACGTTAAGTAAGAAATCATTTCAAGCGGGAGACACAGAGCCAGGGCAGGAGAAATTAAATCTCAAGCGGGAGAACGGGAGATTTAGCAAAAAATGGGTTTTCGGCGGGAGAGTTGGAGTCTCTGTGATGACAGTGTAACCTGTTGAGGATGGACTTCTTTAGCTACAACATGCATTTCCCATAGACACCTGCTTGAGTATACTCAAGACTCGTCTTCAATGGGTTAATGGTGATTTTGACAGCCATGTGTTGCTTGTACTTCTGTTATATGATGGTCATTCCATAAACAGATTCATGTGTGCTGTAACAAGCATTCCTAACAGATTGTTTTTCCTCCCAGACCAACAGACCAGTGGGAAATGTAGTGATGCCTGCTTTTGACATCAGTCAGTGCCAGGCGTGTGAATGCACACTAGACATGGACAACCCCTGTGGGCCGGACGTCGACTGTCTCAACAGAATGCTGCTTATAGAGTGCCATCCACAGGTATGGCAACTAACACCGTTTGACACACACGCAGTTTCATTTATCCAGTACAAGGCAGACAGGTCCTTGAAGATTTGAGCAAGTGTTAAGTGCCAATGCATCAAGTATTTAATTGCCACTACACAGAGTGTTTAATGTTAATACATGAAGTGTTTACTGCCTATGCACTTCATGTTAAATGTCTTTACTTGTGACATTTATTGCCTCTTATACAGGTGATCCTCAAGCATCTTTTCTTCAGTGAATCTAGTAGTCCTGGACTAGCTGGCATTCAATTATATTGGTTGGAATTCCTGATGTTCATGTAGAGTGTAAACGTCTTGTCTGAGAGGGAAGTGTAACAGCACATAAGGGCTACAAATAATTGCATACTATAAAGGCATGTGAGTATTGAATCTATGTAGCGTGCAATCAGAGTGTTAGGATGATGTTCATGGACTCATTTCATTAAAGATGTTATAAAAGCAATGATTGCTAGAATGGCAACTTCTTGTAGCAACAGCCAATCACAATTCTTGTCAGTATTATGACACTTGGCATTGCGGCAAGCTTTGCTGTCGCAGCAACCTGTATGAAGTCGAGCCCTGCTGTTTACAGCAACACGAAAAATAATCGCTTTCATTCTGTCGAAGGATTTGAAAACATTTGCTCGTTCTACCGATAGTTTTTGATTGGCTGTCCAGCTGTTTCAAGCAGTTGCCAAAACGGTTCAGAGGAGCGCCGGGACCTTTTATCATTCGTAGTGAGAGATCAGAACTAGATTTACCAATTGATGTTACAATTGTATGTGCAGGTGTGCCCAGCCAAAGAGAAGTGTCAGAACCAGCGATTTCAGAAGAGGCTCTACCCAGACTCGGTGCCACTGAAGACAAGCCAGAGAGGCTGGGGTCTGGTTAGCATGGTGGACATAAAGAAGGTAAGTATACTCACTTAGTTGATCCTTTTTTCTTTTCTTTTTTTGTGAGGGCGTGGCTGCAGAACACCAGCCAAAGACAGCAGCATGCATGACAAGTGTTTCCCAAAATATATCTGTGTTGTGATGCATTCTAGAGCATTTAAGTATTATGCAAATAAGACTCAGAGAAATCCTGCCAATTTGGTTACATCCTTGAACATGCTTCGTTATCTGGGATGTCCCTATCAAGCTAGTTGTATGATTGGGTACCTATTAATGCTGGGGTGATGATAATGACAGCCCTTCGGAAGAGTAATATTTATCATGGCCGACTTTCTTCTCATTAAGCGAGTCTGTATTATTATTGTCATTATCTTGCCTGTTCCTTTTATCCTTTGAAAAGCTGTTGTGTCCAGTAGTATCATGCCAGGCTGGAGTAAATGAATGTAATGGCAGGACCCTCAAATAGCAGTGATAACAGTGATGATGCTATACTGGGTAAAGAAGATCACATCTCCATCATAATGCAAGCTCAATTCACTTCTCTTGGGTCATTATCTTTGATGCCCTGTCTGTCGTGATGATCGTCCATTCCAAATCTGGCTTCCTCATGCGATAACCACCAGGGCGACTTCGTCAACGAGTACGTCGGCGAGCTGGTGGACGAGGAGGCGTGCCGGCGGCGGATCAAGAAGGCGCACGACGAGAACATCACCGACTTCTACTTCCTGACGCTGGACAAGGACCGCATCATCGACGCCGGCCCCAAGGGCAACCTGTCCCGCTTCATGAACCACTCCTGCCAGCCCAACTGCGAGACGCAAAAATGGACGGTCAATGGTGACACACGGGTTGGGCTCTTTGCCATCAGGAACATCACGGCAGGTAAGCAACATCTTGTCCAATCCACAGTGAGGCACGTTGTCCAAAGGGATTGGGGGGGGGGGGGGAGGTGGTGGTGGTGGTGTTCTGCTTTCGTCCAATCCACAGAGATATCACTTTTGTGTTCTGCAGTAGACTGGATCAAAGGGGACAGTTTGTGTAAAATAGCTTTGGAATATCATGACTAAGCCAGGATTGTCCGCATTGTTTTATGGTGTCTATTCCAGCATCACCTGAGCATCATTTGTGTCGAGGACATCATATTTAGTGTAACTTATTGCATTTGGTCTTTCTTTTCGTTTGGTGTTCCCGTACTGTCAACTAGTAAGTTTTCACTGCATTTTGTTGTGAAATATTTTTTGTTGGCCTCATTTACACCCAAAATGAGAAATGTATTGTTTAAAAAGAAAATTATTCAGCAGGCATATTTTGTACCGATACCCCCATGTGAACATATGTGGGCTTTTGCCCTCAGTTTGTTTTACCATGCATCAATCTGTTTTTTGTCTGCCCAAAATGGTAGCCCTTGTTCTCCTATATCCAATTTAGAGCTATCTTATTTTTTTTTTAATTGGTTTGATTTATAGTTACAATATTGTTTAAAGGTTTTCATTATCACTCTTTGCTGGATAGGAATGATCAGGGGAAGAAGTGTGTAATTGTAGGATTCTTTCTACAAATTGTCTTTTTCTCTGAAGAATTTGCATGCTTTAATCTCTTACCTGCAAAGTTCAGTAATAACCCCATTACGGAACAATTTGTTGAAAGCCTGGAAAATCTTTGAATTGGAATGCAGTTGCAATGTGCACGATAGCCCTGTATGAAAGGCATTTCCTATTATTATTTTGTGAGTGGTGATGTGCAGTTCATCCTCTGGTTTACATGGACATGTTGCTCTGACCCCAAAACATGTTCGGTTGACCTCGAGGAAAGAGAAAGACCTTGACCAAAAGAATACACAGCCATCTCCGTTGTCTGTGTATACTCTGTCGAGGAACAACTTTTATGACCATGTCACTTTTAATCACTTCCATCCTAATGCCCATCACTACCATGCAGTGCATTTCCCGTCATCACATGCACCCCATCCAGAGTACCTCATTTCTCTATCAATTATACTGATTCCATTGATGTACAAACAGGTGCGGAGCTGAGCTTCAACTACAACCTGGACTGCTTGGGAAATGAGAAGAAGAAGTGTGAGTGCGGAGCTCCAAACTGCAGCGGCTTCATCGGAGTCAGACCGAAGGTGAAATAAGTCTTTCATGCTCTTCTTTTACATACTTTCATCCTTTTGTTTTTCTTTGTTAACTCTTTATGTGCTACGTTCGCATATTCTACTCAAACCCACAAACCCATCGAAACAGATCGATAAGTCGCCAAATGTTTCAGCACAATGGAAGCGTCTGTCGCAATTCCATTCCTGCCTCATGTAGCTGGCATTTTATGTGGTGATTGACTATCTAGCGGTGCTCCATACTGGATTTGCAAGTAAATTCTAAGTTTCTTTCACTGTTTTGTGTCCAAAAGTCATGCCTCTACAATTATGTGTAGCTACTGGTCACTTGAAAGAAAAACAATTATAGATTTGTCATACAATCTACATCAAAGCAAAGTTTCACATTTTCTCTACAACTTTGCGCATTAAATTCCCAGGGTAACAAAAATCTATAAAGGTTACACATATTTAAAAAGCAGAATGTTTTCCCAAAGCATGACTATGTTGCTGTCTCAGAATAATGTGGCACACAGGGGGTTTACACCATGGCACATAATGAGTTACCGTAAAGTTCCGTGTATAAGACGCACTATTTTTTCGTCGGAAAACGTTGAAAATCGGGGGTGCGTCGTATACACGGGTACAGTCGAATCACGGAAAAAAAATCTGTCATGTACACCCAATTTTATAAGGCTAACTTGGGGCCATGTATGCCCATCGACGTTTGGAAGGTAAGCAATCACTAAAACTTGCGGATAAAAGAGCGATCTTTCAATCTGGACACACACAAAAGCTGCAAATACGAGATAAACTTACATCGGCCTTGTGCAGTAACGATGTATCAATCTGGCCATAGACAACAGCTGTAACAGCACTGCTGTACATGCTACCGATGTCAGTCTACCAAGCTACCAACAGCCAACCTAGTAGCTGGAATACGCGATGTACAGGTATCATTACTAAATTACCGATACCGTAAAACTTATTAATGTGCTAGTATCAATATGGCCATAGACAAAAGCTGTAAAATACGGAGTAGGATCGACACTATGTCACCGTAAATATGAACGATGTGTGAAGCATGCATGCATATCCATGTCGTTCGTTTGCTCTTTATTTCACGAGTGCGAAGCCAGCTAGGATACCATAGCTACACTGTAGCTAGCTAGCTAGCTAGCATGCAAGCCTTTGGCAAAGGCAGCAGCTGCAGAGAGGCTTTTGCAATGGACTCGCGTGCACACAGCGATCGGATCGAAGCGCGCTTGCCCGTTGCGCGCTGTGTGTGCAAGTCCATTGCTCTCTGTGAGCGTGTGCTGAAATTATAGCGAGCTGCCTTTTGCAAAAGGCTAGCACTGTGCATACAAGCATGGTACAAGAGACACACATGTTACTGGTAACATGTGCATGAGTGTAATTACCGTACGCACCGTACGTCTTGCCGTATGATCCCTCTGCTACACTTGTTGATGTTTTTCTTATCTTTCGTGATGAACCTTCCAGTCTGACATGCGTCAATAAGCGAGACACCCTCTGCTATGTATGACAGCAAAGATCGTACTGTACACTCATGAGTACGATATGCATGACACATGTACCATGATTTAAAGGCGAAACAATAGCAAGTGAGTACCGAGACAAGTCTCGCATTTTGCGTCTTCCATATTTTGTTGATGTCCGATGAATACCGTTAAAAGAAAATATAAAAGGAAACGAAAAATAGAGCAAATACATGCTGCATTCTAGGGAAATTTTGAGCTGAAATAATATGTATGACACACGCAATATTTGCGTGGACATTTTCGTGTTTTTTTTTTTTTTTTAAATTTTAGGTCCGAAATTAGGGGTGCGTCTTATACACGGGTGCGTCTTATACACGGAACTTTACGGTAATGGTTGATGTAATATATGTGATGCCTTATGAACCATAATATTAATAGTGAATAAGATGCACTCCCATATTCACACATTAGACATTTCAACATCAAATTATACCATCATACAGTGAGTAAAGAGTACTGTAAAACCAGAAATGTTCGGATTCATTTCCATTTCTCGAATTTCATGACAGCCAAGATATGCAAAATTTAAATGCACTCGAAAGTTCTTGTCTACATTTAAGGCATGGAATGCCAGTGCAATTTTGTGATAATTTTGTGCCGCAAAACAGGCTGTTGGCTCCAATTTGCAAGAATTTCATGCCGCAATAATATCTTGTTTTCCAGTAGATTATTTCTCTCATCATTAATCCAGTATGATTACATTTTAAAGTTCTAAACAGATGGACAACATTCAGAAGGCATTTCTCTTCGTTTTCCTCAAGGTCAAATGAAAGTTTTTGTTAACTTGTACCAACACTTCTTGGCTGTTTTCAGACGGCTGCCGCTGCCGCCCAGGAGGAGAAGTCCAAGCAGGCCAAGGACAAGAAGAGGAAGCGGGTGAGGAAGAGGAACAGGGCGGGGCCGCCCAAACTCAAGCACGAGGACGAGTGTTTCCGCTGCGGCGAGGGCGGAGAACTCATCATGTGCGACGTCAAGACGTGTCCCAAATCCTACCACCTGGACTGCCTGGGGCTCGTCAAGCACCCTTACGGTGAGACTCCCTCGTCCAGATTGACCAAAAAATTTCTTGTGCCGTTTAGTGCATTCTTGGATCTTATTAGTAATTCCTAAGGCATGAGCATAAATTGTTTTTTTAGTTTGTAGTGATTATAGGGTGTTATTATAGTCATATTTTATCTATTGTAGTAGACAGCTTTTATGCACTAATTTCATGCTTTCAAGAAAGTGATATTGTTGATCTGTGCAATAAATCAAATCATCAAAATGATCAACTCTGTTAGGAAAACACTGTATTTACTTTAGTTATTGCATTGACAATCACATAATACTTTCATAAAACTGATTTTGATCAGTGCAGTCAGTCAAATTTGTGAATTATCAGCCATCTATTTGCAAGTTAGATTTATTAGGTGCAGGACAGTGAACTTGAGCTTTGCGTAGAATGCATTTCATGCTAAGATCACACATGATAAGAAAATATGTTAAAATTGCCCTCTTGGTAGACAAGAAAATGTCGGTACTTTAACAGACATTTTCAGCTAACCGTGAGGAAAGAGAAAGACCTTGACCAAAAGAATACACAGCCATCTCTGTTGTCTGTGTATACTCTGTCAAGGAACAGCTTTCATGACCATGTCATTACTTTTTGTTTTTGAACATTCAGTATGAATATGTATATGAGTGAGATGATATATCATTGCCTCATAACTTGTCATATACTTTGTACACAAAAGTCTCGAAATTTGCAATTTGTTTTTTTGTTTTAATGCAATCGTAACCCAAGCTCAAAATCTAATATACACCAATCTGACTGATCATTATTTTGAGGTTATTCAGCTATGAATAATATTTTGTACACTATATAGCATAGAAATTCATTTTCATCAATTTTTTGTACATGATCAGTCGAAAATTGGGAGGTGATTACATCAGCTCACTCATTTGCATACTCATATCAACTGTTTGAGAACTGTTTCGCAAAAAATTAACAAAACTTCACAATGCTAGAACTTCCCTTTGTTCAAATTTTTGCTAATAAAATTGTACTCTTTTATTTTTTTTTTTCAAATGTGCTTGTAACTGGTGCTTAATTCCCTGTAGGAGTAATTTCTGTCTTTTTTACATTCCTGCTGAATTCTCTCTCATGCAGGGAAGTGGCAGTGTCCATGGCACCATTGTGACATCTGCGGGAAGGCCTCAGTTAAACTCTGCGTTGAATGCCCCAACTCATTCTGCAAGATCCACTCGGAGAACGTGACGGTAATCGTCAACGAGCGCGTCTTTTGCAAGGATCACGACCTCGCAGAGGTACAGAAGGCTGAGGAGGAGCGAATGAGGCGCGAGGCCGCCAAACTCGAGCAGGAGGTGGCGCTGCTGTCGCAGCAGCGCGACAACGCGCCGGTGAAGCGGGAGAAGCGGAAGTACCGGAGGCACGACAAGTCGGCCGAAGCGAGCGAGAACCAGCCCAAGGCGAGGCGGAAAAACAAGCTGAAGAAGAGAGAAGAGAAGCGAGCGAGGAAAAGACAGAACAAGGCAAAGGATGGTGAGACTGCCAAAAAAGAGGGAGTGAAGGAGGAGGAACAATTGGTGAACGGAGTGAAAGCTGAAGAGGAGGAGAAACCAGCGGAAGACGTGAGCGAAGGCAATGGACTCCAGCCGCTCAATAGCGACAGCGAAGCGGAGCTTGTCATCGACGAAGGTGCTGCGGAGAAGAGGGAGAAAGCCAAGAAGGAGAAGCAAGACAAACTCGAAAGCAATGGAGTCGACGACGCCAAAGAAATCAAGAAGCACAAAAAGAAAGAAAAGAAGGAAAAGAAGGAAAAGAAACACAAGAAAAACAAAGAGCATAAGAAGGAGAAAAAGGCCAAGGTCGATCGGAGAAAAAAGGAAAAAGTTGGCAAAAAGGACAGTAGAAAAGATGGCAAAATCAATGGTACTCATTAAAAGTGAGGGACTGTGAGGGGTGTAACATCGTACAGAGGCATGTGAAATGCACTTTGAATTTTGTGTATGAACACTTTTTAATTGGGAGGGAAGGGAGAGCATAGGTGTGTATGTTTTAACATAATTTTTGAAGTACATTGTAACTAGGGGCATTTTTCCGTTGTCTTAGTTTTTAACATGTTCATGTCCATTTTTTCATTTCACTCTCCATGTGTCCTTCCTATCCCTTTTCATCCACTCTTCACTTTTTCTTGCTCCGTCTGTAATTGATCGATCTATCTATCTATCAATCTACCTATTTCATTCTATCTCTTTGCATTTTAGTTTTTGTGTGCATCATTCATGCGATGTGACATTTCTGCAGCTGACAATGTTGAAGTTGTAGCATCTGTGGTTTCCCCACATTGACATTTCCGATACCGCACGTCAGAAGTATCGCCTTCAAAATGAAGCCATGCGCTCAATTTCTGCTGGATGGAAGCACTTACAATGCAAATTGCTGTTTTTCGCATGCCAGACAGTTTTGAAGTCTGCATGAATCGATCTCAGGTACTAAAAAAGTATCATCTCTTGGTCATGTGGTCTTGTCTCCTCAAAAGGCTAATGGTTTCATTTTCTTTTCTTTTTTTCTGCAGTTTACTTGAGTTGACATTTTAAAATTTTGATGCTAAAAGAGTTTTTTTTTAAAAAGAGTTACTGTGATTGTATTTGTGTGTTTGATGGTAAGAAAGGAGATCTAGTCCGGTGCGTGATGTAAAGAGCTGTAATTATGCGGAGGCCCTGTATTCAACAAAGATTAATAATGAGGGTCAGTGCATTAACATGCAAAGTAACCAATTGAATAGTTTCGTTTTTTCCAGTACTAATGAGAATGTAATGATTGGTTTATTGATAATGCAACAGAAACGATATGTCAGCTGGCAAAATGACCCACCTAATGGCTGTGAGCTGCTTTTTTTGTTTCTTTTTTTGGGGGGCAGAGAGAGTAAAATCATGTACATTTCAGTAAATATATAAATGAAATAATGAGAAAATGAATAAGAGAACTAACAGGTACATGAATTGGTAATAGAAATAAATGAGTAAGGTATACAGAAAATGTGGGTGCTAAAGTGAATTGCCACACCTTTTTTAAGGTACATTGCACTGTAGCATTCTCTTGTTAGCCATGAAGGCATCTCCCACATCTCTCATTTGCATTTCTTAGAGAAGTGGTTCCTAGTACTCGTGGGTTTGGCACGAAGAGATGGAGGCATACATCAAATTTAGTCTTGTAGTTTTTTTTTAACCACTAGTGAGGCATTTTGCTTCTGACTGATGTGGTTCAACTTGATGATGTTCATCGTACGAGTCATATTGTGTAATACAGTACTCTCCGCGTAATCGGGTATCGCTTAAGCGGGTACTCCGTTTAATTGGGTAGTAATGTCAGAATCAGTTCCAATGCACATTAAAATTACCTGATAATCTGGTTGCCTCTCCGCATAAATGGGTAAATAATTTTATTCTTATCTCATTTCTACCCACATTTCATCACATATATAACACTATAAGAAATCACGAATGTCAAATTTTCCACGGCTAATCGCATTCTCTGCTTAATTTGCAAAGCAGACCGATCATTATTTTGGGGAGTGATTAAACATGAAAGCACGTGTACACGTACCGACTTGTCACACGTAAACGAACATTGCACGTGTAGCTGGCACTCACAATTGCATAGACAGACAGGTGTTTAGTGAAGTGTACACCGCCTGTACATGTACATACACATTGTGTGTGTCCATTGTGTATGAGCCGGGTTCTTCTGTTAATCGGGTACTCCGCTTAATCGGGTAAGAAACGCTCTGCCCGAGCCTACCCGATTATGCGGAGAGTACTGTAGTATTTTGTCCCTCTTCAATCCCCCCCCCCCCCACACACACACACACACATTGACCAACCAACACAGGGATGAGTTGAAAGTTCAATGCCCTCCCTGTCTTCTTGTTACACATAAAATCCCTCTGTTGTATCTGATGTTTGTTATATTATGAACTATGGACTTTGGTTGTTATTGTTTTATTCTAACCTAGGGAGGATTGCATTTGGAGTACGAAAAGAATCTATCTCATCATTCAGTATTGAAATGACTACACAACAGTAATAGTAAACGAGATGAAATATGTACAGTTTTTTTTTTTCTTTCAAGGCCCATGCAACTTCTCTTGACCATTACATTAATTTTTTTCCCCTTTATGCATTCAGAACGAAAGGTAGTGAGATATTCACTTGATTTTTATTTTCACTGATAACAGGTATCCTACAAGCACATTCAGGAACAACTGTTCTAGGTTTTGCTTTTGCCAATCTATTCAGAGAATTCACTGGAATCGTGTAATAATGTGGGTAATTTTGGTAGTCAACTTGTCTTCATAGCACCGTATATCTCATTATGAACAAGATCTGATTTTAAGTATGGTCATCATGTATGCAGGACTATTTCAATTCATGCTTGTCAGAAAGTAATGCTCTCTTGCTTTCAAATTTACTAAATATTCAGGGAAAGGAAATGCACGAATGGTACACTGGCCTTTCTAGAAGTCAAAGCATCTATAATGCACTGTTTGAGGCGGTGGCAAAGTGTGAACAGGTAACAGCTTTTTACTGAAAGCAGCTTCTCATTGGCTATGCACCAATAATGTACAAATTTGACATCACAGAATTTGTCATGCAGTGACAGATGTAGATTGGCTCATATGGACATGGTATCTGCATTCATTGAAATAAATATACAGTCAACCTCGCATAAGTCGAATAGTCGCCTGAGTCGAAGTCTTTTCAAGTCCTCTCTTTATATTCTGATAATTTTATTACCTCATAAGTCAAAATTGTCAGAGCTATTTTTTGCGGCCAAATAAATTCGACTTGGGCAAGATTGACTATGAATAATGCTGCATCCAATATTGTGCAAATTCCGAGTAATTGACACTCACACTACCTACGACTTGCCACTGTACAGCTGGAGATTTAGGCGCTCTGTGGATGAACTGCTGCAAATGTACAGGTGTGCACTGGTGTGTTAATTACTTTCTCTTTTTTTCTGGTGTGTGATTTCTGTTTCCCCCTTTTTTTTTGTAATTTCTTTTCAAAATGTGCTTGTTGAACATGAATTCTTACAATAGGCCTAATTACTTGGACACCGCGTTCCAGCAAAGACAGGATAAATTCAACACTCCTTTTATTTGCTGAGGCACCTAGCTTAATCTGCCATGCTTTTTCATCACATTCAGTAATCCATCAAACCAAACTGGACCTTGTTGTAGATTAGCAAGCCCACTCAGGTTAGCAATGAGCCTCAGTCCAACAGGAAAGCCATAGTGACACAGCAGGGATTAAGGGGATTAGGTAATCTATATTTGTTGACAATTAGTTTCCAGACATACGTATAAGCTCCAGTTGGCAAAGAAAGCACTCCTGCATGCATGCCAGTTCAAAAAACAAAACAAAAAGCACCGTAAGGGTTGAGAGAAGCATTGTCTCATGTAATGTCACGATGAAATTCCAGTGTCGACATTTCAAAGGAATCAGTCCTTGCTTTAAGACTATCATGTGTACAATAAGCCACTAAGGTGGGTGGTGGTGTTGTTGTTGATGCACCTCAAACACAACAACAACAATAGCCACCTCAGTTTTATTCTTTCTCACAAATAGGGCAACTGTAAGGTGACATCATGTCAAACAATTTGTTTTAGAAAAGAATTGAACTAGAAACATGTTACTTGTGTTAAAGTGGAAAATCAGAGCACATTGTGGGTAAGAACAGTATTATGACACTCGATGAGTCTTTGAATCTGATTGTTCTGGTCGTGTTAATGTGTGGGATAAAGCTGAATGATGTATCGGACTACTGCTGCTTGGGTGTCGGAATTTGCAGGTGTAACTTGGTATGTTCTTGTCGATTTATGTCGCAGGCAAAACAAATTCTTGATTCACTATTCGCCTGCATTAAATGCTTGTATTTCATAATGTATGTATAAATAGATATGTTAAATTTTCATTTTGATCTTCAAACAGTAACTAGTATGTACTCTTCAAAAGGACTAGAAAATAAATCTTCATCTAATGTTCAATGCCATTACTGAATTCAGTTTAACATGAAATGTAAAGTGAAAATATATTGACTATCTCTCAAGCTTTCAGATGCGAAATGAAATATTTTTTAACAGCGAATGTATCAACTGTCATCCTCGCCTAAATCAAAATTGAGTAAAAATTCACACAAGTCGTAGGATTTTCTCCGATCTGTTTGAATTTGACTTTGGCGAGGTTGAATATACTTTCTTGTCTATCTCTCACATGAGTTCAACTCTTAGATTGGCTGCATGAAGGGGGTTGAAAAATGGGAGAAATTGCATCCAATTTGTAAATATGAGAGAAAAATGGGTGATAAAAATATGACTACCATCACATTGAATGCGAAAGACAGGGATCTTGGGTGTTAGTGTAATTGTTCTGTTGTCATTTTGAATAGGCACAAATTGTCACTATTACTTGCAACATGCTGGTGTTTTCTCCTCATCACAAGTGTAAGTTAAAGGAGACTTTCCCCACAAAATGAGAGAGGCTGCCAATAGATAACAGATTGTGAAGTCAAATTAATTATCCAGCATATTTTTTATTTTCCAGTGAGCACCTCAAACAAGTTCAGAAAAACTGCTGTGATCATGTGATCGTGATGTCACTTCCTCCTCTCTAACCTTGCGAGGACAGGCCAATTTAGCTCTAGCACGCATCATCCATAGACCCCTGCCCAAGTATATGAGCAACCCTGCACACTGGCACTGGTCCGACGGTCCCTGACCAGCACAAATCACTGTCGGGACCAGTAACTTTTTCAGGAATGGACCAGTAAAAAATCGAAAAACTGGGAAATCTACTGGTCCATGAGAAATGTCGAAAAATAGGTTAGTGTGCAGCCCTGATATGAGTACAAAGTGTGATGTCATAGCCATTCATCGCCATGGAAACTGTTTCTAAACGACCTCACCTGACCTGGTCTGTGAACACTATTGTTGCTAACCATGCTCACACCTGGTTTTAACCTAAGCTGTAACAAAAGACTGATATCATTATTGTGGTTATCAAAGTTACACTATTGAGATTCTGTTGTTAAGCAGTTTCTAAGAAATCGACTGCCTTCTTTGAAGAGAGACTAAGAGTTTACAGTTTACCAGTAGTTTTTAAGCAGAATCATTACAGATAATTGGCACTAACAAAATATTTGGAAAAGGCAGAGTATTCGATATAAACAGGAAGTGTTTTTGGTCTTATGACCTAAGATGGAAGGGTACACATTTGTAGATGTTCCTCATCATGACTGCTAAGAATAGCTTATTTTCATTTGTAATTTGTTCATATTTTCACCAATACATTGCTGTTTTCTCTTGAGAAGAAATGCCATGAGTCTTGTGTTTGCCATATTTGCCCATTTCCTTGTTTGTTTTACAAACTCTAGAGATCGAATGAGGCAGCTGATTGTCGGGATTTTCTATCATTTCGATTAGTCTTAAGAAATCGAGAGAAGCACCAGTTTGTGAAACTGATGGTCGTGTGTAGCTGTGCTGAAAAAGATGCTTGGGAGTTGTTTGTTTGTTTGCCACAAAGCATCCCTAGAATGTAACATTGTTACAGATGTGTACATGATTGAAGCCTGTTTTCAGTGTAAATATTTAGATTAAACTCATCAGCCACATTTCAAATCAACAATTGTCAATTCTTTATTATTTTCTTTTCACACAGTTGTTCAAGGCTGTGTGAAGGATTTTTGTGTACTAACACTGGCAGGGTTTGTATCGATCACTGTAGTTATTTGCGAGATTGATCACAATTTGTATATGAAAGCCATTCATACTTATCCTGTACACATGTGTATAGTTCTACATCATTAGGTGGGTGGTAAATTTTTATTAGTATTATTTCTTTTTTAATTCAGTGTTGGTAAAGATTGTTTGTCTGCCAAGACTGGGGAATTGTGATGCATTTCTCGATTTGTGACAGAAGAGGTCGATTAAAGGAGAAAAAAAGAAAGTATCGGTTGCAGATTTGTAGAAAAATATATGATTGTTTCGTGCAGGTTTCTTTTGTGATTCCAGACAATAGCCATATGTGCAATGCACCTGCTCGTAATGCTTACATGGAGAGAATTGTTCAAGGCTGTGTGAAGTGTGAGTAAGCGCGTGTATGTGTGTATATATATATATATATATATATATATATATATATATATATATATATATATATATATATATACAGTATATATATACAGTTAACAACAAAATTATTCATACCCCTGAGAAATTATTAGTTTTGAGCAGATTTCTTACAAGTGAAAGATGGAGTGATAGTGATAGGGTGTTATATCTCAATATTTCTATTGTTATGTAAATGGGGTGAAACTGGAATGAATGTCAATTTATAGAGGACAAATAAGAGTAAAAAGTTAACACCCAATCACCATCACTCCATCCTTCACTTGTAAGAAATCTGCTCGAAACTAATAATTTCTCAGGGGTATGAATAATTTTGTTGTTGACTGTTTATATATATCTTGGAATTTTCCACGTGTTGGACTTCGAATGTTATAATTATAAGAAGAATGAGTCTCAAATACGCCATCTGTAGATCCAACAAGAAGGTTTTTATTCACAAAATTTTCAACCCGCCTCGGGCCTTCGTCAGTGTAGTGTATACTAGGACAATGATAAGTTTTTGCAAACATGAATCATAACAACATAACAATGCTCTGCGCGTCATGAGCGCAGAGCGTTGCCCTGGAGCGTTGCCCTGGAGCTGTTGCCAAATCTGTGCCCATATGCTCACATCTGAAAAAGTAGAGCTAACCCCTGGCTTCTCTGTTTCTACCCCTCACGCCACATGCGACACCCAAAATGTGGTTTACTGCATTTCATGTTCCAAATGCCCTAACGCGAAATACATTGGAAAAATACTAGGTACTAAGTTCAGACTTCGTTTCAACAATCACAGAAATTCGATTCAGCACAACTCATCACTACCAGTTGCCAAACATTTCAACTCAGGCAACCACTCAATTCAGGATCTGCAATTCTGTATCATCGGCACTAATTTCAAAGACAGAGAAGCCAGTAAATAAGCAGAAATGAAATTCATCATCCAAACCAGGTCTTTTGAAACAGGACTCAACAAGGACCTTGGATGGCTAAGCAATTTCACCTTCTACAAGAAATGAAGCTCTAAGAATTTGAGACTGGACCTACATATGTATATTTTTTAATTTAATGGAATTTTGATTATTTATTAGAGCTAATGTTGAGGTTTCACTATGTTTGCATCGACTATTTTCATGCAATTACCTATTTATGCTAATTATGATATCCTGATTATCCGCAAATTTGTCTTAATCTTTATCATCACAGTAAACAGATGCTCTGATATTTTCTTACAATCTCTTCTTTATTTGTAATTAATGCTTGATATGCATCATTACATACTTTTCTTCAATGTTTCTCTATGGAAAAATGGAGTCGTAAAAGTCTAATATTACATGGACGTATAACAATATATTTGTATATAGTATATATATATATATATATATATATATATATATATATATATATACATATATATATGTATATATATATACATATATATATATATATACACATATACTCGGAACTTTTGTTGTTTGAGTTGAGTTTTTGTTGAGATTATACTGTACATCATTTTCTACCATACCCCTATTCTCCACAAGTGCTGCTTAAGCTATAGGCCTTTGAGATGTATCAATGCCCTCCTTGACAACGCTCCAGGGCAACGCTCTTCGCGCATGACGCGAGAAATACGGATGAACCTGCAGTCAACCGCTTGAACTTGTTTCAATACTTCTGTCTAAAGCTCTTCCTTTGAGGATATCGAGCACTCTTCATAGTAGGATAGAATTATATATATATATATATATATATATATATATATATGATAGATATTTTATTATATTATATTATATTATATATATATATATACATATATATATATATTCATCCATGACGAAGGGGAAGGCTCCCGAAAATTTGGATTTTGAATTAAAATCATGGCAATTGGCATTTAATGCATTCCTCTATTGTGACATTCTTACTATTTCTAGTACTGCCAATACGCAGAACAAATACTAATGTGGTACATGTAGTATGTGTAGATTGAGGACTGTACCATCAATCCAATTTAGGGGAGATTGGCAGCAATGCAAAAAAGTGGTTGTACATGTACAATATATGGGATGTGCATGAAAAACGGGTTAAGGGGGGGGGGGGGATGTGCGTATACATTGTATTTGCTTTTTCTTGAAAAAAGCTGTATTATCTCATTAACATACAGAACTTAGTGGCACAAAGTGCATTTTGTGCTCTTGTCGAGTCAATGCTTCATTGAGCCCATATTAACGCATAATTTTTCATAAAGGGCAATATTTGCATTTTTTAATATCTTTTTAAAGCAAATCCCCCTTAACTGTCATTTATTCCACATTTCCCCTTATGGCTGGAAATAATAATATATATGTACAATGAAACATGTACATGTATATCATTCACACACAGGACCTTCAGTTTGATCTATGCCTATGTCTCGGTTTAGAAAGAAGGAATGTTTTTGCCTTTGAAATGACATTGATGGCATAGTGACCCAACAAAGATGGCTCTGCTGGTTTCTCTTGAGTCATGAACCAGGGACCCACTCATTGGTATACCAACTCTGGGAAACTTGCAACCTACAAAGTTCACATTATGGACCAGTCAGCGAGGCGTAATGTTTACATAGCCAGTCACACATGGCAGCCATTTAATAAGTTCATATATCTTATTTACAAAATCACATATTTAGGAATATACAGTACATCATCATCACTGTCATACATTGTGGATGGTCACACCCCATAAAATTATACATGTACAATGTATAACTAGAGAAGCACTCTAAGAGCGCAGACCTCCGCCAAGCACGCAGCTCATTTCCACTACTGATCTTGTTCTCCCATAGAGATACATGTATCAGTGATTTCCACCCATACGTACTTATAGCATTGTGTGCTGAAAGTCGCCCGATTTTCCAATATAGAAGCCTTTGTTACGTCATAAACCCTCAGCTGCATGGCACGCCTCGCCCTAGCAGAAACTAGAGCACGCACTTTAGTGCGCGCATGCAAACCTCAATACGCGCAGCCTGAACTCCCAAGTTCATTGACCCTACCTGCCAAAATGTCAAAAATCCTTCATAAATTCCCAAAAAATTCTCGGATCACTACCAAAATTTAATCATCTGTTACTTGTATCATTCTAAAACTTGCACTTTTTGAGTTATTTTGCACACGTACAAACTAACTAACTAACAAACGAACTCACAAACAAACGGTAACGAAAACATAACCTCCTCCCTTGGCGGAGGTAATTAGGAAACAATAATCTGATGAAGTGTAACATGAATTATGGCAAATACTTTGGATACATATTTCATGAAATGAAATCATTAAGAATGTCAAGGTCTCAGATAGGTGGAAATAAGCATTACAAGAAACTTGTCTCATTTGATTGTAATTCTTGAGTCTTCCCTGCTTTCTTTTTTTTTTAACATTTCTAATTCCACACATTAATTATTATGCAGGGAGCAAAAAAGAAAAGAAAAGAAAAAAACAAAAACAAAAACAGCATACGTGCTGCAATTTCAGCAGCTTGTTTGTAGGGCCTACAATGTACTACATGATTTGCATTCTGTTTGAAGCATTATGAAGCATTGCATACACTGAGCTCTGAAGTTTCCCCAATTCTGCAGGAGACTTCCCGAATAAATTAGATGCTTCTTCTTGTTTTGAGAAAAGAACATAAATGTCTCGCTGATTTAAGTACTGAATTTGCCCATCACACATCCAATCATCCTTGGATGGGACTTTATCACCAACCAGAATGCATTCAATTCTTCTGCATCATTCAACATGCCTGGTTCCATCATCCCTTTCATCGACCGGCAGCAGCGTATAGGCCTACCAAGCCCCACTGAAGTATAAAGTTTCTTGTGCGGGACACTCATATTTTGCCCATGTGTGAAATCCATGTCCACGGAAAATTGGCTTCTCTGCAGTTCGACATTGTACCAAGAGACTACGATGGCTACTTTGAATCAGCTACACAAGATCACATTCCTGTCATTGGTGCCAGATCCTTGCTTAAGCCTCAGGATCGTCTTATTCTGGTATGTCTCGTTAACCCCTCGAATGAAGCAGCGAACTTGCCTGCAGACACATGTCTTGGACAGTTTTTCTCACTGACAGGAAACAAAGAAGAGGAGTACGAGATCATGAATGTTACTGCCGATACAGAGACAAAACTGAGGGACAAGTCACTATCAGCCAGTGTTCTCCCTTCTAAACTCTCAAAGTCAGAGTACGAGAAAGCAGAGCATCTACTCCAAGCCTATAGTGACATTTTCAGTGCAACATCCCATGATATCAGCCGGACTGATCTTATCCATCACCACAGTAACACGTCAACCAAAACTCCCATACGACAGAGAGCTTACCGAACTTCTCCAGCAATGCGAGTGGCAAGTAGAAATATACAAGTCAGTGAGAATGTGGGACGGCCTAAGAACCTACAACTGTACATGCATAAAACAAACTGCACTTCATAATGAACTGAGACAGCCAAAATCAGATTTGCTGTCTTACATCATCATTATTATTATCATTATTATTATCATTATTATTATTATTATTATTATTATTATTATTATTATTATTATTATTATTATTATTATCATCATCATCATCATTATTATTATTATTATTATTATTATTATTATTATTATTATCATTATTATTATTGTTGTTGTTGTTGTTATTATTACTACTATCATTATTATCATTATTTTTGTCTCCACTGGTTTAAAAAAAGGGGGGTCCGAAGAGAATTCTTGACCAGCAGCCCCATCCAGTGGCGGCTATAGTGACAGAGTCTTAGATTTAGGGTCAGAGAGAGTGAAGCAGTCTTACCATCAGCTCTACACAGTGCACTCTATTTGAGGTGAATTTTATCCTCACAGAAAAGCCTTCCTGTATTTCTGACATGACAGTTGAGAACCTAGAGTTGTCCCCTAGCAGTGCATATACCTGGATGATTGATGATTGAAACCGCATGTACATGTACATGATCGTACTGTGATAGTGCACAGAATACACAGAATAGAAGCGTGCAGATCTAGGCTGTACGACGTTTAGTTCACTAGTTGGTGTGGCAGAAGAGGAAATCCCAGTGGAGGGATTCGTCAAGGCCTCGGTATTGATTGGAAATCATTGTGCTATGGTTGGGTTCATCATAGTGAACAAAGGAATTGTACATGAACTGGAAAGTAAGATTACCTTATCTTACTGGGGAGTAGTGCTCTCACGGTGCTATTTGACCAGGAGATAAACAGGGATTCTGATCTTGTGGCTGCCCGCCTCAGATTGTCAGAGCAAGATTGCCATGACAGGACACATCCGTAAGTCAGAAGAGAGAAGTGTTCACAGGGTCAGCCCTGGAAGTAGTCCCACCCAGGTTGATACGATGACTTCGGTGTCATTTTGGCGACTGTGAGGACTTGGACAATGTGAGGACAAGGACAATTCACTGGACGGTGAATTGTGGCTGATAGGGTCAGGGACAGTGCCAAAGCAAGAAGCACTAGAAGACAGTGGAAGGCTGCAACTCACCCCGCACCCCTGGCACACATTTGTTAGTCATCAATAGCAGCAAGAAGGATGTAGTGTTGCATCCTAACACAATTTTGACCAATGTAGATGAGACTGTTAAAGTAAAGTATCTGAAGTACTCGTGGCAGAACATTGAGGGTTGCCGGAACATGATGCGAGGCCAGCTATGACACCAATTGAGCATGATGAAGCCAAACTGGAAAGTGGGCACAGTAAATCAGAAAGAGAGAGATTTACCACTAAGAATGGCTAGGCCATTTTACTATCTGCTGGTGTTTGTCAGCAAGGGAACAAGATGAGACACAGGTAATTGCCTTATTACTCCAGGTGTAGCATTGCAAAAGTGCAGCAGTAAAGTTGTCCCCAGTATATTTGACCCTGCAGATGCCCCCTTCTGATAAGTAACCCCCCCCCCCCCCCCCCCCCGCCCCATCATCAAGAGTGGAGTAGTCTGCAAGTAGCTTAATTTGCATATTTAATCCCAGGCCAGCTAAGAGCTGCTAGAGAGTTTTTTGTGGGTGCACACAGATCCCAATAATTTGCCATTGTTCTAGCTGCTCTACCAATGTGAACATCTCCCACTGAGCATCTCCCCAAACCCGAAATGTGCCCAGAAACTCTGCAGCCTGAAGGTTCTGCAAACATGGAGTCAGCAGAATTCTTGTAATTTTGTAACTGGACACCCACACACCAGTTACTGTGCATTCCTTATGAGCACAGGCTAGATAGCCAGGGTTTATTTATTTCTTAGTGGAATAAAAAGAGATGAAACATAACTTTGGCCTATGAGTGCGTTTATCCTGCATCACATTTTGGCGTAGTCGGCAGGTTATGCCTGACACTCAACTCAAACCCTGGCTGCCGGTGAGCGGTGCGTGACCCCTGATGACTCCCTGCTGTGACACCAACCGATGGCCTGCAGTGACTGCTGACCCACCTCCAAGTTTCCTGTGATGAAAGTCTGAGGGAGGCTGACTTCTCGCTCTTCTGAAGGATGGTGCATCAACAATGGCTGAGTGTGTGACTGATGGCTGGTTCCCTTCTACTCTTCCAAGAAAGATGACTCCCTAGTTACTGTAGTCTATAACAGTAGTTGTTTATCTGTGTACTCAAATATTGTTTTGAGTCAGTTGTGTTTTCCATTTTGTTTACTTTTGTCCTGTTCTCCCTTTCTTTCCATTATGTCTCAAGATAAGCCGGATTTTGAGAAATGGCTGGAGGAGATGGTAAAGATGATGGAAATGATGAAGGCTGCCATGGACAAGAAGGAACAAGAAGCAAAGGTGGAAAAGGAAGAGTTAGAAGAGCTGAAAAAGTCAGCCAGAGAGGATGCTCCATCATCAGTAGGAGGTGATCAAGCCACTCCGAAGTACATCCCATAATCCACTACCAGACCAGTCAATGACGAGGACACTCTACATTTCTGCAGGTAGGAAGCTGGAGAGGTTCAGCGGTCGGCCCGAAAGGTCTGGTGATCCTACTGCAGAGGATTGGATAGAAGATGCCCAAATGGTAATGGCGTCCAAGAATCTCCGGCCAGATGAACAAGCAGCGTTCATAATGGAGCATCTCTTTGGGAAGGCTCGCCGTGAGATCCTGGGTAGAGGTGAGGATATCAAGACATGTCCCCGTAAAATTTTCCAGGTACTGTCCAAGGTTTTTGGCGATACCAGTAACCTAGCTCAGCTTCAGCAAAGGTTTTATGGGTACCGTCAAACAGAGGGGGAAGATATTGTGTCTCTTTCCCTCGAGCTTGTCAAGCTGTTTGACAGGATGGTTCTCCTTGATTCCACCCTCAAGCACACCAGGGAAACCCAACTCAAAGATTGCCTGGCAGAAGCGGCTAGGGATGAAGGGATGAGGATGGAGCCGAGGTGTCTCTCTAGTGATCATCCACAGATATCCTTTTTTGACACCAGGGATCGGGTCTTGGAACTCATGGGTCGGAGAGAGGAGAGAAGAAAGGGGAAGCGAGACATCACAGTGCAAGGCATGAACGTCAATGACAACACAGAAGACACTGTCCGCCAACAAGCCCAGTAGATCGCTGCTGAGCAGAAACACATTGAGTCCCTGCGCATCCTTCTTTCCAAGCTGCAGCGACCATCATGACCTAACGAGGGAAACATACAAAAATGTTGGCTCTGCAAAGAATCAGGACATTTATGAAAAAAGATTGCCCCAAATCACATGCATCCAGAACAAATGACCAAACTCCAGCCTCACATCCTTCTTTGCAGACTACTCAGCAGTCGTCAAATTAGGTCGGCCTGCTACTGAGAGCCAAGTGGTGGGCGAGACAGTGTTAGAGGGAGGCTCAATTATAAAACGAGCGGTGGGAGACTGTCCGGAGGTAAGCATCAAGCTTGGTGACACAGAGGTCAGATGTTTGATAGATACTGGAGCTGAAGTCTCTACGGTTTCTGCAAATGAAAATCTAGCTCAGGATTTTGAGCTAGTGAATGTGTCGTCAATCACCCAAATCTCTGCGTTACAAGGAGCAGTCATACCCTTCATTGGATACATTAAGCTCTCAATTACAGTCTTCAGTCATGCACGATCAAGCAGGTTATCAAGCGTATGAGAAGGTGTTTGCTCTCGCAAGGACCAGGTGCTATTGGCCAGGTATATCATCAGACATTTCAGACTACTGTCTGAAATGCCAGAGATGTACTTTGGCCAAAGCAGGGAAGCGTCTCCATCACACAATGGGATCTCTAACAGCTACAAGGCCCCTTGAGATACTTGCCATAGATTTCACAATGCTGAAATATATAATCAATCACATCCCAGCATCATGGCAGATGTTGCTTAGTCAAATCTTCTTATCGTGCAGATGGGTTATGTGGGACACAAACCCTCAAGCAGGGAAGTGTGTAACATTGCAAAAGTGCAGCAGTAAAGTTATCCCTAGTATATTTGACCCTGCAGATGTCCCCTTCTGATAAGTAATTCCCCCCCCCCCCCATCATCAAGGGTGGAACAGTCTGCAAGTAGCTTAATTTGCATATTTAATCCCAAGCCAGCGAAGAGCCGCTAGAGAGTTCTTTGTGGGTGCACAAAGACCCCAATAATTTGCCATTGTTCTAGCTGCTCTACCAATGTGAACATCTCCCCCTGAGCATCTCCCCAAACCCGAAATGTGCCCAGAAAATCTGCAGCCCAAAGGTTCTGCAAACATGGAGCCAGTAGAATTCTTGTAATTTTGTAACTGGACACCCACACACCAGTTACTGTGCATTCCTTATGATTACAGGCTAGGTAGCCAGGGTTTACTTATTTCTTAGTGGAATAAAAAGAGATGAAACGTAACTTTGGCCTATGAGTGCGTTTATCCTGTGTCACACAGGCCAATGAAGATGTATGCTCGTAAGATGACCACGCCGTAGGAAAATATGAAATGATACTCCATGAAATAAAACTATCTTCAGAGAAGATAATTTGGATGCCATACATACAGAAGGATCGATCCTAATCAAATGACAAGAGTGAGACAACTTCTTCAAGACCTTGTAGACAGAGGTATCATCCGCAGCTCTTCAAGTCCATTTGCAACCCCAAAAGTGTTGGCCTGTAAGAAGTTCGGCTGCCCTCAGGCTATGCATTGACTATATGCAGTTGAATGTTATCACAATTAAAGATTTGTTCCCGCTCTCGAGAACTAAAGAGACTTTGGAGGCTTATCTGGAGCCAAGTACTTCTTATTCCTAGACTTGTCCCATGGATTTTTTCCAGTAACAATGCACGAGCAGTCCATCCCACTTATAGCATTTAGAGTCCCTTGGGGTCTATACGAGTTTCTTAGCCTTCAACTTCAAGGTCTACTTAACAGTCTGGGACCGTTCCAATGAGTAATGGAGCAGACCTGTTGGTCCTGTATCCAGATGATGTGGTGGTGTTTTCCACACATTTGATGAGCATTTTTCTATGCTGAACGAGGTATTTCAGAGATTGACTCAAACTGAAAGGATTAAAATGAAGGCTCTTCAAGACAGATGTCTGGCATCTGCATCATGTAGTCAGTACAGAAGGTTTTGCATTTAACCAGGAGAAAGTGGAACACACAATGAGTTGGCCTGTGCCCCCGACATCCACTGAACTGAGCTCCTTCACCAGGCTAGCCTCACACTACGGGTAGCTTATGAGTCGGTTTGCCATTATAGAAGCACCCCTACAACAACTGGTTGGAAAGAGGTTGTCTCATTGCAAAGCGGGGAAGAAAGTCACGAACTCAAGAGACATTACAACTTTCCAGTGGGCAGATGAAGGACAGGAGGCCTTCCAAATGCTCAGGACTATGCTACCTTAATCCTCTGTCCTTGCGTATCCACACTACGACAAAATATCTTTTTTTGGAAGTGGATGAATCTCTCAAGGGTAAGGGAGCATGTCTCTCACGGGCTGATGAGAATGGAAAATTGCACCCCATCTCTTACGTAAGTCAGAGACTACTGGAGGGGGGAGGGGGAGGACTGGAAAGAAATATCCAGACTTCTTGAGTTTTAAGATAGAAGTGTTAGCTTTCAAGTGGGCGGTGACAAAGAAGTTTCAGAGATACCCGCTCTATTCTCCATGCATGGTCTTCACTGACAACAATCCCCTGGCTTGGTGCTACTGGACAAAGGTGGGTTGCGCAGTTTGCTCTCTTCCATTTGCAGATCTGTTACCAGCCAGAACAGCTGAATTCATGAACAGACGCTCTTAAGTCATCAACCCAGCAACAACAAAGCAATATGGCATTGCTAACCCATGATGTATCGCCTGGCATGGCTGTTGAGCCACTAGAGATCCTAATACTCATGAGGAGTTGGCAGAGATGCATCAACAGGATGAGCATCTGGGGATTGTGTCTAAATGCTTAGAGGTGGGTTGGAAACCAGGAGATCCAGTAGATCATCTTCTCACTCGGAGGAAACAGGATGGTTGCGACAGTTTCCTAGGTTAGTTGTCACCAATGGTGTCATGTACTGACAGGTGAAAGGTGAAGAGATGGACCCACTTAGACAATTGTTGGTACCTAGATGTCTCTGCTGGAAGAAATTAGAACAGGCCCACGACCAACCATGGGGGCACCAAGGAGTCTACCGGACTACCAGCATCCTGAAGACTAGATTCTTCAGGCCTGTGTTGCATCAAGACATGAAAGCCTATGTGACGAAGTGCTTCTCTTGCACCATTGCTAAGGCTCCTAGTCTAACTATCCACACTCCTTGTAGACACTTATTAGCATTTCAACAAATGGAATTACTGGCCATAGACTTTGATTTGAAACAAATACTGGCTGGAGCAAATCATTTTTGATAGGGCTCCATTTCATTTGCATCTTCTTCCCTATGAGAAATACAACAACAAAATACCTAATTCTTAGACACAAGCATTTCTTTCAATGGAAACAATACCCCCAAAAAGCATACAAGTATCTATTATCGTAGAAACAATGCCATCTGTTTTCGTCATTAGAATCTCTTCCATCTCCAATGTCTGCGGAAAACGGTCACAACACATCCACATACTGTTTGCTGTCCATGTACCTTCAGCACAAACGATGAACGAAACTCCTTCACAAAAGTTATGAGATGGCATTTTGAGATGTACAGTAAGTCATGTTTGAGCTTTCGGTGCATGGCACTGGTCCATCAAAAAATCCTCTTCTTCAGGATGTAGATGACCGTCGCTAGAAAGAGGGCAAGGGCAAGGAATATCAGCAGCTTGTCGGTCATCTCCCTCCGGCCGTACTTGGTCAGGAGGTTACGGCTAGTGTGGATCACCCCGGCCATCCCTTTGAATTCCTCGTGCGTCTCTTGCAGGGTACCGGATGATTTGACTGGGGGGAAATATTACACAGAGAGGAAGAAAACTACAACGCTAAGACCTGGAGCTAAAATTCTACAGGGCTAAACGTGTTTTACTGTCTACATAGATTTCAAGTCGTTATAATTCACAGCTTCACTAGCATGCATCTTGCGGGATAACATTTTTCTTTTGTAATATAAGCATTCAAACCCATTTCTTTGCTATAATTAGATGTAATGACAAGAAATGTGAGGGGCTGCCTTCATTGACACCAAGTTTTAAGATCATCATCTCTAGAGTAGCTTTCAAAGAAGAGAACTTGTGTGCACTTATCTTGTTTCACACATAAAGTACTGCTCAATTACTACCATGTTATCCATTGTTCAGCATTGAAATGTATTCAAATTATCAGAAACTCCCACATTCCTTGTGATACAAGGATAAGTTGTATTAGAGAAGAGCCAGATTCAAGACAGATGACTGAGTGCTGTGTCAAAAAGCATGTTTTTGATGTATCACTATTCTTTGTGGCAGCCCACTCTCGCTTATTCAGTTTTCTTTTTATTTCTTTTTGCATTGAAAGTCATACGAAAGCATGCTACTATCCTACATACATGGATGAACCTATCTCTATCTCTGTTAAAATGGTCAGTGAGTTCTGAACCTACCTAATGTCTGATTGGTGATGTTGCTTCTCTCAACGTTGGCTGCCATCATCCGATTCAGACTCAGGAGGTTTTCTGTGATGCTGCTCGCAGTCTTGGCAAGATCTTCTTTATTCTTCCTGTTGGGCAACAAGGAAAAAGGCAAGTCATAGTGGTCTAGTGTGCTGTGGATACCTGACTGTGAGTTGATCCTTGGTTCAAGCCCTGGGCACAACAACAGTATCCAAGCACACTAAATCCTCTTTTCAAGAGGATGAGTGGGTGAGTAAGTATTCTCTGTAGTAGATCCAGATTCTTAAGGATCACTCTTTTAAGAGAGCCACACTGGCTCCCAATTTGCCAACGAATATCTTAATAAGATCTTGCTGATTGTATACAAGGCACTCACGGGTCAAGCCCAAAGTCATTTTATAGGACATTTAGTACTCAAATCTCCCAAACACACTCACTCAAAACCTGTGCAGTTCTGAAGATATCTACTATCACAAATCCAAACATGTAAAACTAAAATAACATAAGGAGAAGAAGCATTTGTCTGCGCAGACGCCCCAAACTGTGAACTTACCATTCACACTAATACTGAGAAACACATCCATTCACTTTTGCTCAAGCTTTATCAGGAACTCTTGCAAATTGTTGTTGTTATCATCATCATTATCATGATTATTATCATTATCATTATCATTATTATTATTATTATCATTATTACTATTATTATTATTATTATTATTATTATTATTATTATTATTATTATTATTATTATTATTATTATTATTATTATTATTATTATCATTATCATTATTATTTTCATCATCAACAGCATCATCATCATCATCATCATCATCATCATCATCATCACTACTGCTACCCTTATTATTATTATGGTGTGAAAATTTTCACAAAAGTGATCTTGACCACATCCACAGCAGCAGGTGGTAGGGGAAATAGTGCACATTACCAAGTAGGTCGGCACTGTATGTACCATACGATTACGGGATTCCCCATGAAGTTGAGAGTTTCCCTCATTTTGCTCCAGCAAAGGAACCAGAAGGAACACAAAAGACTGGTCCTTTGTGAATACTGTTCTCACCTCTTCCTGACTTGTGGGTCCTCCTTCGCTCTCAAGAGCTCATTCCTCTGGTCCCGATCTATCTCCATCTTACACGTGAGATTTGCTTTCCTGATTGCAGTCTGTGTGCTGAAGAATGCAGAGAGAATAATCGTTTCATGACTCCTTCACATACACCATGTATTGCAATTCTCAATTCCTCAGCACCATTTACACAAGTGTATTTGTAATTGAATCATTTACATCAGTAGTAACACTGATGACTGGTACACAGCATGGTATTACCATTCTGTGTATCATACTGTGATTACTGTACCTATGTCCAACTCCATTTGTACCCACATGTTTCAGTCTTGAGTAATTCCTAGGTGTAACACTTAGGCCTTACAATGTACTCAAGACTGCAACACCGCGTGGGTGCAAATGGGGTTGTACAGAGATATGATACACAGAATGGTTACAGATACACTGTGGGTAATATGCTACACCAATGCAGAGAGAGTGTTTACACTCGTAATGTTACACAAGAGTAGCAGAGATAGTAGAAAAAAGTGATTTTTCTGATTTGGGTTTGAAAGTGTTTTCGCCAAATCAAACGTTCCACTTCCAATGTCTTACATTGTGAGTCACAAATATCTGTGGTCAGCTTTTCCCACATCTATTTCCTATTTCCAACTATTTCCAAACTGCAAAACTTTTCATTTTCATAGTATATTTCAACTACCGGTATACCCTTCCGGCTTCAAACAGAAACTGAGATATCAAGGCTGAAATCACTGGGCACAGCATGTTGTACATAATTTTAAAAAGGGGGAGCATATTATCAACAGGTAATGGGAGAAAATCTTATGCCAAACAAAAAAAAAATACAAGTTTTGCCCATCAGTAGCAAATTTCTGTGACATGCAGAAAGGTACCACGTACCAGAAGTCATAGCAGGGACAAACCTGTACATAGATACTTACTTTAGAAGCTGTTTGTGGTAATGTTCAGCTTCTTTCAGTAGTCCGATCCTGTCTGTTTCTTTGTCTTGTTCTTTGCCAATTTTCTCTAATTCCTGGACAGACAAAATAAAGAAATGCAGGAGAATGACACATTTGGGACCCATTCTTTGCAGATCAAACTTTTCTTATGTACATGTAGATGTTTCTATTTCCTGAGTTTGGCAACATATAAAAAAAAAAAGAAAAGATATACAATGTGTATCTGATCTAACACTTAAAATCGTCGGGTGAGAATGAGAAGGGCGTCAAGTTGCCGCTAAACCCAGTGTTCAAGACAACTTAACGTCCTCATCATTCTCGGCCGACGAAATTGTCTCTTATCGATTTTTGAAACTAGACACATCATTACAGTTCTTTATTCATAATCTAAAGGCAGTTAGTGAAAATGACAAAACAATATCCACCTCTAAATTAAAATGTATGGTAGGTACCAGGTAGTACGGTAACTAGTATGAGTAGTTGGATGACAAACCTCAATTCTGCTCTTCAGGACTACAGTCTCAGCTTTTATTCTTGCATTTATGTCATTTAGACCCTCCATCGTCTTGCAGCTGCCTCTCAACTCCTGTTTAAAAAATGATACATGCAAGACTATGATTTATTTGTACACGAGAAGGGAAAACAAAGAAAGCTATGAATAAATACTGGGTGAGGGATCTTTATCTTTCCGGTATGAATAACTGTCCATGAACTGCCTCTGCAAATGTGCAGGAGTTAGAGGACAAGAAGTAGTCCATTTGGTGGAATGTTCTGCGTTATCCAGGTGGATGTGATAAAGGAAATAATAATCATACTAAACTAGAAAAGCACTCAGAGAGTGCAGACCTCCACCAGCTAGCAACTGATTTCCACTCATACACGCATGCAATTTCCCAATGTAGAAACCTTTTGTCTACATCATCAGCTTCCAGCTGCACAGCGCCTTGTCCAAGCAGAGTACGTTTTAATAGTGCGCATTTGTTAACCTCCAGTACGCGCAGCTTGAACTCCAAAGTTCATTGACCTTATATGCCAAAATATTAAAAATCCTTCAAAATCCATAAAAATTCCCAGATCACTACCCAAATTTAATCATCTGTTCCTTGTGTCATTACCGACTTTTCCCGCAAGATTCAAATCCATTCACAACTCTTTGAGTTATTTTGCACACAGCAAACAATCAAACAAACAAGCCAACATTGATGAAAACATAACCTCCTTCCTTGGCGGAGGTAATAACACTATTTACGGTACTTACATAATATATTCATAACTAATATGGAAATTTTGAAATGGAACTTTTTCCTCTGGGCCCTGCCCAAGACACAAGTCATGAAGTCTACATTGTCAGTTTGTTTCTGCTGACTCTGAACACTAACTGCATGTCTACCCCTTCTGATGTCCCCTAGGAGAGTCTATTTGTGTATAAATACTGGACATTTATTTTTCATTGCTCAGAATTCAGTCCTCAGAGGATAAAAATTTCGAGTAAAAATAACATTATACTCATTCACCAAGTCCTTCAAATTATAAATTTTGCCAGATTATGTGAATATTTCTTCTGATTTGTGTAATGTCCAACGACAATTTGTGAAAAATATACTTCAAGTTAACTCCTCTACATATACCGGTAGTAATCTTTTAGCACAGTGCAAAATTGCATTATAATTCTGAACACGATTTTCGTAATGGAATAATTGACATTTGTCACATCTTATTCATGAACCAGAATCACTATTCATATGGTACCGGTACCTGTACCCATGATTCACCATACACAGCAGATGGGGCTCAAGTTTTGTATTGTATGGTATACCGTAGGCCCTAACCGCAGCAGCGACCCCATACGGACAAAAATAATTCATATAATCATTACAATCCAGCTGAGCACCAAAAATGTGAAAAGCGCAGCAACTTGAGTAACGCGTGTTACTCTACGTGCGCCGATGTTGACAAAAAGTCACAAACGCATTTGATACAATCTGATTTTGTTCATAATCATTTAACACTTTGATTCACAAACATTCAATTCTTTTAAAATGGTTCTATACACGAAGAAGAGATAGGAGTACAAAGCATCACAAATTCGACCCTATAGTGTACTTTCAAGAACGCATACTTGTAAGATACGGGAAAAAAATTTCGGAGGAAAGTTAAAAACCGCATTTCAGTCCCTTCTTTTTTTTTTACTTCCTTTTCGTATCAACAAATCAATTCACAAATGATTCCTTTTTGTTCCTTCTCAAGGAAATGATCCATAAACAAGGCACTTGAGTTTACAAAATATTTATTTGCAAAATGTATTTTTTTTTTTTGGGGGGGGGGAGGGAGGTAATATTATTGTCGACAAAAACATGAAAATAAATTTGCAAGCCAGTTAATGCTTTTTCAGGTTGTTGTTGACCAGTAAATTTTCTGTTCCGACCAGTACAAAAATGGGGAGGAAAAATGGATATTTACTGATCCGACAGAGACAGGTTGGACCGGCAGAAAAAAAAAATGGGTTAGTGTGCAGCCCTGCTTTATCCAACTTCCAAGATTTGGTGATGAAACCAAAGCAAGCACTCTTGCCAAACTCAGTTGGCAACATTAGGAAGGTGTCATTCTGTTTCACTGCGTTCTCGATAATTTTTATTTACTCCATTTTGAACTTAATTCTTTTTGCATCCTCCTCTACTTCACTTAGAGCATCTTTGAACTCCATGATACCTATGGTATTGGTACGAACAGGTGTCCTTTATTAAATGAGACCGAGAACCAAATACGAGCAACATTGTACATATGGCAGATGACGTAAAATATGAATATTCATTTGCGCATGCGCAGATCAGTATATTTACGTGATAGTTCAAAACGGCGAACGGACAGTATCTCGAGTAGACGGTTTCAAAGTTGACTATTTATCTTGTTTTCGGAGGTAATGGTGAGAAATACATAGTCGCCTCTAATATTCAACAATAATGGTTTTATATCATGTGGCTTTTCGTTGCGAATCCAAGTGTCCTTTTGAGCGGTGAGTTGTTTACGTGTTGCAGTGCATTTGAGTGCTTCCTAAAATTGCATGGGTTGCTTCGGGGCGCTGTTACTGTGTTACAGCGCCCCGCGACAGGGTTACCGTAGGCCCTAGCAAAAGGTCAAAAATGAACATTTCAAACAATTCATGCGATAAAATCTTGAAATAAATCTACATCTTCTAAATTTGAGGTAAAAAGTTAATTTCTTTGCATACTTTTTACATTTTTGCGTTGCACTTTGGCAATTTTGGCCCATACAACACTCAGCAAGCAAGATAGGTCTGCAAAGTCCCATGCCCATAGACCCTAGTCATAGAATGTCATTATTAACAAAGAGATATATGTGTCTGGAATAGTTGCATAGTGTCCAGTAACTATACACACACAGCCCTGTCACTGTACACAAGTGTCGTGTGGCATCTGGTCGGGCTAAATATAAGTGTCCCAGAGCTACCAAGTCTCACGCAGAATGCGTGAAACTCACGCATTTAAGATCCGTCTCACACGATCTCACGCATGGCACCCATTTTTCTCACGCATTGGGACCATAGCAATTGAAGGTATATTTCCCTTTTGTCTTTCAAAATAAGTAAAAATAGTCACTTAAGTATCAGATCACACCATTAAGAGCTAAAGATTGAAAAAGCTCCCTACCGTGGGAGGGGGGACACCCCCTCCCACACCCTCCCCCCCCAGAACATTTTGTTTTATTTCCATTGCATTAGGCATAACACGAAGAAATAATTCTAGATCTACAACACTACAGTGTAGCATCTATCATAGCAGCATGTGGCAGATTAACGATTAATAGCAAAATCTCGAATCTCATTGTCCGGATCAGGAGGAGTTTTTTATTGCATTACTAATTAGGCCAAGTAAAAAAGATAGGTCTAGTATGGTAGGTGTTCAACCCACCGACCGGGTCCATAATGACCGACCGCGCATTATAATGGCATTGCGCGTACAGAAAGAAAATGCACGCATGGGACTGCGCGCAACGGTGTTCGATTCTTCACTGGGCTACGCTACCGAGTAAAATGTGGCGAAAACAACTAAGTATTCCCTCTAAATTACCGAAATTTAGCAAAATCGAATAAGGTTTATCGTGTAACTACATATAACTATACAGGCCTACCTTTGCTGACTCGTTGTTAGATGTAGAGTATCCTTCCGTAATAAATTTGACGATTTTGACCGCAAAATTGGCACCGCCGCTTGTACGATCGTGCACACACGTTACACATACACATGACATAAACATTTTGTCGCCCGCTACGACCGTACGAGTTGATGCAGAAACGAGAAATGAATGTTGAAAAAACAAACCGACTCATCTAATTTACTTCAATTACGATGAAAAGTTTACTAATGAAAATCAAGTCAAATTCATCAAACAGTCCTTCAAAAGTAATATCGAAGGATTCAAAATATATTCAAATATTGTTGGGGAAAAAATGACGGCTAGAAAAAAACAGCGGCCTGTCGCAAAAACGCATTTAAGTGCCCTTTATACGTATTGTCAGGGTGGCCGGTTGAAATGAACAGGGCAACTGAGTGCGGAAAAATGACACCCCACGCGTTCGAAGCCGCCATCTAGAGCGCGTACCTCAGATCGCATTTTCAGTGCGCGCTTGTGAATCCGGAGTATTTTCTCCACACGTGAGTAAAATTTCAGGCAAATTGTGAGATTTTTCACGTTTCTGTTGATAGAAAAACGTTAGGTGTCCGGTATTATGAACACCCAACCATACTTAGTAGAGTAGTAATGTTAGCTGCTCGTCCTCGCGCGTGTCTATTTTGCAACTTTGGCCACCGCATGCTTTTTTTTTTGCTATTTACTATTTTTTTAAAGTGGCTTTTTATCAAAAACTGTTGTTTCTCGTCCCCGCCTGCACCCCTTTTTGATTGCCGCATCAATCACTAAAAGATACAGACCGATACGTAGATGTGTGATGAAATGTGCAGACAGACAGCAGTGCTATAATCCACAGACTGAATTACATTACAACTTTTACAATATACGGGACTGCACATATTGTTGGCAGTATCATAATTACGTACTATTTCCTTCGTCGTCACTTCCTACAAACACGTCGACAATCAAACATTAATTATAATCACCTCGTAGATAACCACTACATGTTATTCTTTATAAGTATACCTGAGCATAAGCATTCAGCTGTAAGTCGTGCTTGACGATTTCTTGCACACATGTTCTGATTCTCACTGCGTCGAGAGCCATTTTTGCTCGATCTGTACAAGACGAAAATACATGAAATTGGCAACTAATTGTCTGCTTACTCTTTGCATAATTTATTAAATTCAAGCTTAATTTTCTACAATATACACTTTTGTTATCTTTTTTAAGAGTTTTTGATATTGAATATATACAAATTTATAAAATGTATATTTTTACTTTTTGAATATAGAACTAATTCTTAGATGTTTACTTTACAACGTTGCCGTAAACACGCTTACACAGCTACAGCTATTAATCGTCCACGTACACGTACACTGTACTCTATTGGTATACCAAGTGCTTTTGGCTGACACACAGCTAGCCGAAGCCGAAGTTACACGTCGCCCAGCAGATGGAGAATGCCGGTGTCAAATGTTGACTTGTTATCGGATAGGTAGTAGCACTTTGCTCATATTAATCTGCTCAAGCACACCGGGAACTATGATGCCTGACAATTATTTACCCAGCGGCTGAGACCATCTGTATTTTATTCAAACTAAACAAGATATTTGGCTCCATCACGAGTATGGTTCGGTAAGTATTAAGTTCCAATAAAATGCCCCTCGGCCGGCCGGCGGCCTCGCTAATTGCATTGCATCTCTTTAATATGCTATGTAAATTATAAGCGAGCAGGGACACAAGCCTTCACGTTGAATGTCTCGACATTGATTGATAAATTTAATGGTAAATTACCAGGTTACGCAGCAGCTGGATGAGTCGCGCTGGAGCGGAGGTGTGAGTGACTAGACTCTAACGTTAGTACAGAGAAGTCAGTACAGTAGCCTTCATCCCAGTTCGGGAAACCCACTCACAAGGGGGGCCCCTCCTTATAAGTAACCCGTCCCCCTTATAAGTAACCCCGTCCCCCTTATAAGTAACCCCCGGGGCACCCCTTATAAGGAGTCTCCACGCTTTTTTGCAATGCAACGCGAAAATGAAAGGACTGCGGCAATTCGCTTGATTATGTCCATAAAGCTTCACAAGTTTCCTAGTTACTCAGGAAATTTGAGCAAAATCGGTTCGAGGCATCATATCTAAAATCATGGATTTAAATGCGATGTCAAACGACCCATGCAAATGCTGAAATGCCAGCGATTACTGGCGTGAGTGTCGCCAGGCGCGGCGGCGCGGCAATGCTTGAGTGCAGACGTGGCGACTGAGTACGGTACTCGGTCGCCACGTCTGCACTCAAGCATTGCCGCGCCGCCGCGTCTGGCGACACTCACGCCAGTAATCGCTCGCATTTCAGCATTCGCATGGGTCGTTTGACATCGCATTTAAATCCATGATTTTAGATATGATGCCTCGAACCGATTTTGCTCAAATTTCCTGAGTAACTAGGAAACTTGTGAAGCTTTATGGACATAATCAAGCGAATTGCCGCAGTCCTTTCATTTTCGCGTTGCATTGCAAAAAAGCGTGGAGACTCCTTATAAGGGGTGCCCCGGGGTTACTTATAAGGGGGACGGGGTTACTTATAAGGGGGACGGGTTACTTATAAGGAGGGGCCCCCCTTGTGAGTGGGTTTCCCGAACTGATCCTAAGAAAATCAGATTTTCACCGAACCATGAAATGAGATCAATTATCCATAGATTGATATGTAACATACACATAAACAGTGTTTAAATCAGTCCATCTTTTGCATTTTCTTGGAAAATCTCGCATTTTAATAACTTTTCGCGTACAAGTAGGCCTGTCGTAGCGGTGGCTTCGATTCGCCCATCATCATATTCATAAGTAGAGAGCTCGCTAGCGCCGAGCAAGCGCGCGGCCGCCGCGCGGCGGCCGTGGGCAGTCGTAAATCACACAACACCTATAGCGACTCCCATGGGAGCAACCGCGAAGCTCTCCATGGGCTGCGCGATCGGGCAGCCAATTTCACTGAAACAGGCATTGCAAGGTCCATTTCGTGTACCGTTCTTACCACATGGGCTTACTTGGGGTCGATAAATCTTCCTTTCAAAAAATCAGAAAACACTTCAATTTTGAAATAAGTTAAGTTTCAACACTGCCATATTTTGCGCAATGTGGATTAAGTACAAAATACACCAAGGTCACGACAAATACGTGCGAAATTTCGACTTAGCATGCTAACAGATCGTCCTCCTCGGGCTTCCTTGTAGCGGTTCGTAGCAGACCCAAACCAACGTACAAGGAAGGCAAAAGTAGTTCAGGTTTGTGATTCGAACATGTCGTTTGACATAGGGCCGTATTACTTTTGAGAAAAATGATATCAATGCACCCTGTCATAACTGCTACAGCTAGCGATCTTCGCGAAGAGTTGAGCACTGCGTGTGTAGAAAACGATGTACTTGCGCGAGAGCGCCATCTAGTGCTCAATGACGCCAGCTAACGTTAGTGAAAAAAAATTACTAAGTGTATACAACCACACGCATGTGTCTTTACCATCCAGCCACACGAGTGTGGTTGTAGCCATGGCCTGAGTCACTGGATACAGCCACACTCGCATGGAGAAGCTATATTAATTATTATATTGCGTAGCAGGGAACAAGCTGTGTATGGCCACATCAACACGCGATATGATGTACCAGTACCACTGCAAAGCGATGAACCTACCTCCTAGATTAATTTCATTTAATATTACTTCACCGTCTAGACAAATTTACTTTTTCATTTTAAACTTATCTAATTCTCATTGTCTTTATTTGATAAGATAGATTTAAAATCAATAGCAAAGTTATAATTGATTTTGCACTTTGGTTTACGATTGATCATGCATCGTGTCGTTATTGAGCCTTCGTTCGGGTACAGTAACTCGTAGTCGCAGATCGCGCACCTAGCGTACACAGGCAGCCGGCGCGCGGGTCCCTGCTGGTGCGAGCGGCGGTGCAACTGCGCTGGCTAGGCTGCTGCTGCTGCGCTGAGCAATGAGCGATCACTAGCACCCGAAGTCACGATTGTGGGGCCTACCACCAGCAGTCTAGCAATGTCAATCCGAAGTCCCCCAATGTAGCGGCAGTTGTAACTTTGCTAATAATTCTAAACCCACCGTATCAAGCAAACACAATAAGAACGGAGTGAAAAAAAAATATTTGTAAGAAAACAATATTAGAAGGTATGAAAATGAGGTTACTTTCATCGCTTTGCGAGCAAGCTGGTTGTGTGGTGTTCATGTGCTTGACACGCACGGCGTTCAGCTTCTCCATGTGTGTGTGGATATGATGTACACACTGTCCATCATACACAAGAGTGTGGCTGTATCCAGCGATGTGGGCCATGGCTACAACCACACTCGTGTGGCTGGATGGTAAAGACACACGCGTGTGGTTGTATACACTGCCTTCTCAATTTAATGATAGATGGAGTTTCTCACTAACGGTTAGATTCTAGGTAATTTTAGGTTTAACTTAGATGTCTAGTCATGTTTGACCACGACAGTCCATGTTGACCTGAGTCATTATCTGACATTACATTACTAACGGTTAGACTCTAATAATATTAATAATTGTTGGGTCTAGACTCTCGTCTCAGTTTGTGAGAAATTTTGGACGGCTGCCAGCTCAGCCAGCCAAGCTTTCGTTTCAGGAAGTGTGTCATCATGGTCATATATGGCATTATATTTAAATATATATAATCATATTTCCGTTACATAGGCTTCTAATTTTGTTGCGGAAATCCTAGAGTTTTGATGATAGTAGTCGTTACGGAGCCGTCGTTACTACTAGTAGTACTAGATCTAGTACTACTGACATTACTACAGGAATAGTTGAAACTCAAGCACCTTGTTCATGTAAATTTACTGATAGTGTAGAGTCTATACGCTGTTATTTTTGCGAGGGTTTAATTTTCGTGAATTTCGCGAATCACAGTTGGATCACGAATTTAGCAACACGTGAAAATGTCTCCATGCGCTTTGTTAGTATATTGATAGTGCATTAATGTAAGCATCGGTGTTGATTCAAGAAAACAACATCTCGTGAAAATGTCTATGACCTCGTCATTCACGAAAATATCTGTACGCGTAAATAACAGCATATACAGTATTAGTGTTGATGCTAGTGCATGTAAAATTTATTGTAAGACTAAAGAGAATTAGAAGAACCCACAAAAAACAAGAGCCTGAGCTTAGGGCATTTGCTGCAAACTAAAATGCAATGGAATATAAATCTAACTTTAGATCTACATGCTAGCCAGAAATATTATGAATAATGATTTACATGAAGCATGGCATATTCATCAGAAACAACATCATCTTTCCCCTTCACTATGACTTTCATAAGAACATGTCATGTGAACAACAATCATTAGGATTCACAAGTGACCTCCACACAAGAACACGGATGAAGGATGCCACAGCAAAACAGATGGCACAATCATGGGCTTTTTGAAAGCCTTTGACGTGAAGGTTGGGCATCAACAACTCTTGCACTAATCAGATTTCTTATATATCTGGTTATCAAAGGGTGCGTTTATAAGACTTTTTTCCTGGCCAGAAACAGTGTTTTAAAACACTGTTTCTGGCAAAACAGTGTTTCTAGCAAGAAAAAAAATCTTATAAACGCTAGCTGTAAATTAAAACAGTGTTTTGAAACACTGTTTTGAAACACACAAACTAGTGCGTTTCAAAACAGTGTTTCTGTAGAAACAGTGTTTTAAAAATCTTATAAATGCGACCGCGATCTCAAACACTGTTTAAATGACGTCACATTGCCTTGCACGCACCCTGTTTGACCTTTTACTGAGGAACAAACTGCACAGAGTGAGCTGCACAATGGCACAGTCTGAGCAAGAGCCCCGACACGCTCGGGAGAAAAATCTTGTAAACGCTGTTCTGACAAGACCGTGTTTCAAAACAGTGTTTCAAAACAGTGATTCTCAGCACGCAAAATCTTATAAATGCAGCCTTAGGTGGATCCAAAGCTCTCTCCGTTGAAGGTGTCAGAGGGTCCCTTTGGATAGCATTAAATCATCACCAATACTAGACCAGTATAATCTGGAGTGCCACAGGGTCGGTTCTTGGACCTTGTCTTTTGCTGTTGTAGACTCTACATCAATGACATGACAAGTGGACTAGCATCTAATGTTTGCCAATTTGCGACATGGCAGCCAACGTCATACACAAAATTTTCAACAAGATTTTAACAGGATTAGAAACTGGGCTGAAAAATGGACGATGGTTTTGAACACAGACAAATGGAAGGTACTAATGTCATGATCTCCAGGTGAAGAATCGAGGTTCAACATGTAAATCTTGTGAAAGATGCAAGAATCTTCAGCAAGTTGAAAGAGGCAGACTAAACCAAAAGAAGAAGCAGTGCCCTGCAAGATTGTGCTTAATGTGAATGAACAAGTGTTATGTCCATATTGCCATAGCAGTAACACTGCAGTATGAAATCTGTTTTCAGTTTAGTATCGTCAAGTACAATTCAAGCACAAGCTGCATCTGTGGAAGTACTGTGATGTGTCGTTACTAACAACATTGTTTCTGATTTAATCATGGCAGTTAGTGACAATAGTGTAAAATAGTAACAGTTTATGACCGAGGGCCCTAAGGCAGACTATAATGGACATTTTATGGGAAACAAATACAACAGAGTCGAGAGATAAAGTCATGTAGTAAGACTTGTTTTATGAGTGATGCTAGTTTGTGTCGATTCTTAGAAGCAAAATGTGTTTCTTTCTTATCCAGGTGTCCTTGCCTCCTGCCCCTCCCAGCGGTGTGGCACATCAGTTTCCGCCTCACCCACTGCCGGAGGCAGACGGCATGTCTCGCCCTCGTCATGTGCCTCCTCCTCATCATCAGCATCGCCCTCATCGAGACCGGCGCCTACTCGCGGTCGGACCGCCAGCCCGCCAACTACGAGCGCTACGTCAAGAAGTACGAGCACGTGGAAGCCACCGACACTGACAACCCCAACTTGTACTACGGGGTGGTTATTGATGCTGGCTCCAGTGGCACGCGGGTCTTCGTCTACTTCTGGCCCAAGCACACGGGCAAGAACAACGAGCTCCTGCAAATTCACCAGATGAGAGACTCTGGGAGGAATCCTGTCGTAAAGAAAATAAAACCAGGTGAGAATGTATGTTTGGGACTTGTACTTTAGCTAGATGAGGATTTCTGAAATTACCTACAGGTGAAAAGTCAAGACCGTTTCCCAGGTAGAGACATGTCAAATTGATACATGTAACAACTGTAGCTGTTCAAGTTGTCAGCAATGCATACCTGTTGATCTGTTCAGAAGTTTTTTTCTCTGGTAGCAAACATTGATTGATTTGCCACAATTATTATACGTTAGATGCAGGCAAAGCTTTTCACAACATATGACAATAGTACAATTTAACATGTGATTCCTTTCTGAACCCTACAATGTTAATGACACTGTTTGCACTGGAGAAACTTGCCTTGGTGAATAAAACCATATCTTGACAAAGTGACATATCACCAGTTTCAACATGAGCTCTGCATCCCAACCAAACTTCTTGAACCACAGGCCTAGCGGAGCTGGCCTCCAACCCCCAGGAAGCCAGTATCTACATGGAGCCCCTCCTTGACTTTGCAGTGGATCACATACCAGAGTCCAAGATTCCGGAGACGCCACTGTACATCCTCGCCACAGCTGGCATGCGCATGCTCCCAGAGAGGTTAGCCAAAACTTTTGCTCTCTCTTCTCATTGCAGATTCACAAGCATGAAAGATATTTGCTGTTTTTCTCTCCTGGGCATCTTACTTCGGTTCTGTTCAGAACTATGCTTTCCACCATATATACTCTTCTTCCTTTTGTAAACTCTCCTAGTGGTTCTCCTTATATTTTTTTGGTGAAGCAATACCTTTCTCATCTATTTAGTGTGATATGCCTGGCTTCTTCACAGCTTATTCCATGTCCGTGTCCGAATAGAAAAATAAGATTTGCTCGACAGTTCTTTTTGGGAACACAAATCTTTGTTCCCTCCACAAACATGCTATTTGTGGTGAATTGCTGGTACAGAAGTGTAAGAGGAAATTGATCAAATGAAGTACGAATTTAGAATAACGGCCAAACACTTGGACCTTTTTCCCCCTGTAGACAGCCCATGTACACTTGATGTCCATAAATAACAGAGTAAATAGAGCAAACTTTCATATGTACCATGGATGAAGTTGTTAAGGATTGAAAGTCAAGACAAAGAGCTAGTTTGGGGGCATACACAATGTATTTTTATACCTCTTCTGCTTTGAGAATTACCCAGTCCTTATTTCGTTGTTATTTGAGCTCCATGATTAATTAACACTATGATGAATTTGTTGCACAGAGGAATTCCATGGTTTGACCACTTGTTGGTGAAAAATTATCAGGTGTTTTATATAATGTATTGTATCTCCTACATTTACACTGTGTTCACAGTCAATCACAAGCCATTTTGGAGGACCTGCGCAAAGACATCCCTAGGAACTACAACTTTCTCTTTTCGGAAAAGAATGTTGAGGTGATCAGTGGCAAGCAGGAAGGGGTGTACGCGTGGATCGGAATCAATTATGTTTTAGGACGCTTTGATCACAGCAATGAAGGTAAGCAAGAGACTTAAACGTCCTGTTTACCTCTGGGAGCGGTGATTAAAAAAATGTTCAAGATATCACACTTGATGCATATGTGTAGGTCAGTTGCATCGCAAAAGCATTCTGGGATATAAAATTTTTGCAATAAAGCCTAAGATGTAGGGAGATATTACTGTTTTTCTCAATAAACCTAACTGTAGACAGTTTAGTCTAGAGATATTCTTATTATAACCATTGTTCACATTCTGTATATTCAACAGTACTTAACTTTGATTATACTGATTCAAATTTTTGCATTGGTTGTTTCTTTCCCTAACTCACATTTTAAAACTATTTTGCAGCAGTAATGCTTGGTTTTTGTCTCATCTGCAAATGGTAAATTATGCCTTTAAGTATTCACCCAAGTACTAACAGGCAAATGAAAATAGCCAGTATTGAATGTAGACCACTCACTAGATTTGTTCAAAAGAAGAAAGACAAAAAAAAAAAAAGATTGCTGTGGCCTCTAATGCGTAACCCAAGATGCTAGTCTTGTGGACTCCTTATTTATTTACTGTGCCTTGACTTGATCACATGCGGTAAACTTCTAAAGTACCATCTTTGATAAAAATATTGTTAAGGGCTATATAGACTTTGTATCAAGATATTGTATTTTGTATGGTTGGTACCAAGTTGTCATTATGTGTGCCTGTATCATTGATTGAAATGTTTCCTCTGTGCCAAAGACATATGTGTGTAATGGCTGTACCTGGGTGGTGAAAGAACTGTAATTTATCAGTGTGCTGTGACAAATTTTCTGGAATGAGATCATGAATTAATGAATTCATGTCGCTTCCATATATTCATCACATTTCCAGATGGAACATTACAACTGTATAGATATTTCTCAATGCTCTGTCAAGCAGTTTGATATATATTTTTTTCATAATACAGGAATGAAAACATTGATATGAAAACTTGAATAAAGCTAAATGCCTTTCTGCAGTAACTTTTTTTAAAACATTAAGTGCAATTAATGACAAATACATGGGCAAAATGTTAAAGCAACTAAAGCAATGTGCTTCTTGGCCATAGGATGCCTTGTCAATGCTACTACATTATTAAATATGGCCCAAGACAGACATGTTGGATGATAATTTGTGATGAACAGACTTTCTAAATCATGCTTGTTTTTAGTCAACCGAAATATGAAAGTCAATGCTATGTTTTCTATCATACGGTATTCATGAATTTCATTATATGTGGACAGAACCTATTTGAGCTGATATACATAACATTTTGAAATTGTGTACCAACATGTGCATATTTTACATTGTAAATGATGGAAACTGAATTGTTGTTGATATTTATAAATCATGTTGTTCATTCTAAACATATTTCAGATACCATAAACTGAATTGTTGTTGATATTTATAAATCATAATCATGTTGTTCATTCTAAACATATTTTAGATACCATAAACTGAATTGTTGTTGATGTTTGTAAATCATAATCATGTTGTTCATTCTAAACATACATTTGTATTTCAGATACCATAAACTGAATTGTTGTTGATATTTGTAAATTATAATCATGTTGTTCATTCTAAACATATTTCAGATACCATAAACTGAATTGTTGATATTTTTAAATCATGTTGTTCATTCTAAGCATATTTCAGATACCATGAAGAAACATTCTTATAAATCTTTGATTGTATTTTCCTATTCCCCCCCCCCCCCCCTTCACACAGATGAGCCAGTCGTTGAGGTCCAGTTACCAGGAGCGGAGGCGTCGCCCATGACTGTCTCCCGGAAGCGGACGGTCGGGGTGCTGGACATGGGGGGAGGGTCCGCCCAGATCGCCTACGAGGTTCCCCAGACTGTAAGCTTCAATCTGGCTAGTCCTAAGGTGTATATCATGTCGCACAAATTTTCACCATGTGGAGTAGAGTAGAAGCAATGATAGTCTAGTGCTATTAAAGGACAAGTTCACCTTCATACATGTGGATTGAGTGAAGGCAACAATATTAGTCGAACACATCAGTGAAAGTTTGGGGAAAATTGGACAATCCGTTCAAAAGTTATGAATTTTTGAAGTTTCTACTCAGTCACGGCTGGATGAAAAGACTAAGTTAGCTTGTGATGTCACATGAGTACAACGATATAAAGAAAGAATAAAGAAAATTCAACATATTTCCATTTTTCTCGCATAACAAAAGAACACTCAACTTCTCTCTTTCAGAAGGCAGGGGAAATAATATTACCCTTAACATACGTCTGTAGCAAGTTGAAGAAATGTGCACTTTATTCAAAAAGTAAAGTTTTGTGACATTCTCTTTTTATTTTCCTTATTAGTTGTACGCATGTGACATCATACACTGTAGTAGTCTTCTCATCCAGTAGTGACTGCGCAGATACTTAAAATATTCATAACTTTTGAACGGATTGTCCAATTTTCCTCAAACTTTCACTGATGTGTTCTACTCATATTGCTGCATTCTCTCAATCCTAATGTATATGAAGGTGGACTTGTCCTTTAAAGACCGCTTGATTCAACAAGTCGTCCGTAGCTGCATGTTGCATGATTTTATGTTTTATTCATGGCTGTGGATTTCCTCAGTCACTTTGGGTACATATGTGTGTATAAATTTGTGTTGATCACAATCTGTCAAAGTTGTTCACAATGAATTGATTTTCATTAGTTTGTTTTTGTTTTGTTTTTGTTTTTTATATAATGAGTCAACCCCCCTTTTTATGTGCATATACTCCGTGATGCTGGACCAGTAAATCATACATGTAAATGGGCTGTCGGGCTTAAATGACTTCATAACACGTACACTGTTCCCCTCAGGGCTTCCAATTCACTGCGAGTCAGTACCCACCCATTTCCTGTCACATTTCTGTTATGCTCACCCAGACCAATCCTTCTCGTCACAGTTATTAAGTAAAGAAAGGAAGGAGAATTACTTTGTGTTGAAGGAAGCGCAAGAGCAAATCCTCTTTGCGTGTCTGAGTCACACTAGGCAGGGGGTTGCTGAGGAATGATGGCAGAATCCTCTCAATGCTATTATTCCCTTTTTGTAAGCCTTGTTTAGCTCATCTCAGCTGAAGTTGGCATTCAGTGGAAGAATGACACATGTCACATTTTAACTTACACATCCACTGCATTGCACAGCAAGCTGTTACCTTGTCCCATATGAATTTGTTTTTATTTTGTTTTGAATGCCTTTTGAGTGTCACGCTTTTGCCATCAGATGAACAAGAGTTTTCTGCTGCAAAAAAAATGTCACGTTTGCACCATATGATGATTGCTGTTATATGCGTTACATGTGAAACTGTTGTTAGAATCTACAACAAGCTAATTTCTTTCCAACACTGTGTTGTCACTCAATCAATAATCCATCTACAGAATGGACTTGTCTTTCGCAGTAACTTTTCTCTTGAATGAATATTTATCTTAAAAGAGCCATTCTCCTAAATTGACTTCTTACACAAGAAGAGTCTCTCTGAAATCTGTTGATTGAATGAACTTGTTCCTTGAGTGAGCCTGTCTGTTCAATAGTCATGTCTTTTGAATGGCTACATGTATATCTATTCAGTGAATGTATGTCTCTTGAATGGACCCACAGGAAGCAGCAGCTAAGGACTTGATAGCCGAGTTCAATTTGGGCTGTGACCAGCATGAATCTGACCATGTGTACAGAGTCTATGTCACAACGTTCTTGGGATACGGAGGCAATGCAGCGCGGGCGAGATATGAGAGCATTCTAATCAACTCCACTCTTGCAACTCTTGAGAAAAGGTAGATATAGATGATCTCTTAACAGAGAATGACACCCAAATATATTTGTGGATTGAGGGAATGCAGCAATATTAGTAGAACACATCAGTTAAGTTTGAGGAAAATCAGACAATCCATTGAAGAGTTATGAATTTTCTAAGTTTCAGTGCCACTATCTATCACTGGAAAAGAAGACTACAACATTTTGTGACATCATGCATGGACATTGATTCAAGGAAAATAAAAAGAGAGTTCAACATGCTTTCATATTTCCAGCAAAATTAAAGGAGCATTTGACTTACCTTTTTTAGAAAGCAGGAATGATAATATTTTCATAACATATTATATCAGTAACAAGTTGAGGGAATATGTACTTTTGTGTTAAAAAGTACGTTGATGTAAGTTTGTCTTTTGTTGTTGTTGTTGTTTTTTTTTAGAACTTCAGACAAAGTAAAAACACCAAGAAGACCCGGAAAAATTTAAACAACTTCAGTTGCCCTGCAAAGATCAGAGTCAATGGAACTAGCAATCTGGAAAGGAAGGGTCTTTATACTGTGGATGGCACATTATCAAAGTGAACAACACAGTAAACCATATCAACAGACAATACAAACACTGCTTGTAAGATCTTACATGTGCTTGTCCCAGTAATATCGTAGTGGGAGAAGTCTGTGAAGAATTGTAGGCTGGCTAATTTGCTTATCTTTCTTGTTCTGTGTTGTCTTTTTTTGGCAGTCAAACCGCAGTTGGGCTGAGCCCCTCCTCCCCATTCCTGGACCCCTGTCTACCCCTGTCCCTGACCGACACCATCGTCCGCTACGGCCACACCTTCCACTTCAAGGGGACGGGGGACTACATGGCATGCCAGGAGGCCATGACTCCGGTGCTGGGGTCAGGCGCCACGCCCTGCCAGAAGGAGCCCTGCTCCCTAGGCGGGGTCTACCAGCCTGACATCAACTTCGATAACTCGGAGTTCTACGGCTTCTCCGAGTACTGGTACTGCATGGAAGACGTGCTCAGGATGGGCGGGGTCTACGAGTACCGCAAGTTTGAAACTGCAGCCAAAGTAAGCCATAACCTTGTGCATCTGCTTGCCTCTCGAGAGTTGGATCTCTACAGATCTGTTATCATGTCTCTCAGTGATTTGCTGTTTACAATGTGCTGAATTCTATCAGAAATGAACACTGTATAAGTGGAAATTTTTGTGGTGTTGAAATTTTTGTGCATTTCATGCGACCAGAAACTAGCACGAAAATAAAAGCATGCAAATATTTTTACTTGCTTAGGTTCTAGTAGTTCATGTCTTGATTCTTGCTAATAAAAAATGTCCAAAACTCATCTTATGCGGTCAAGTGCTAAAAATTACTCACGTGAAAGTATTCACTTTTACAGCATCAGTGTTTAGCTTTTATTTGCCCAGGCACTTTGCTTAACTTGCCAAGCTCTTTCACTGGCATTCAGTAATCTCTCCAAACTTCGTTGTAAAGTAAGCAAACCCGTTCAGGCGTACCAGTGTGCATCAGTCTAACAGGAAGACCATGGTGATACAATAACAATAAGGATAAAGGGGAAGTACGTGATCTGCATTCATTTACAACCAGTTTCCAGACATCAGGGCCAATCAGTAACCTCTCCAAACCTGACCTAGTTGTAATGTTAGTAAGACCACTCAGGTGTAGCAGTGTGCCTGAGTCCAACAGGGAGGCCATGGTGACACAATAGGGATTAGGGGGATTAGGGGGATTAGGTAATCTATATTCACTGATAACCACTTTCTAGACATCTATGCCAATCAGTGAAGAAAGCCTTGTAGATTGTGAGCCAATTCCCGACCAAAACGCGGTCGTTTCATGAGGACTAAAACTCATCCAGGAAAGTGCATTCCTGTTGACAGGACTGCTGCTCATTCTGGATTCTGGATAGAATTAGGTACACAGTGAACCGCCAATCAGTGTAATTTTACTATCTCAATATAGAAACATAGCAAGATTCTTTAAAACTGGGTCTTAGAAATCATGATAATTTTGCTCTCTGTTTTTGGTGGGGTTTTTTTTTTTTGGATATGTTTGCTCTGTTAAAAATCAACATTAAACATCATGCTGATGGATTTGTCATTCTTCTGCTCTCAAGCAGTTGTTTTTATTGATACAAATAAAAGGTTACATTTAGCCATGCTGAATTGCTTTCTTGCATTTTCTTAACCTATTGATGCAACCTGTGTAACAATTTAGATTTTTAGGAGTAGAATCTCAGCCAGAGTGTGTCCATTATCTATGTTGGAAAAAATAAATGTATGTGTATGCATTTAATTTATGTACATTTGTAGTGTGCTATCCCAGTGTAACATTATTGCAAGACTGGTTTTGAAACTGAGAAGACTGACCATTTCTCCATTACACCATCTAAAATTTATCTGACATATGAAAACATCCCTCCTGATCCCTTCTTGCACATAATAGATATGCCTGAGGATTAGTCGTTGAGTCTATACCTTGTTCATTATCTCTCATTTTCGTGAATAGGGAGAGTCAGTCTGAATTCTCTATGTTCATTAAGACATTGCTCCTCACGTTGTGACGAATAACACCGCGTATTACATTACAATTTCTTTCTTTCCATTTTCTTACAGAGTTATTGCGCCACCAAGTGGTCACTTTTACAAGAGCATCATAAAAAGGGTTTATACAGCAAAGCCGATGAGCACAGATTAAAGTAAGTCTAATCTCTTCTAAACAAAGCTAAATTTTGGATCACATGCACTCATTTCCTTTTCCCCTTGTAAAAATGTACAATGTCTATGAATCAAACAAATGCATAGATTTTGGGCCAGTTGTCATGTTGAATTTTTTAGTCAAGTGTCCTTGAATACCTTTGGCATTTACTTTTTTTTTGGGGGGGGGGGGGGGTGGGGTTTGGTTTTCTACAGACGAGTCAGCTATAACAGTTCTCAATGTGCAATATTCTTTCATTTGACTCCAATTGCCAAAGATTTTTTTTAAAAATGACTTGTTATTTCATGTTTCTTATTCATTTTTTTTTTCTTATAACATTTATTTCCACAAAAACATTTTAAGGCCAGAAAAGAACTTTAAAAGATGAAACGATAGGTCCCATTGTATTTGCGTTACAACAAGATATTGCATCAAATGCTGTTTTATCATTTCCTTCCTCTGTAATGTTAAATTGCATTTGGTACCGTACATATTACCAGTAGCGTTTCCTTGTCATCAGTTATATATGACCATTGTAGAAGCAGAAGGATGTAACTTCGTCAGGTTCAAATTTTGCAATGATGTCCTTGTGGTTCTTAAACTGAATAGCAGTAACTTCCACAGACTAGTGGTAATCCTTGAAGTCTTGAGCACTAGTCAGCTTCTTGCCACGGCTTTTTATTACCTAGATCATCAGAGTGGAAATGGATGCATGGTCCTTTGATTATTTGCTTACAAGCATTTAATTGCTTTCTTACTGACTATGAAAGAAACATCCAAACTCAACTTCAGCTTAAACTGGAGGGAAGATATGAACAAGGTAATAAGTTTATATTTGTGATATTGGCAGCATGTTTCATTATGTTTCAGTTGAACAGAACAAATTGAAATTACAGTGTAAATTCATTGAGAATAGTTACTAAATCAGATGCCACAAAGAGCTAATCAGTTTGCATACATGCCATCTCATCATCTACAGATACCAGTGTTTTAAGTCAGCGTGGATCACAACCGTGCTCCATCAAGGTTTCAAGTTCCCCAAGGACTATCACTACTTACGGTCAGCGAGTCTGATCCATGACAAAGAAGTCCAGTGGACATTAGGTGCAATACTCTACAGAACTAGATTCTTGCCACTGCGGTGAGTTTGCTTACTTGTTTGCTTATTTGTTTGTTTGTTTGTTTGTTTGACTTTCTGTTCAAATTGTACACTACCTACCTTTACATCCCTCCATACCCAAATGTGATCAGCTGAGTGATATTTTTAAATTTGTCACTGTTTAGAATTGCTCAGTGTATTTGGCTAAAGCTGTCCTCCTCATTGTTATGTTTGACAAAAAAAGGCAATGTATTAAAGAAAAAAGGGAAAGCTATTTCCATTCACTGACCAGCAGTCAAATTTTTTGTTGGACAATGAATGCCTTAATTTGATACTTTGTTTAGCACTCTAAAGTATCACAGTGTTCTTACTGCAGTCATTGTTAATTGTCTTCCGCAAATGTTAAAGGATGAATTGTCTGTTCACCAAATATATGCTAAGTTTAAAGTGTATCAACTTCCCATCAGGTATGATGGGCTGTGCAGAAAGTAGAAAGATAAATGTGCTCTCCGTTCTGTTGCTTTACAGAGAAATTCAGCAGGGGGCCTTCCAAAAATCCTACCGCCCCCCTTGGATGCGGGCAGCGGCCCCCTGGCTGTCCAATCAGTACCTCCTGGTCGTCTGCTTCCTCGTTGTCATCGCCTTCATCTTCGTCTACTCCCGCTGGCTGGGACGGATGCAGTCGCCGCGGGCAACGGGCCTGAAGCGGGTGCCCACCATGGCCTACTTCATGACGGAGGAGGACCAGGTGCAGGATGGGGTCTACGAGATGCCGGGCCTCAATCTCAGCTGATTGGGCTTTGGTCAAAGCCCCCATCCCACCGAGACAAGACTGAAGAGTGCCAAGCCCACAGCACAGCTCCCTCTGTTGGTGAATGCAGGAGAAGGGACCAAAGGAGATATCACTGGTTTAAAGGAGCGGTGAGAGATTTCCTTTATAGCAGTCTGTTTGATGTAATCCTCAAAATCCTGTGGTGGTCCTGTGATGTGGTCAGTGTGGAGCGAGGTCGTAAGAGATTGATTCAGCTGGTCAAGACTTCAGTATGGTTACAAGTCTCCTGTATTTCATCAACAAGATAGATAGAGTTGCCTCCTCTCTGTCCCTTGTGTCCAGCTATGGTGCACTTTATAACATCTAAGTATGACAGAGACTGCTCCAACAGAAGGATTGTGAATTGGGTAGTGCCATGCCTTTCAGCATGGTATGACATTTTGTTGCTACTTGTAGGTACGTTCCCTTGATTTATGAGCATATTTGACTGTTCATACATCTAGTCAGCTGTGATCAGTGGGAGATATCTAGAAGATGGACACATGGGATATTTGTTCTCTTTGTTCTTGAGAAATTTCTGTGGCGGGATTAGGTTTCTCAAGGTTTCCTTGAATTGGGGTCATACCGAGGTATATGATTCAAGTTTGTGTCGATTTCAGTTTGATATTTTTATCTCTTTTTATATATATTGAAGCTATGGTGGGATTCATAAAAAAGTCATGCTTTTTTAGAAGAAAATTGATGGAAATTTTTGTGGTATCATATAGCACCTATTCTCACAGGGCTTTTATGAATGGGCCAGATACATGTATGCTTGAAAAGATTGGTGCCACTGTTGAATGCTCAAGCCAGAACTGGATGTCAAAAAAAATCCTCTGAATTGCTTTTTTCTTTTGTGCATTCAGTCTTACGACTGCGAGATATAAATATCTCAATAAAATATCATGTATTTACTATCAAATTAAACTTAGATTTTGCCACATCGAAATGATGAAGGGGAGGAGTAGCACATGTAGCAGGTCTGTGCTGTTTGGAAGTGGACAAAGTATGAATGGTCTACATGCAAGAAGCTTTCTCCGATGCATAATCATGCCAACTTCCAGATTGACATAGGTCATGTAAATGTCCACTTGATGAATGTAAGGCTGACAGGGATAGGCTGATCGCTAGTGTTGCTGCAAGAGTCGACTGTGTTGATTTGCCAATGAGGAAGAGCCCTGTAGGGTGTGGCGGTGTTGTTTGTAGCCGTGAAAAACCTTCCTGTTGTTTGTTTGTTTGTTTTTTCTGTACTGTGTGTGGTTGGTGCCACTATTGTATGATTTTGTGCAAGGGGTTTGACCGAGACTGGGGAAAACCCCACCAAGCTGGGGAAAAACCCACAGGGAATCTTGATGAATAGGCACCAGCTTGGGTCATGATCTTGTTTCTGAATTGTATTCACATTACTCAGTCTGTGTCATTATCAAAGAGAACATTATGCTAATGTGAACTCTAAGTAATACTCTTCATCTATACAATACAAGTGGAATAGCAGTATATATCACTATCAAGATATTCTTTTATGAACAACTCACATGCAAATGCATATGTATGGCATAAAGACATTCCTTCGCATTGAGTAGTGTGGTGTATGGTGACAGGGTTAAAGCCCTGGTGTGGTTTTAAGAATGAAAAAGCTCTTTCTTTTTAGAAATAGAAACTGTTGTTAGTTTCTGAATGGTCTATTACTAATATGCAAATTTCTGTGTGTTAGTATTCTGCCCTGTGTGGACCAGTATGAATTAAACATAAGTACAAACAATTTACTGACAGATTATCAATGTTCTAGCGGTGCAACACATACATAAGTAAATAGGATCAGCACTTACATATATGATTATTTTTTTGTTGTTGTTGTTACAAGAGATAATTATGTTTCTATATGATAACGGAATTCTTGGTCTTATCACACCGTATCATGTTCAAACCTTGCCAGTGCACAGTCTACTTCATGACTTTCATGTGATTAGTGAAATGAAAGTAAGGCTTTGTTATGCCTGGCTAAAGTTCCTGGAAACTGTACCAGGGCTTTTATCTATTTGTACTTCAATGTACAAATGTAGTTTTTGTTGTTGTTGTTGTTGTTGTTGTTGTTGTTGTTTTTTTTGGGGGGGGGGAGGGGGATGGGTAGGGGTAAGTGGACGATGAAAGTCCAAAGTGCAAAGCAGAGCGTGAATGCATGCGTGCCAAATTTCAGATTTCGAATCTATGCTGAGGTCTTTTCTAAGTTACACGTGATGTCTTCATGCAAAGTTTTAATGGTATTCAGCAAGCACTCCTGAATTTAGACATACCATGGTGTGCATACCCTTTGGAGACATGTTTGTGTCAGTTGGTTGCAATTGTACTTGTGGTTTGTGTTTGTTTCGTCATTTTTTTTTTATTCATCACAGGTAAGAGCTAGGGGAAAAATGCAGTTGTATGTCATATAGTTTTCTTTTGTGGTAAATACTACTGGAGTATAGCAGCAACTTCCAGGTAAAATAGCAGGCTTTTCACTTTTAGTATTGAGTGTGACTGCTCATTTGCCTTACCCCTCTTTCTTAGAAAAAACAGAAAAAAGAAAGGTTGCTTATCGATTTGGGAGTAACCTAATATGAATCATCAAAACAGATAAAATGTCAATGTTATGAGATAGACTTCATGCAGATGTAATTGGTAGAGTGTAATTTCAGGCAGCTAGGCAAAAAAGAAAGAAGAAAAAAAAAGAAAACAGTAAAAGCTTCCCAGGGAATCTGAAGTTACACTAAGATAACATCTCCTTAGAAGCATGCCATGATATGTAAGCACTACGAAATGTTCTCTAATGCACTGTCACTGTGTCATGTGACCAGGCATTGCACAGTCAATACTGCTGCTACCACCATCTCGGCTTTCGTCCATCATGAAATCAATGATTCGTGCAAATGTGCCAAGACTAGGAGGATGGTGGAACCAATTGATATCTGCTGTAATGTTTAACCTTTTCTGCACCAAGGATTCAAACAATGTGTACAACACTAAAGAGTTTATTGTGCTAATCAGCACTCCAAGCACACGTGGGAGTAGAAAGCATTATGCTAACCACCACCATGTTATCTGAGGAAGTCGCGTGCATGTGACCTGAGAAAACTGCCAAATGAGACCACTAGTGGATCAAACATCAGAAATTTGAGAGTAACTATAAAATTCTAATGTTTTTGTGTCTTCATTACCTCGTTCCTTAATTTCAGTGTCTCAAGATGTTGTGAAATTTGAAACTTTTCTGTGTTTATGAAGCAAGGCATAAAAGTGTTTTGATTAATCTGAATGTGTTTAGGTGTCAAAGCTTCTCCACACATGACTATTTATCCAGACATCAGAGCCACTCTAGGGCTTTAGGGCTTCTTGAACTTTTCTGTCCTGGCGTTGCAGTGTGACAAATTGAATGTCATTCAAAACCTGGTATAGATCTATACGAGTAGTTCAGAGAATAAAGTTTGTAAATCAGGAAATAGATATATCGAAACTTTCTTAGACTCTGCTCATGGTTTGTGACGTGGTTGTTGAAGAACTTACCATTCGAAATTAAGAAATACCAACTGTTGCAGTTTTTAAATCAAAGCTCAAAACCCTTTTTTTTTTCATCTATAAATGTTTATTATGATTTATATCAGGATTTCTTGCAGTGCAGAAGAATTTGCACATATAGGTTCTGTCCTTTTTAGATTGATATCATTATTATCAGTGGTATTATAATTATTAGTTGTAATCTGAATCAAGGTGCCATAGCACACAAACCATGACTGATATCTCTTTGTACTTAGTTTTTGTTGCAATTGTTTTTGTTTGGGAGTCCTGTAGAAGCTATAGATAGATCCATGCATTTCTGTGGTTACTCCAAAATGTCAATCAAGTCGAGCCACAGTGACAGATCTGATTGTCTGTGGGACCTTGGCCACTTCTTGGCCTCATGTCGTTGAGATTTGATAGCGCCTTTATTTGATGCACACCCTACTGAGTCACAGGTGACATCAATCCAAGGTGATCTTAACTCTGTTATATACTATCAGGCTGTCAAGGAATCCTTGAATCCTTTTATTGGATACCTTCAACAAATTTCCCTAGGTCTTTGGCTTTTTGACTGTTTTACCAGTTAATTAACCACAGTGCCATTTCCATATTTTACTCTTTTCTTGCACCTGATATTTCACTTGTTTCTTTTGTGTGTGTCTGTGTGTTGGCTAACAGAAATAGTGAATTGCAATATGTTAAAGACAAAGGTGCAGATGGTGAAATCTGTCCCGATCTATGAGACATGTAAGAATGATTATTTCCATCCCTACCCAAAATATTGTATATGCCATATATTTAGCAAGTCCAAATTTTTTTGCGAATCTGTACTTCCCGGCGATTTTGTGAGTGGTTAAATTCGCAATTGCAAAGTACAGTACTGAACAGGGAAATGTATGTGTGTATGTCACATTCATGTCAGAGTCAATATTTTTGTGTGTCGTTAAATTTGTGAATAGCACCTGACTCGCGAAATACGCGAAAATCAAAACCTCACGAAATGTTCAGCGCAATTAACAGTAATCTAAAGTTGAGTAATAAGTCAATTCTCACCAATGCTGGATAAGGGTATCATGTAGAGAAATAGACAATCAAACTCATTGTTATCATGACATGGATTCAATCACTCTCCGGCTTTTACATGATGTGAGTGTTGTGTGTGTCAATCGATGATTCTGTCTGGAAATGTAGACACCCATGCTTGAACTATTAGAAAAAATAGAATGAAATTAAGAATTGGGGGGGGGGGGGGTCTTATCCAAGATTTCAATTGATGTATTATGGTATTTTGATTGTTGGTTTGGGGTTTCAAAATATTTCATATGTCTATGTGCTACTGCAGAAACACTCTAAAAAGGTAACTTTCCCCCCCAAATACTAACTTTGTAGCTTCCTTTTACAACTTTTTATCTCTCAGCGTTTGTCATTGGTGCTGTACTGTATGAGTAGCGACATAACAGAGCGACTCTTTTCTTTCATTGCTCGTGTTTATTGTTAGATGACCATGGATCATTTCTGGAACCACCGTTGCCTTTTCTTGTCCTAGCATTAAAGCTTATGTAGAGTCGACTGTACTTCATGTCTCAGGACTATGGGTACTGGTGATAAGGTGGTCATGTGAAGTGTACTTCTATCTTTTTGTGGTCATTTTTTTTACAGATCTCCCAATCCATTCTGAATTTGGAAGAAAGAATCTGAATTTTGTCCATTCCCAGCACTTGTTTCAACAGGAGTTTCCAATTTTTCTTGATAATTTTTACTACTCATTCCTGTGGGAATTGCTCTTTCTTTCCTAGTTTTGAGCCAAATCATCCCTTTTTTCCAGTCAGAAAGGTTGGGAGGTCTGTTTTTAACTTATTTTGTGTTGTTGTGTGAAAAGTACATGTATTGTGAAAAGATAAAGCCCATGAGAGTATTTTATAGTACCTCAGCATTGTCATGACTTTCTAGCCTTTAACTAAACTCATCTCCTCTGTACAAAAAAAAAAAGAAAAGAAAGGAAAATGTCTCACATGTATTTTGCGTTGCATGAATTTCTTCCAATCATTTTTCATTATTTTTTTTTTACATCACTTGAAATCTAGTTACATTCTTCAAACACTTTTAATACTCTTCTATCAAAACTATTGACTATTGCTGATGTTTGGTGTAGGGAAGTGTGTTTCCACATTCTTAGGACAAGGCCTTTCATGATATTGGCACAGGGCAACAAAAATGTTGTTGCCATTATCTGCATTATTGTCACTTCCAGGGATGACCCTCAGCCCAGTGCTTCGAAGAAAAGGGTCAGTCCTTTTGCATTTTCAATTGATTGGACATCGTAACTGTACTCCAAGGCTGCTATGTGTTTTGCATCCTACACCTTCAAGGAGCTTCGTAGAGTCTCAAATTGAGGTTGTGCGCCTCTTATTTTAAGTCTGAATTTATCCCATGATGTGGAAATATTTGTGTTTGAACCTTTGCCTGAAACTCTTCCAAATCACTTGACTATTATGTTTCAGATCAATTAGGAAGGGGAAAAAAAGATAGAGAGTAGATCATGTTTGATTATAATAATTGTCATATATTTGTATACATCCTTGTTTAATTGTATTGCAGACTGCACCATCAAAATATAAATATTCTAGTGGATCCTAAAATTGCATTTAAATATCAGTATGTAATCTTACCTACCAGATATATACTGACATTGTATCTTGTTGGTGTAATATCTTCACCTTGAATATATCTTGATATCCACCTGTGATAAGACATACATGTATTTATATATTTCCTTCAGGTCCCAGCTATGCTATGTTAACTTTCTTTTCCATAAATGGAGCAAGATTGAATAGAACAGTGAAAACTTAGTTATAATCAAATCAAAAATCCAAAAATGAAAAAAAAAAATCATTTTTACAAGAAAAATATGTTTTAAATTTGAAATTCAGTCAAATATTTCTTTTTTGTATTTTAAAGGATACTCGCTTCTCTATTTTTTATTTCCATCATCTATCAAATACATCATGAACTCAGAATGAAGTGTCACTTAAAGCAGAGGATGTCCTCCATGCCAAGGGTATACTATATATATGTGTCTAATGATGACATGCAATGCACCAATGTACTGTAGGTCTTACAAATGGATCCTAGAATTCGTCTCAAACGAGTCAGCCTGTCCACAGTGACTTTCTGATGCTGAGGACAGTCATCCCTACAGTGGACATGTTAAAGGGATGGTATATTATTGGTGGAGATGAGGATTAGGCTTTTAACTTTTTGCGAGATACCAAGAAACCACTTATGAAATAGTATTGAGCATACCACTCTAAGAGGAATTCAAAGTTTATTTGATGAAAATTGGTTTTGGAATGGCCGAGACATGCAAAAAAAAAGTAAAACAAAATGATCGTAATAAAAAATGGGTCCCACCTTTTATTAGGATCGCACTTTTTTTTTTAGATATCTCAGCCATTTCAAAACCAATTTTCATCAAATTCCTCTTGAAATTACATGCTCTTTCACATTTCACAATAGGTTTCTCATTATCTCACCTAAAAATGTTAGAAACCTGAAATAAGGTCTCGTCCAAAACTATATGATCCCTTTAAGTCATGAAATGTGTTACAAAGAGTTTTGATAGACACAATTAAGATGGCACTTCCTTTCCGGAATGTTATGTGGTTACCGCTGTGCCGTACTGTCTTGTTTGAAATGCCTGACACAGCATTTAAATGTCAAAACTTTGGAAGGAAGGAGTGGAGTACCAGTCGCATTATTTGTCTGCTAGCGCTGTCAGATGACAAATTTTCTTCCTTCATTGTCTCAGTATAGTACATGTCTTTCTCCTCATGTGATGAACCACTGCATGTATGTTACATTTGTCAGCATTAAATGGAGTATGGGGGGATGCACTTGAAATATTGAAGTGGAACGTATTTTGATGTCGAGCATATTTTATATAATTTTTCGTTTATTATTGTGAAGCAGCAATAACAATCAGAAAGAAACGTGATTTGATTGGGCCTTATGTCTCAAAATAGCACATAAGAATCTTACACTTGGAGGCATATGTCGTCAGTTGAGAACTGGAAGGGTGCTAATCACATTCTAAAATTAGAGCGTAGATAAAAATGATTGATCAATTTTCATGAAATAAAGAGTTAATTCGATAAAAAGTGGGTAGATCTGTAGGCATTGTTCCAAATCGCTAGGGTAAAATAGCACCCTTGTGGTTTTGATTTTTGACATTTTATAGAAAATGAAAATAATTCAAAATTGACACCATAACGTCGAGGAGATCGAGCCCTATAACATAATACCAATAACTCAATTCCCCACCCCACCACCACCCTGGAAAAAAAAAGAAAATCGATAAGCCCTTCTGGTTCTCAGCCGACGATGTGTGGACTTTAAACTCTGCACAGCTTGAATGTTCAAGTGTCTGTCATCTGTTGTTGGACGAGAGAATCAGTTTCAATGTGCATACTGTGTGCAAGATTTTCATTCCAATGTATGCATTGCAGATGAGTAACTTTTAACTGTACATGCATTAAAGAGATAGATGGAGATTTCTGTGAGAAATCATGCATACATGCTGAAAATTAAGATATTGTATGGGTAACGCAATGCTATACCAAACTTGTGAATAAAGAGTAACCTTATTTATACAAATTGGTGTCAAAGCACTCTGTTGTAAATTTCTGCAGTGGACAACTTTTGTTTGGGTTGTTTGTTTCTGTGTTTGTTTTCTGATGAGGTGTGAAAAAAAAAGAGATAAAGTGTGTAAATAGAATGGGGGCTTTGTTTGTGAATCAAGCGATGTTGGATAATGCATTCAAATGTATGAATATTTGTCTTTGGAGCAGGTATAGTTACTTGAGTATTCAAATTTAAGAATGACTTTCCTCAGGTTATGTGCTAGTTTGCAGGCACAAACCCTTGTTGGTCGTAAAGGAGTCTGTGCCAAGACTTCTACATACACCACTGGCACTGGCCCCATAGGCTTTAGTTTAGTTGGCAATAAGACATAGGAAAGATACTGGGTAAGTGAATTCTCCCTGTGTATTAAAGGTGCATTAACCCTTTCACAACCACAAACTCAAACTGCCAAAAACATTGTATACAAACAGATGGCCAGAGATACTGTATTGTCCTGGAAATACATGGATGGCCCCCCTAGGAGAGCCGTTTCATCTCTTGTTTAGATGTGGCATCACGATGATGAATGTGGGTGTTTTGTGAGTCAGGCTGAGTCATGTTCAGCAACACTGGGGTTATATCTTCATCATCTCCTCCTCCTTCTCCTCCTCCTCCTCTTCTTCCTCGTCCTCTTCCTCCTCTTCCTCCTCCTCCTCCTCTTCCTCCTCTTCCTCCTCATCTTCTTTCCCTTCTCCCTCCTCCTCATCCTCCTCCTCTTCCTTCTTCTTCCTCTTCCTCATCCTCTCCTTCTTCCTCTGCATCCTCCTCTTCTTCTTGCTCTTGGTCTTCCTCGTCCTACCCTTCCTTCTCCTCCTACTTCTAATCTTCATATTTTTCCTCATCCCCTGCCTTCTCTTCCTCCTCCTCCTCTTCTTCCTCCTCCTCTTTTTCCTCCTCTTCTTGTTGTTCTTACTCTTCCTCCTTGTACCCTTTCTTCTCCTTCTCCTCCTCCTCCTCACTCTACTCCTAATCCTCATCTTTTTCCTCATCCCCTGCCTCCTTCTCTTCCTCCTCCTCTTCTTCTTCTTCTTCCTCCTTATTCCCCTCTTCCTCCTTCTCCTCCTCCTCTTCCTCCTCCATCAATTAGGTATGATCATGACCAATTCGATAATGGCTTCTGTTCCTGTAGACCTCATGGCAAAAATATTTTTGTCACTGTCGATGTTATGAGAAAGTTACTGAATGTGTACATTTTACATGCACTGTACTTTACATTTCTACTGTGAGAAGAACTTCGCACCTATTCAATCGTGAAAATTGCACTTGACTTGCGCTTTATGGCTGACTAGCTCAGCTCAGTGAAATACAGGAATGAACAAATCTGGATTGTGGTATGATGAGTTAGGAAAAAAAAGGAGAGAAAAGATCATAACAAAACACCATAGTAGTGTATATGGCCTTCTATGATATATCAATTGTCCTCACAACCACACCGTGGGTTTTTGTTTTTGTTTTTGTTGGTTTTTTGCATCACTAGACACTGATTACTATAAAACCTATAAAACAAAACAAACCGAAAAAAAAAACAACACCAATGGGAACATGACAAGTACTTATAGTATTTAGTCACACCGCATACAATGAAGGCCTACATACATTTGTGTCCTTCTTATCTACACTGTACTTGGTGTTTAGATCAGTTTGAGGATTTCCTCATAGAAAGTGCGATGATCTCTGGGGGGGGGGGGGGGGGTGGAGGGATCCAATGACAAGCCTCAGCCACACGATTTACAGCCTCTTTCATGTTTTCTATGTCATTGTTTACAGAGTGTAAGTTGCACATTTGTTTATAAATTTTTTCTTTGCTTGATTGTTGGTTTTTTTTTCCTTCTTCTTCTTGTTCGAGAAAGCCTTCTCTCCAGACTGAGTTAATTGGTAACTGAATCAGATTGTTATATGTGCACAGTCAGTTGGTGGGGGGGGGGGGGGGGGGGGGGGACCCATAGCCCCGAAAGGCGGGGCTACATGTACTTGTACAATCTATTGCTCTTGGCTTGCGGGCCAACTCGAGCTGCGGTATGCTCAGGAAGTGGATATAGTGTTTTGCTCAAGTTTTTTGAGATGTCATGACCCAACGCCCTCCGAACAAATCGAACCCAAACCTCAAAACGGAAGACATTCTGTCAATTGTCAGCTCCTCCACATACACACAGCTGTCAATAACTTCATGGGTTATGGGTCACGTACAGCTGGTACAGTGCCAGGCTGTTGAATAGCCCAGTAGTCTTGACTCCAGACACTCCTTCCTCACATCAGCTGCCACCAACTTGCAGCTAGTTATTGCCTCTGCGGAGGCCATCTTTCTTGCCTGCATGAGCTTGTCTTAGTTCATGGGTTTTACTTTGATATTACTGTAAGCCAACATTCCAAACCACCGGAATATTGAAAAATTTTTCTGTGTATTCATAATTTCTGTGACCAGAATACTAGGATAAAATAGTTAGTTGTGTAAAAATACCAGTTCAGATTCACTTTTTAGTATGATAAAATGTCGTACACAGGTCCTGCATGTACCTATCATAATTCATGTTAAATCAATTTCTGAATTACAACATCTCTTGTAATGGTTTGCATTCGATTCAGTTTTATAGCTGGGCAAGTATATTTATATAGCAATGAGATTAGATTCTAAATTGGGTATTCTATTGACTTTATTGATGATCAGATACATTTACTGGTACTGTATAAATGAGAAAAAACAGAAAAAAACAAAACAGATTTTCTGATGTTTTCAATGTGTTAAACCACACTTAACCTTTAAGCAGCATATTTTTTCACCAAGTCAGATGCAACTGCAACAAGGTACACTATCCCAAGGGTGAAAGTTGTTGTGTTTATTCCAAGTGCAGTATCATGAGGCTATGTGTGTAGCTCAACATTTATATGTCACATGAACTACCACATGCAAGGTCGTGCACCAGTTCCCAGGGACATGATTGACAGGGATCAGGGGCGGATCCAGGGATTCTGTAAAGGTGGGGGGGGGGGGGGGGGCGTGCAACTAATAATTCTTGTGCCACTTTCGGGTTTCATTTCATTTTTCTTTTTATTTCTTTTATCTTTTACGAAAAATAAAGGGGGGCGTGCGCCGGTTGCGCCCCCCTCTGGATCCGCCACTGGGGATGACTGTTATCAAAACTCCTCATGGCAATCGTTAGGTAGGCCTGCTACTGCCAAATACTTCTCCACTGTCGGAGTGTAGCAAAAGGTTTTGATTATCAAGATGTACCCTGATGCATGGCAATGGTGTCAGAGTGTATTTCCATTCGATGTTCAAGGTGAGTACACTATTAGGCCCTCATGGTATACAAATAATGAATGTTTATGAGTGCAATGGACAGAATATTTCACAAGGTAAAAGATGAAAATAATCCATGCAATGAGGTACAGCCGAGTTGAATAGATCAATAATTTCATCTTTCACCGTTTGAAATATTCTGTCCTTTGCACGAATGAAAAACATTTATTATTTGTTTTATGTAACACCTAGAAATAGATCCTTGTCATTTGCTGTTTCATTAATTTAGAAACGAGAGAATTTGCAAGATCTGAGAGCGAGAGAGTACTCACTGAGTTCTCATATATATATGCTAGCGCACTGTTCGTTAATATGCTTGATTGCATGCACACGTGACTACAAACGCAAGCATTTTACGTACGTAGTGTGCTGGCTATCGGCGTGCATGCAATGACGCAAATCGCATGGATCTAAGATTGCACAGTAAATGGAGCTACAATTGCACGAATTATGACGTAATAGTAAAATAGGACAAAATGATCAATATCAAACAACCAATCAATCAAGTTGTATAAAGTTGAATTTAGATATTATAAACCATATTGTTTGTGTAATGGTTATTCTACAGGCCGGTTCTCAAATGCCGGAATTAAAAGTATTTTACAATTGTTATTTGTAATGTGATCAAAAAAAAAAAATTACCAATAATTCATTTGTTTGTTGCCATGGACACAGAAGAATTGTTTACTCTCCTGATATTCATCTTTGGGTCATTTTTTTTTTTTGAAACAGTAGTTAGTATTATTTTATTGTTTAGTGTTGTGAGTCTTAGGTTTTTAGATCCAGACTTTTTTTCCCAGACTCATCCGCTTTCATTGACACTTTCTCTGACCTGACTTTTATTCAATACCAGTGTCATTAACAAAAAGAAAATCAGAAGGAAATAAAACGTCCCCTTTGAGACAAAGTTTGTCCTTCAAGCTTTTAATAGCTCTACATATTTGTGTGTGATATTGCAGAAATGAAATAAAGATAGAAAGTGTATATCATATCCTGCCGGTCAAGGTGATTTTCCAGTGCTTTTGAGTTTCTCATGCTGAGTTATCAATGATTTACAGTAGGTCTCCATTAAAGAGATATGTGATGGGAATACATGAATGTATGTAGTCATGATCAAGGAGTATTCATGTTTGTGAAGTAATGATCCAAGCCATAAAAGGCCTTAATTGTGTGTGTATAAGAGTGTTATGTTCCCTAGTGCCACATCAAGTTTTACGCAATGGGTGTTGCATTTTTAGAGATATTGTCTGTAAAAGATGTGGACAAGATGTGAGTTACAATGTATTTGTATTGTCATCTGTCTGTATGTATTTCTACATGCAGCTATATCGGGTGTAAATACAGCTTCAGATTCATCAAGTCCCATCATTTTTCCAAACAAAATTCAGCTATTTCCATTGCATTGTTGATAGCCTATATAATCAGAGGAGATCAAGATCGAGACCCACCTCACACCAAATTTGACTGACAAAAATATGTAAAGGATGCAGTTTGGGTTCTGTGCAGTCTGATTCCATTTTCACTTTAGAGTGAAGTCCCCCCCCCCCCCCCCCCCCCCAAGGAAAAACATCAATATTAGGGTACTTCCAAATCAAGAACTTTATTCTCGTATTTAAGTAGTCAATAGCTAAGTTGTAATGTACACTACCAGGATACTATCACAAGGTCACCTTCACATCAATAGGCCTACCAGCTCTCTTGGTTCAATTACTTCACACCAGGAATGTCCAATGCAAAATGAGCAATGCTAATTAGTCTTTCATTTTAGACCTGAACTTGACAGAAATGTTCAACTTAAGAGTAGCCACACCCAAACTGTGGCAGCAATCATATTGTATATTTCAGTCCCTGTGTGGTCCATTCTGATTACTGCACACAAAATCAGTCTGTCTTACAACTGTCTTTTTTTTTTTTGTCTAATGGCAGAAAGATACAATGGAGGGCAAATTCATTGAAAAGTCTGAAAGTCAAGACTAAAGTTTTGCAAAGATTCCTAGCTTCAAGACTAAAGTTTTGCAACGATTCCTAGCTTTAAAACAAAGAAAGAAAAAAAAAAGGAAGGTATAAAGGACTATGGTGAAACGGTCACAGAGGGATAAATGAAAAGAATTGAGTACAGGGTAGGCATATATACCGTTAAACATTGATATATGCACTGTGATCACAAGAACACATACATTGTACATCCCTATGCACCCACACACATACACAAGCACACACACACAAGGATACAACAAACTGGTAATGTATGAAATCTGCAACACCCGAGCTGGAAATTCATCTGCGACAAGCTCTCTGAACTACCACACACACAGAAGCACTCTTACAACAACAACAACAACAACAAAATATGTATATATATATATATATATATATATATATATATATATATATATATATATATATATATATATATATATATATATATATATATATATATATTTATTTATTTATTTATTTATTTACATTTATATACAATATATCTTTATGTATGGTAATAAAGTGAAACTATGATATGGACAAAAATAAAACACATCAAAGAAATTAAAGAGAGAAGATGCCAGAACTCTTTCATTGCTTCAGTGCAGCCAAATTAAATGTTTATTCTTTTTTTTTGTATCCAGCTATTTTGAAACATGAAATATGTAGTGAAATATATATTATGTACATATATAATAATAATTTCTTCATGACATATTTATAGTTTTTATAATTCACCTCTTACAGCTTTATACAGCCATCATAACCTGAGTATACTTCGGTTTGAAGATGTTTTTATTAATACATACATTAGGGCTTTGTTATGAGAGTCACACACATACAATTCTAGCACTGCAACTAAAGCTTAGTTCTACCTACCCACCCTGATGAAACTGTTATCATAATGAAAATAATAATAATAACATCAATAATAAACAAGTCAATTAAACCTGCAAAATATATTGTGTAAATATGCTAAAATTCTCTTCCCTGCCACTAGACACATTCTAGAATGGAAAGGGTGTAAATTTATGTGATATTTGCATCACTGAAGGAAGAATCCACATTTATTCATGTTATGGTCATTTGTTTGATACTTTTCAAACCAAGCCTGAATACAGTTTGGCATGGTAGATATACACTTTGAGGGATTTTAATGATCAGTTTCACATCAAATACAAAAAAAGTTTCAAGTTTCCATGTTGTACATGTTGTATAAGATTTGTTAGACTTTCCATTAGATACGTCCATATAATATGTACATGGCTGTCAATGCTATTGTATTATGACTAAGATTATTCATATTGCATATTTTTGTTGTGGGATGATTTTAGTAAAACTTTTACTCTTCTCCTATTCTGACATTTATCCTCTTTCAGATTACCGGTAATGATGAATTTCAAAGTGACACTTCGGTATTTCTGTGGGCTATGTTTTACAAACCATAATACATGGGTTTTGATACTGATTCATTTACTGTCACACTCTGTTTACGCTCATTTGAATATGAATGATAACCCTGTCTACCCATAGCATCACATGTAATGTCCTTAGCGGAATACACACCTCGTCATGCACAAAAACTGAGAATATTTGGAGCCATAATCTAAATTGGCTGCCTGCTTGTTTTGGTTCTTTTTGTGTGTGTGTGTCATAGTTGCTATGATGGCTCTTGAACTCTCAATGACCTTTGATATAAATCTGCTTTAACAGGCTCTTTAAATCTTTTTTTCCTCTCTTTCTTTTGCAAATACTCCTTCCTCTTCTCAGTTGAGCCTGATTAAGTTTAATCCATGCGAGATTTTCAAACACAGAAACATGATCTGTACAGTCCTGTTTAACAATTGCATCAAATGTGAACAACAAAAACACTGCAACGAAAATAAACCATGTCTAAACCGCAAGGCAGGGGATTACAGAAAAAAAAAATTGTTGAACAAGATATTAAATGTTACACAATCTTCATCAGACACCAAGTGAAACAACACTACAAACACATCACTGTTTCTCACACATGGAAATGTACTGAATTCTGCATAATTTACCTGACATCACTGCGCACAGCAGAACAAAATGATGGTTCACATTTTTTCTGTCTTTTTTTCTCTTTACTTTTTTTCTAACTGTGTTCCAACGATGAATACACACAAAAAAATATAGAGCAAGATGTCTGTCAATAGTAGAACGTACATGTACATGTGAACACGTAGCAAACTTCTTATCTTGCATGTGCATATAGACACTAAATGTATTTACATACAATAAAGTGCTGTTAATATTTCCTTTCTGCCAGTCAACCTCCTGAACCGCGGTCTATTAAAGCAATATGGCCGCCAACCACTATCACCCCTCCCTTTCCCGAGGGTCTGTGACTGGCTCACCGAATCCGACTCAATATAACATTGATTGGGGAGGGTAACACACATCAGGTTGTAAGGTAAAGAAGAAAGTAAGCTACGTCTTCTTAGGATATAAAATAAAATCATACAACATCATGCATATAACCCGTCGAAAATTCATGGACAAATACAGATGACTGGAATATATTCCACTCCCTTCTAATCAATCTATCGCTCCTGTTAAGAATCATGCAAAAGATCACATCAACATCTCATGGGTAGGAATAGTTCTACTGGAAGAAATCTATCAGAGGCCATACAATGTGTCACATGTTCGGCTTGTACAGCAATCATGCATTATTCGGGCATTCTTCATGCAAACTTCAGGGTCTCTTATTCTAAAGGTTTAATAACAGGCATACAAAATATCTGTGAACAGAGTGAATACACCCCCACATCCACTTTCTTTCACAGGTACGAAATCATGTGCTGTATATAATCATCACTTCTTTTTCAATCAATGCCCCCTTTGAAAATTAACACCCCTCAAAAATGTCACCGAAACATACATCACATGCATTTCAGTGCTGCTCATATGACAACATCATCTCTAAATGGTATCACATACTCTTTTAAAGATCAGCACACCTCTTTTTGTGCTTTTGACATCATCTCTCACAAATTAGTCACCAGAAAAGTGGAATAAAGGCTTCTAACTAAGACTCATCTGATTCATCAACGCCCCTCTTTCTAGAAATTGAGACACAAAAATGATTGTCAAAACTGAAGATCCAGTCTCCAGTTTCTTCATTTTTCATGGGCACACTATTGACCAGCAGATCTCACGTACAGTAAGTTAATACAAGAGGGAAGATCATGCAATACAGAATGACAACGTGGCCTGCTGTGAGTGAGAGAAATAGGTTAAGATTACAAGCTTTTCCCTTTGGTTTCTACTGGCCACTGTCTACGTCACAACTCGGTCTAGAACATAATACTGGGAGAAAGGCACGCAAGATATGATAACGGACATCTCATCACAAAAAGGCATAGCAGTCAAATGGAACAATAAATACAAAAACTCACAAAACTCTTCAGTTGAATCAAACTATCTCCACGAAGTCATATCAATCTCAGTCAAATTCTTCTAAAGATTCTGTAGAATATTCACCGTCAACAAGATATAAACACTAAATAGACATCTCTGTATTTACAGGTATATACACCAATATTTGCAAACTTATTTACATACATGTACAATGTACATGATTACCACAGGATTACACACAGTAGCACCTATCTTTAATTTTCTGTATGTGTGTACTAAAACAAAAGGTTATATTCATGAAACTTTTGCCCTCAACTGTACTATGTGCTACATATATGAAAAAAAAATAACTAATCAAAAAGGTATCATGTATTCAAACTGCTTCACAAGATTTTGGCACAACATCTAGGGACCTCAAAAACAACAAACAAACAAACAAAAAAAGGAAGAAGTCAGAAGCTTCCTATACAAAGGTCACTGTTGCCATAGCTACAGCATCACAACAGTGGCCTTCTTGCACTGTACTTTCTGAGTGAAACAGTTTAACCAGCTACACCTGTCAGCCCTACTACACTATCCTTCAACTACATAAGGCACGGACTTGATTCTTCAGTATCAACTAGGGGGAAATAAAATGTCCCTGGGGGCAGGCACCATTCCCAAGAGCTCTCATACTATTTTAGAGGTAATACTTCTCTTTTCATTTGTTATCACACTTTAACAAACTTTATATTGATTCAGTAAAGATTCTAAGACTACGATCATGTTTAAAGCTTCTTTACCAAAGAAGGGCGTGGACAAAAATCTTTCTTTTTTTTTTTGCCACATGTGGGAAAGTGTATGGTACAACATGTCAATACATAAAAAAGGACCAAGATTAAAAATACAAGATTTTTTTTTCTTCTTTTCCTTTTGCTCTGCTCTACTGTTAAATAGATGTCTTTCTGGTTAGTAAATGATTCTCTATCTAACGCGGGACTGGTTATATGTAATGTTTTATGTCATTACAGAAGGGGGCTACAATTCAGTACAGTATAAATGTGTAACTACCATACATCAAATCAAATATTACAAGTCATATATATAACAATCATTTTGGGGTATAACGAAGCACTTTCCCAAAAAAGAAAACTGGGATATCAGAACCCACACAGGAAAGAGGTAATGATACATCAAAAGGGCAATGCACTAAATGCAATTAATGCAATGTTATACGGACTAACAAGGATTTCCTATCTCCCAGAACAGCAAATACACAAACAGGAAAAGATTCAACATGCTCTGAAACTGTAGCTGGGAAGTGACATGAAAACTGACCCATGTGGCACTGAACGTGACAAATTCACTTTCCTCGCTACGGGACATCCCACATCTCTGCTAGCCACGGACACCGCTGAACAGGAAACGGTTATGAGATCTTATAAGAGTGCGGACTCTGTGATCTGAGCCCTTGTCATTTGTTAGTCAGATATCATGGCAGATCACATGACAAGATCACATGACAAAGTCACATGGCAGGGCAAACACAAAGAATGTACTCTAGAAGGGCGTGATAATTGGCTCACACATTCACGAGTCCACGAGCTAGGTCAACCACTTTTTGTTTGTGTTTTTGTCACTGTGTTTTAATCATAACCAAACTTTGATAAATAGATAAGACATTGTAAACTGGACAAATCAAGGCTAATCGCATTAACAATCCTTATGATATTTCTTGAAATGCCAACAGTGAAGCTTTTCGAAACACAAACTCATACCAGCTCCTACAATGTTCATATTCTCATGATCGGTGCAACAGAGAGAATTTCAGGAGTCTATTTCTCATTTTGTTTTACTTTTTTTTTTTCTTGAATGAAGATGAATACCAACACAAAGATGCCATTAGGCGATGAAACCACGGAGAAACAAAGTTCGGCGTAGATGTGCGACAAATGGACAATAAGTTTTGCACCATCTCCTTCGATGATCCTTTGAAAGCGTACGAAGGTCAATGGAGAGCCGCTGTGACCAGAACTTGATCACAGGGCATCCAATAGCCGTCTCTTCTGTACAGCCCTTCATTTATGCTCTGGGATTACCAGCACAACGCCAAGGTTTTGGTGGACGGTGGTAAGTGGACTTGTCTGTCAGCGGCTGGCAGGTCAAGGGTTCAAGCCTTCATGCCGGTAAGCTTCAGACTGGACAGCGGAATGCCCTTTGCTGTCTTCTCCAAGACAGAGTTCACAAACTCTGAGGTGTGACCAGCCACCATGTGACCTACAAAGATGAACATAACAACACCAGTTAAAATGACGGGAGTCATTCTCTATTCATTGTTAAAGATTAAAGGGATCTAACTAGGAAAATAGTGCCTCTACCTCCCTTAGGGGTAGAGGCATTTAAACAAACTGTTTTGGAACATTGAGCAAGGACACTTGTTCACTGCATATCTCTGACCCCATTGCACAAGTATAGTATGTAACTACACAACTGAATTATGGTCTGAATATATTCATGTTCCAAAAGAAAGAAATGCATGAGTTTTTGTTGTTTTATTTCAGAGGGTTTTGATTACTTTGCCTTTTTTGCCATTTGTCATGCAGCATACTCTAAATTGTCATGCAGCATACTCTAAATTATCATTAAGTTTCAAAAGGAAAAATTCAGAGGAATCTATAAATACAGACTCACTTGCATGATAAAAGGAATATTAAATAGAAGGACACGCACAAACTTGCGAATAATGTCGAGCATGGGTGACTTACCAAGTGACGTCTTGATCATGTGATCCAGCTTTGCGCCAAGGCAGTAATCCCAGTGCACTTTGGGTTTGTCGATCCGAGAAGCCATATCCTCCCGCATGGCTTTCAAGACTACCTTCAGTTGCTCTGCGGAGAACAAAGCCAGTAAATACAGTAGTACCAAGGTCAAAAGTATGGCCATACTTGTGACTTGTAATAACTTCCTGTTTTGATGTGAAAAGCCCCATGCATTTGTGGCTGGTTACTAACCTCTTAGTTTGTTGCAACAAGTGTCAAGATTCATCTTTCCCAGCTACAATGATTATATTAGGGCCAATGATGGATATGAGAACAAATACATGACCAGCATTCTTTGTATAATGTTAGACATTATATGACAGGAATTAGAATGATGACTAGTCTTCTTTTTAAGTTTTCTTTCAAGTTTTCTTGCTTCTAAAGCTGCAACATACAAGAAAGCAATTTCATCATGAGCAGCTGTTCTTTTCTGCTTTTCTGCGAACAAGTATTATCATGGGAAAGCGTTTTGACGAAGGAAGTTCTTCAAAATTTCACAGAAACCATAGTTGTCCAAAATTGAATTTGTTGGACATAGCATACGAGCTCTCCTTCAAAATTTCACAGAAGCCATAGATGGCAGAAATTCAATTTGTTGGACATAGCATACAGGAGCAAGTCTGTTTCAAGACGATTTTAAGACTTCTAAATGTGCCAGAAAATATCCTATCAGAACGTAGAAGCCCGCGAAGATCTATGCATTCAATCGCCAAGTATCCATCAATGCCACAGACATCGACAACGAATGCATAAACTGCCGAGTGTCTATGTTGGCTCTGGCACTAACGCAACGAGATCAGATAAGTTGGCAGTTTTGCCACAAATTGAAGAGAGAAAAGCGAGATGGGAGTGAGAGAGGGAGTAAACGGCAAATCAGCCGCGGTATCTTACTTGCTTCCTCGACTAATCCCCACAGTTTGACTTTGTTGGCCTCGTGCTGGGCTTTCTTCTTCAGCCGACAAGCCCTGGAAAGACAAATGTGAAAAGGGCAAAATGATGACAGTTAAAAATCTTGTTGCTACAAGTCTGATGTGGGTATCCTGATATTTTAGGCTTCTAAATACAAACATGAGGCTGTGCACACTAGCCCCAATCAGCACAGATAGTCATGTGCTAGAGTTCCATTTATGAAACCAAGCTACCTTATGATTTTGTCTACACGTATCTGCCCACAACAAATCACCGTCAAATTCAGTCAGGTTGATACATACACTCTGCAACAGAGTCCACATTCTCAAAGCAGCAAAGCGGAAAGGATGGAACGCTGAAGAAGAAACACACCAACATACACACCCACAAACACAATATGCCAACTCCTGTTATTTGTGCATTTTTTTTTTTTTTTTGAGGGGAGGTTAAGCACCATGAACACGGAAGGAGGTGGACCTGTGTGCTATACAAATAGCCACTATTACTATTATCATTATTATGTTTGCTTATCATTGCTGCATAGGCAAGGATAAAGTTTTGCTGAATATATCATACAATATAGCCCTTTTTACACTTGTGTTTCTTAACCCCGGACTTTCTCTGACCCAGGACTATCGTTAGTCCTGTACCAATTTTTTCAGCTTTTTACACTGGCCAATATTAGTCCCGTACTATCTCTTGTCCGGGGCTAAGGAGAAAACTGACCTTTTTACACTCGTATTTCTTAGCCCCGGACTTTCCAAACCACATGAATATTCATGATTACGCTGTGCACTGTACACGTACACGCACGCACCAGGCAGCACTTGATTACCTGGGGCCGTATTCTGAGAGCTTATTAAGTGTCTGATTAGCACTTAATTACCGAATTGGTATTCTGAGAGCATGATTAAGTAGGGGTTATATTAACTACCATAGCAACAAGCGTTTTGGCGGGAAGGACCTACGCGTTTGCGCGTATCAATGCGCGCGCACCTCTGAGAGGACTTAATCACAGAGTTAATTGCGAATCGGTATTCTGAGGGTGTAATTAAGTATGAAAGTTAATGAAAAACTTAATGATACCAAAGAGTGTCATTAACTACTCCGATATCAAGCATTACATCGCGTTTTCTCTGCCACAACGATGCTTACCGTCTTCGGTAACCGAGGAGCGGTTGAATCTTGTTATCATGGTATCCATAGAATTCAGAGAAAAAAAGAAATAAAGCCGTTTTATGTCATTTTATGTGAGCAAAGAGGTTGAGATCTTCGCGTGCGTAGGTGAGGGGTTGCAATCAAATACCGGAGCGTGCGCACGGAGCTCTTGGGTTGTAATTACAGGGGGCGTGGAGGAGCGCGCATTGAGGGCATATTTGCGCGTGTAATCATCATTTTGGCTTCTAACAACGTGTCTGATTGGATGGAATAACAATTAGATGGGAGGGACCTAAGATAATTACAGGGGACTTAATCATACCTTAATTACGTCCTCAGAATACCGATTTTGCTCATGATTAAGGGCCTATTAACTTCACGACTTAATCACGAAGTTAATTACAGACTTAATTACGACCTCAGAATACCACCCCTCGTTTCTGATTGGTCAGTGGGGGTCGGACTTCGTCTCCGTCACTTAGCCCCGGATTATTTTTTCGTTCTGTTTACACTCACTTGCTTGGCACCGCAATTGCAGTGCTAGCACCACCAATTGCGGTGCTAACCCTGCTATTTTGCAGGGCCAGATAGTACGGGATTATCGGTGGGGCTAGCCCACTTTGGCAAAAACGAGTGTAAACAGAAAGTGGGCTAAGGATAGTCCCGTACCAACGGTGGAGCTAAGGCCCCCCCTTAGCCCCACCGTTGGTACAGGACTAAGCAAAAATTTACACGTGTAAAAAGCCCTTATTAATTAGGGCCTACTGTTCTTCACAAATGATACGTCCCTCATGATGCTCTTACTGCTTTGTAATTGTATTTGCACTGAACAATGAAAATACTGAACAATGAATAGATCAGAATTCAGAGACAGTACATTGCATTTTAGTCATGCTTTTAATAAGCACAATGGAAAAAGCACAATTAATGCTCATCTCGGATGCATGGTTTCACTGTCGTCAATATTATACATGCTATTTTAACAATACATGCTATTGTGAATCTCACAGCTTGATCATGTTTTGATATAGTCCCTGCCACTGCAGCAAAATGAATCATTTCTGTTGACAATTACGTGCTGACGATACAAACATCAGTGTATAAAGTGATCACATCGATGCACTCTACGAGCTCTCTTGTATTTGACAGGACTGCTGGCGGCCTTGTGTGGCAGCATTAGAGCATGACATACTGTCAGTACTTATCAACCTGTCATATAATGTCGTCTGCACAACTTTGAGCTTCATTACTCGCCACCCCCCCCCCCCCCAACAAACACACACACACACACTCAACTGGCATCGCTTTTGAACAATCCTGACCTCCATACACAGACTAGTTCCTAAATAGACTTTTATAGTTCCTGCTTGCACACCTGCACTCGATTTGACTTATATGTAAATCTTTGATCACTATTCAATTCATTCTGGTCTACCACACTTGAGCCATATTATACAGCAAGTGGCAAAGAATACCTCTTCAATGCCAATTTGTTTTCAAATATTTAATCAGCAAATACCTCATGAAAATAATGATAATGATAACCAAAATCTATATAGCACCTTTTCTATACAGACTCAAAGTGCTTCAACAACTTCAACTACTTCAGCAAATAGTGGATAGGTATGTGGACTGAATTAGATAGCTACACTTAATATGAATGACTCCAAGGAATTTGCATTCTGCATGCACCACCTAGTACACCTGTATATCTATGCCAGTTCTTTCCCATCAGTTAAATCAAGTGCGGACAAAACGGTAAAATGTGCTGGTTGTTTGATTAAGTACATACATAGGTACGTGTCTTCTGGTACACTGAGGTAACACAAAATTTATGTTTCTTGTTTTGAATCACTTCTATGAGGAAATCGTGCATTCTTTTATTCACACTAGTTTCTGTTTGTTTTGTGAGTAAGCTAACTGACAAAGAGCAATGTGCCTCTGGTACACGGGGGGAGGAGGCATACACAAATTATGCTTTAACTTGTCAAACAATTGTATTGCATGAAAACCGCCAATGACAACAAACAAAATTTCTGCTATGTTGATGCTTTGCTATGCACAATGGTACTAAGCTTTATTTGCAAAGTTTAATTATCATGTATGGCCTTGAGCAAAAACTAACATAACTTATCTCTGGTACAGCTTTGATTCTGTCTTTATTGTTGCTTTTACAAATTGACCTCCCCCCCCCCCCCCCCAAAAAAAAAAAAAAAAAAAAAAAAATATATATATATATATATATATATATTATGAGTGTTAATTTCTCTGTAACATGGAAACTACATGTATATTACATATTACATGATGGCAGTGATAGTGTATTACTTCCTCAAAATGAGCAAGAACTCAATCCCTTCTAGTGTATTCTATGTTGTGCACAATACTGCTGGCATTATCTAATTGGATTACCGTACACCATGAGATATGCACAGCACCCATCGTTTCCATGACTACCAACTCCACTATCTCTGTTTCCAGGCTACATCTAAACTAGCTTGGGTTTGGCTTCCTTTTTTATTTTCCAGTTGTGTTGGAGTCCCATGAAATTTAATGGTCACAGAAAATGGAATATCAAATTTACTGGTTTCTGGCAACCCAAGCCAACATACCTCGACGCCAGCTTGTTCTTCTCTCTCCTGGTCTGGTTCTTCTCGTCGTTGGACGCCTCGCTGCCCGGAGTCAACTCGCTGATGGCGATATTCAGCTTGTTCAGCTCGTGGCCGATGTGCAGGAGCTTGCGCGGGTTGGGGGTGAAGTCGTCGTACTCGCTGCGCCGCGTCTTGAAGCGCCGCCTGCCCGATTGGGACGAACCCTGGAAGGACCGGGAGGGGTCTCTGGGCTTGGTGCTGGTCGAAGGCAGACCTGCAATGCACAAGAACCATCCAATATCGATGACTCTGACAAAATTGTGCATTCATGTCTTCACAGGGCATGATCTAGTAGAGCTGTCGGCATGACATTCACTTGTGACCTAGCTATCACACCTTAATACTCAAGACTTTAACAAAATAGCCATGAATGAACAGGCTATCCACAAAAGTGATAACATGACACCCACCTTTTCTTTTCTTTTCTTTTTTCTTGTATGGTGACTATCAATTTAAATGGAAGCATTCTTCATTCATTATTAGCATTAATATTTCCTCAAGAACATCAGCTGATGAATCTTATATGAATTCACACTAATTCATGGATCCTTAGAGGGAAATATGTATGAAGAAAGCTCATCTACAGACATAGACAATAAACCTCACTTCAATTCAAGACACAGCCATGACTTACCGTGGTCGTCCGAGAGATCGCTAATGTCATCTGGGATGTCGTCGTCTTCCTCATCGCTGGCAAAATCATCATGGTCCTCATTCTCACTACCCAGCCCCTCGTCGTGGGAGTCAAAGCCAGGATCACTGCTCACGTTCGTCCTCGACGATTTACTCTGTCAAAAAGACGATGATTGAGGAGATACGTGTAGCATGTCATATGTTCAAATCTCTGACGTATCACACAAATTGTGAGGTACACAACAGTCTCACAAGGGCAGTTTTAGACAAACAGGCAACTATGATTTCTATTAGAAATAAAAAAAGCTGACTCAGAATGACAATACGTGAATGCAATAAAGCAGGGTTGAATGCTTGGAACAAAGAGATCAGCATTTCATTGATTGTCAACACTGATACTCAGTGGTATAGGCCTATGGTTATCATGTCTGTAACTTCCAAATAACATCTTTCACAGTTCTTTAGTTTTGTCTATTTTCTTTCCAGTGACCACATGCACAAGGAATTCTGTGCACGCATTTTGGTCACATGCATCATACACCATTGCACACATCACTCTACGATCAAGTCAGCATGGAGAGCTGGGGCTATTATGAAGTTTACCAAACATGCCAGTAAAGTTGTTACACATACTACCTTCACAAAGGTTAGGTTTACATATCGTTACTCTTAACATATTGCTATGATTTGCAATAGGCTTGCCCTACATGGTAACCAAACCAGAGTACATTGGAACTGATTTCATGTACAGGAGAGGAAAGTACCCTACAAGTATATGGTTTATCATAGCATATTTATGTTGGAAATATTCTTGTGCACGAACACATCGCAAAACATCTAGACAGTATTTAACACAATTGGCATACATTAGTTGTCAATGATTATGTAAATGACACAGCTGTTAACCCATTGAGGACAGACTGATTTTACTACAACAAGCATTTCCCACAGACCCCTGCACAAGTATACTCAGGACTTGTCCTGAACGGGTTAAAAAGAAAGGAAAAAAACACAACTATAGCTGCAGCAACAGGACAGGAGAAATTACACCTATAGGTTTGTACAGCTGCCACCTAAATTTGCCTATCAATGACTCCAACATCCATCATAATTGATTAGGCAGACATTTTACTCTCTGCCAGCATACATCAGCCATGACATATCTGTGTGCACTAAAAGAGAAACTATTTTATCGGTACATCAGGAAAGTCAACTGAACGTAACGTGTGGAATTACAGGATCTCTTTCAACAGCACAGACAAGCAAACAATTGGACAAATTACATACATACCTGGTCTACATAATAGTTTCCTAGTTGAAATGTCAACTGACTATAATTTGTACCAACTGAATTCACTTTTACCACAAGGATCCATTTTTAAGTTTAAACATGTTTTAGTGCTTTGTTTATTAATTTGTTTGTTAATAATTGAGCTAAAAAAATACTGAAAAAATATCTATCGTACTTCAAATTTGACAAAAATACATACTCAAGAATATCCAATTTTTAGAGTATTTTTACAAACTGACAAGAACATTCATAGTGAAGATGAAAAAATACAGAAAAAATATTTGTCTTATCTGAAGACTTGAAAAAATACCCCCAAAATAAGCTATTTTCTGGGTATTTTTTGAAAAAATGAATAAGACATGCTATTTTTAGAGTATTTTTCAAAAAAATATCAAAAATATACAGTTTTTAAAAAATTCTCAAAAAATGTCCGAAAAAATAATATGTAAAAATTATATATTTTCAGTTGGGAAAAATGACTAGGGAACACATACACTGATGCACACACAAGAATGGAATCTTGCCAGTCATCATTGATATTTTTTTTTTTAAAAATGCTTATCACAGGGGGAAGAAACTAGCATGATTTGAGGGTTTCAAGATATGCATCAGAGGAAGGTAAATAAGTAAACAGATATCAGCATTATTATGCAGGGCTCGACATTCGCAGTGGCTGGGTGGAAGAGGACCACTAAAAATGGTGTCGGGCCACCAAATTTATCTTTTGGTGGCCTAATCGGGTGACCAAGATTCAATTTGGATTGTTACTTTTGCTTTTATTTCAGGCCATTTAGGCCATTCCAGTCTCTTTTCAATATCAACATGCTTGCAACTCGTGCAAACTAACTACCAGGAAACATTGATGTTTACAAACTGTTACCAATGGCCGAAGACCACAGTCTATAGACTTACCGACTCAGACTTCACATCGGGATCAGACAAGATGGTCCTGTTGGGGGTATCTTTCTTGCTGTTCTTGGTCTGTGTGTTGTACATGAATTCTTGCAAGTCCTTCCACAGTCTATCCTGACTGGAATCATCGCCTCCATCCAAAGAAAACACATGTCTGGGGGTCTTCTTCTTAACAGCCTGTGGCCTCACAGGTCTCACCTTAGTCCTGGTCCTACTTTTCTGCTGGACCATTCTTCCACGTGGCTTGTGGGAAGAAACAACCTTTGGCAGTGTTGTGTGGTGGTGGTGGGGTCGCTTCCCTGATTTTAGTAACGCATTGATGCCAAGGAATCGTCTATTTCCGAAGGGATTGGGAGTTCTGGCGATGAATTCACTCCGCGTCATTTCCTTGGTGGGGGACGGAATCGAGTCATTTCTCCTGCTGTTGTAGCTCTTCAGGAGCAGTTCTGTGAAGTCAATCTTGGATGGCTTCATCTTGCCCATGGGCTGTTTTGACAGTTTCTCTGCCTTGGCAGAGTTTCTTGATGCTTCACTTTTTGTCCTGTTGGATTTGGACAGACTGAGTCTTGATGGCTTACTGATTCTGGATGATTTCTTGGGTGCATCATGTCTTTGACTACTTAGCCTTGCCAATGATTTTGTGGATTCCACATTGGCCATCTCCGCAACCTCAGTCTTGACCCGTTTCCAACTCTGCGGTGACAGGGACATCTCCTGTTGGCCACTGAGAACCTTACTGATGGGCGGACTCAAAGGAGTTTCCTGGACACTATCCCCTTTTCTCTTCAGACTCATCCCTGCATCTGTTGACTGAGAATCCTCCAGGTTGAGCTCTGCCAGGGTAGGAGCTGAGCCAAAGGAGCCACCTGTGGAGCTCTTACACAGGGCCTCCTCCTCGTCAGCGGTGAGTTCCCAGCTGAAGCAGACTCCACTGTCATTCAGGGACCCATCCAGCGATCCCGCCAGGAGCGGGGTCTCCGGCCAACAGTTGTCGATGAGTGGACTGCAACCCAGCTCTGCCATCTCCTCAGGGTTGGGAAACTCGAAGATGTTGTCCGACGGACTGGATGCTACCAAATCATGCTTGCTGCTGGGGGCACCACAGTCTTGCTCGTACATGAAGATGTTCTGCGCGTGCGACAGCAAGACGGCATCAACAGACTGGAGGGCATGCTCCGGATTGGACAGGTTGTTGAAGACGTCAATGTGACCATAGTCATCATAGGACTCCATGGTGTCTCTAAGTTACAAAAGAGACAACAAGTTCATAAAGAATATGTCAAATTTTCATAAATTAATATAGATGTCCTAAAACATATCCATATTGTCATGAAGTTGTCTGTTGAGAATGAGAAGGGGTTTAAGTCTTCTCGAACACTACGGGTTTTGTGGTCACTTAACGCCCTTGTCATTCTCAACCGACGAAGTTATCTTGAATTTATTTTTGTAGTTATCTCATTTGTGAAATGAGTGATAACTACAGCTACACATTAATCCTGTCTTTCATGCACTGACAATCTTCTTCACTCTTGCAGGGTGTGTTAAAACATTAGTAAATCGACAGAGATCTATTCCTTTTCTTTTTTCTTTTTTCCTTTTTTTTTTTGCTCTCTTCAGGTTCTCCTAACTTACCTCTCTCCTCTTCCTCACTTGTGTACGGCTCATGTAGCACCTCACATTGGAAGAATCTTGGTCAGTCTTCTCTCGCGCAAACACTCAGCTTTGTAACAAACTTGTGGGTTTGTTTTTTTTAGAAGTGTTCCCTTCCGCCTGTAACCAGTGTTGTGTTCGTAACTCCTTTAGCGTTCGATGTCATCTATGATCTCCTGTGAATGTAAGGTAAAATGAGAGTCGGTCATTTAGCAAGAATGTCAAAAGTTTATCTCATCCAACTTGTTTGATTATATTCCACAATGATAAAGAGGTATAAGTTTATCTCACACATGCATGTACAACATATGCGCTGAAAAAGTAATGTCAGACAGTGTTCATGAATGCTTGTACAGTGTATGTCTCTCTCTCTCTCTCTCTCTCTCTCTCTCTCTCTCTCTCTCCTTAAAAAAAAGGAAGGCAGAGTAAAATCACCTAATGCCCAAAACTGACTACATCCATTGAAAATTACAAAAATAAGATGACATGAATTTAACTCTGTATATTAAAAGTATCATCAGCAGTTTGTCCAGGTATAATGTCCATGGCTTCTTGAGGTGTGTAGTCCTGTACCACAAGGTTCAGCGGAATATTTCAAAGTCATAGAGGGCAGGGGAACCTCATTACAATGAGGACTTAGAAACCATGACAATTTAATTGTTATAAATGGTTTCTCACTACATCAGCATACAAAAAGAACCAATATAAAACTTTATTGTTACAAGGTTTTGCTATAAAAGAGTTTTGACTGTATACCTCCACTTCTATGTACCAACATAGAGAATGATTTTGTGCATCATCTGTTTTATCAAATGAATTCAGAATGCCTCCCGCACCCTCTGGGGTGGAGGGATCAAAATCAATGGATGCATGTTATCTACTTGGTCAGTAAAGTCACACCAGGGAGGTGGAAGAGAACTTCCACCTCCCTTGTCACACCACCTGCATGCATTTGGCTCTCTGCCTAACAGATTGCAGACATTTCTCTGCCCCTTCTATGGTCCCAGATGTGCAGAGAGTGTTGACAATATTTTTTTTTTTAATTCTAAAAATGATGCAAGCTCTTGATGACATAAAATTATGGGGCCCAAATGAAAGGACTTAAAAGTCTACCTCAGAGCACACACGAAGAATGCAACGATATTAAACATTTACAAAAAGAAAAAAAATAGTCTAAAACAAATACATACATGTACGGAAGATATTGCTCCCATTGACCAATATCGTCCTCATGGCAAGGGCTGTAGGTAGCCTATACATAAAGCAGGCAAGAACCTTTTTATTTCACTTGACCAACAGTAAGTTTTACTTGCCCCCTGCGATCATGTCAGTAGATTTGTGACACTCTGCAGTATGTACAAACAATTTTAATTGCTGGGTTGAGTATGTTAAATCTTGCATGTTTTTAGATATAATGCTAGATACATGTACATGTATGGTATTGGGTAGGCCCTAGATAAATTCATGCAATCAAAATATATGAAAACAAAGTATCTGCAAATCTACTTTTTCACATTTGTTAATATGAAGTCACAGAAAATATTCTTAGCACATTCAAGATATCACAGACATTGTCAACTGCTTTGAATCTCCACATTGACCATACTTGCTCTCATTCCCTTTTTTATCACGCTTGAAATTTGTGATTTTGGTATGAAGTCAATATAGATGTTCTTTGTAACAGCTCACATGATAAGTCATTAGTATTCATAGTGAAATGCTGCATGCGCAGAATTGTACTTTGCCTCTAATTCACCATCACATCGTATGTACATTACAAGACACATTTCCTACAGATCATCACCTACTAATTCTTTGAAATCACTGGTTAAACATGTCACTGCCAGCATGCCCAGGGACAAACATGTTATCATGAGTTGGCCACTACTTGTAAAATACGGGTCAGAAACATTTACATACAATCCATTCCAATGCATAGAGCACTAGAACATTGTTGACACAAACCTCAATGGCCTGTAAATGCTGTGTAGTCATCACTGCCCTGGTTTTTATGCCCAGTTATTGACATGGCAACAGGGCAATGAAAATGGCCTAGCAACAGGGGGAGGGAATACCCAGTGAGTCATTTGCATAATTGGTTGGCAGAGAGCCAATGGCATATAGCCTCTTCTACTCTTTCTCCATTCTCCACTCCATCCTTTCTTTCTTCCTTTCTCTTTTCTTCCAGCCTCGAGTCATAGCTCCAAGATATTACAGAGGTTCCATCTGCACTCACTCTTTCCTTTTTTCTCCTTCTATCAATCCTCTTTCTCTCTCTCGCTCAATCTCTCTCCGAGTTTTTTTTTTTCTCACAAAATACAAGCCCTATGTTTGCCTCATGAGTCACACAGCATACACACATACACACACTCTTTCTTTCTCTCACAGTTGCTTCCCCCTCCCCTTTCCTAACCTCTATAGATAGAGTATAAATAAAGAGGCCTGGGTTAAAGATAAACGAGGCCAAATTATGATTGTCACAAGAGTGAATACAGGGAAGACTAGCTTGGGCAAAGGGTATCTATCGACCCACTTTAACAGAAAAAGATGAAAAGTCTGTTGGGAAAAGAGGCCCACTGAAGTGTAAGATATTTCCTGACAGATCTATGCTTTGCATTATTATTTCAGTGACCATGAAGGGGAAAAACAACTCCTTTGCCAGTATGTTTGGTTTACTACCTTACCATCACAACTAAACTGGGTCAATGTCTAAAAAGTGTTTCAAATTACATGTAACAAGAGAAATGTAGCCTCATGCACAGTATCATATAAACAGTAAATATGATGTACTATATCATGTGCATCCACAATACTTTATATGCACACAATGTACTGTAAAAGTGGAAATTTTCACGGTGTGGAAATTTTCGTGTATTTCGCGCAATCTGAAACTAGCGCGAAAATAAAAGCATGCAAATATTTTTGCTTCCCATATATTCCAGTAGTTGATGCCTTGATTCCGCGGAATTAAAAACATGCGAAACTCTTCTTACCCCGCTGGGCGCGAAAAATCAGTCGCGCGAAAATATCCACTTTTACAGTACAGTGGACTACTGTTATAATGAAGTCCCAGAGACCAACAGTTTTCTTTGGTAATATCGAAATTTTGATACAACCAAACAAATGAACAATAGAAATATACGTAGAGTGGATTATGTTGTGACCTGAACTTTTACTTCAAATTACCTGAATTTTGTTATAACCATGTTCACTATAATGGAAGTGCATTGTATACAGGACAATATTTGATATTGATCAATGACAGAGAGGAAGAGAGATGTTGACAAACTTAAAGATACTATAAATGATTCAAATCACAAACAAATATGCTTTTTACAGATCTCATACCTAATAAAAATATTTCATTTCCTGTTCACTATCATGAATGTAATACGCCTTGTCAGTGTTCTTCTTCACCTGGTGTGTTCATAGTTCAATAAAAAAAAAAGAGTATCTACCAATATATTCATATGCCCTACTAGATCCAAACACAAACATATAGATCTATGATTATAATATTTCCACTCTTCTAGACTTATCAAGCAAACTTGCACAATAATGGGTAGGGTATTTTTATAAACATTGAGCTTTTTCCTCATTGATTGTCACACCAAGTTCAAAGAACAAAACATGGGTGGCATTTTCAGATCTTTCCTTCTTTATCTCCTTTTGTTTTTCAACAAAATGATCAATATTGTTAAAATAATTACTCTTTAATAGTGGAAAGGTACATGTATGATGGTTTCAGGTGTTTCTACGCTGCTTTCTAAGGCATTGTCTAACCTTTATGTGTGTGTCTCTCTCTCTCTCTCTCTATTCATTGCACATCAAAGCTAAGAATAGCTGAGGGTCATGATTGTTTCTGGGTAGACAGATAAGTCAGAATATTTCAGGGCGCTGATCATATACCGGTAAACATACTACGAGTTGTATGAAACACCTTCAAAGATTTTTTTAATAAAAAATACACATTCCCTGGACTCAAGACCGAGAAACCTTTTGAGACATATTTTAATCTCCATGAAGCTTGGTCAGGAGCTCCTCTATACTGTTCTGGATTACAGTGCACTCCCGTTATAACGAACACGGTTATTGTAACGAAATTCCGGTTATAACGACGTAAAAATTTGGGCTGCAATGTCATCCACTCTATTTATTTCTATTGTTTATTTGTTCGTTTATAACGAAATTCCGATATAACGAAAGAAAACTGCCGGTCCCGAGGACTTCATTATAACGGGAGTCCATTGTAGTGAATTTGTGTGAAATTCTCTACAAATTATCATAGCATCATGGTAATGTTGCGACATCACAAATTGCCATGGAGGTTATATCTGACGAAGACAGTACATGTATGTGGAATGAATACAATGTTAGAGTTGCGCAACTTTTAAATGGATCATCTGATTTTCCTTAAATTTTTCTGTGAGTGTTACATTAACTTTTCAGCTTTTACTAAATTGACATGTTTCAGGGAAATTTGTCTTAAACCCTGTCATTACACAGGATTTTGATGTTGTTGTTTTTGGGGTTTTTTGTTTTGTTTTATGGGAAGGGCGTAAATGCGACATTTTTACATAGTTTTCCTGAACTAAAGTGTATACTGTAAACCATGATATATTCGCGGCATGATATTTTAGCGAATTGGAGCAAACTGCCTTTTTAGGGGCACGAAATTTTCGCAAGCTGCCACTGGCATTCAATGCATATAGTGTAGCCAAGAACTTTTGCGTGCATTTTAATTTCGCGAATCTTGGTGCTCGCGAAATTTGCGAATCTTGGTGCTCGCGAGATTCGCGAAATTAAAATGCAAGCAAACATTCCTCGTTTTACAGAACCTGCTGCTAAAGAAGTGCAGATGTGCAGGTAACTTGTCTCATTCAAATTGAACAATTGGGGCAGGCTAGTATGGCATAACCTTTTGCTTGTTATCCACGATGTCATTTGTATTGTGTGAAAATCCAGTCCATGATTTCACCAGTACAAAATCCAGTGAATCATAGCGAGTGGAAATGATAGGTCTATGTGCATCAAGTTTGAAATTATGTTTCTATATAGGCCTATGTATTATATAGAATGTGTTTTCTCACGTACAGTATGTAGGAAACAGCCCAAGACTAATTTTCATTTATCACCTGAGCTGACAGGCAAGACTACAAACATTTCAACCATCACGGGGTGTTTATAGTTCATGGGCCTATCACAACCAATTCTACATGTTTTGTCCTCTGTTGATTGACACAGATGAAAACAAAATCATGCACCCATTGTTTTGGTTACATTTCCTTGCCTGGAAAAGCAGAGAGAGAAAGGAAAAGCACACAGGAGTGGTAGGTAGCTGGAAGCCTGTAGATGTCAACAAAACATGACACTGTCCAGCTGAGAAGGGCAACAAACTTATCCAGTGAAACCCGGCCCCTCACTCTAACCGCCCCCCCCCCCCCCACACACACACAAACACACACACACACATACTCACAGCCATTATGCAAAACAGAATTGCACAAGGCACACAATACCATAATAACCACACAGATGATATTTATACTCAAGCATCTGGTACATACACACACATGAGAAGAGCTTGGATGGTGTTTATGTGTGTGTATTGTGTGTGCTGTGTGTATTGTGTGTGCTTGCATGTGTTGTGTGTGTATGTATGGAAGCACATTCCCACACACAATGACCTTCTCCTCTAGTGTAGTGCTCACAAAGGGCAATTGAAGCCAAGGCAGACAGCAACCCATTGTCCAATAACAGGCCCAGGCTGGATCCAGCTGACCTGGTGAACTCTATTCTCATGCAAATGTAAGCAAAGTAACTGCGCTCAGCTGGGTGAAGGACTTCTTGGAAAAAAGGGAAACAGGATGATAAAGGAGATAGAATATACTGGAGAGGAGAGAGAAGAAAAAATAACTTCTACGTTGGTTTACAGGAATGACAGAACAGGGAGGTGGAAGAGAGAGAACAAGTACAGTGGTTGGTTCACTGGTCAAAAAGGAAGGTATAATTTACAAGGGAACACTCATTTATTTCAAACTGGAAAAGTCCCTCTGAAATTACCATTATCCACCAATGCACCGAACTTCCCAAAACTTAAACAAGCAACACACCAAGTAAGGAAAACTTCAATGTCACACCTTCAGGGACTGGATATGATTTCTGAAAGACAAATGAACCACTTGCATCGAGCTACATACCATGACCTATCGTATTAATCAGGATAATGAAACATTCAGTGTGCATAGTGCGAGGCAGTGACAAACATGCAAGCGAGTCCTTATCTCAACAGCTGACCTGAATACAAATTTCACCTCATACACAATACACTTTTCTCTGCTTGATATTTTACACTTCATACTCACTGCGCCCCGTTGTTTCAATGGTAAACACACACAAAAAATGTCAACAGCTCTTCAGCTATTTTCGTTTCTGAAGATGAAAAATGCTCAGTATGTCTAAAAACAGTAAAACATCTCTGGCATCTGTCCAGATATGCATGATATACAAGCAGTGTACCTCAGCCTTACTTTCACAAATTAACATGCATCATAGTATTAACGATAAAATGTATGTGGTCTCGCGAACATCCTACGGAAATGAAATAACTAAATTTGGGATGGACGGATGGATAGAAGTGCAAAAATTTCATACATTTAATACTGTACCTCTCCCTCACATCCGTTATGGCAGAGGCATAAAGAATTGTATTAGACTTTACAAATACTGCATATACTGCAGCAGCTCATCATCCATGACACAAGACCAAATATTGAAAGCTCAGCATTTGGTGTACGGTACAAAGCATTCGGGGAAAATTTAATAGCAAGATGATTACCTGGTATATTAATTCCTTGGCTAACACCTTTAAAGGACAAGTTCACCTTCATAAACATAAGGATTGAGAGAATGCAGCAATATCAGTAGAACACATCAGTGAAAGTTTGAGGAAAATTGGACAATCGATGCAAAAGTTATGAATTTTTAGAATTTTTGTGTTGGAGCCGCTGGGTGAGGAGACTACTACAGCTTGTAATGTCATATGCGTACAACCGTATAAAGAAAATGTAAAGAAAATTCAACATATTTTCACTTTTTTCGCATAATAAAAGAGCACTTGACTTGCTGCTTTCTTAAGGCAGGGGGAATAATATTACCCATAACATATGTCGGTAACGAGTCAAGGGAATGTGTACTTTTTTCAAAAGATGATATTTTGTGAAATTCTCTTTATATTGTCCTTATATTGTTGTACGCATGTGACATTACACACTGCAGTAGTCTTCTCATACAGCGGTTACTGCACAAAAACTTCAAAAATTCATAACTTTTGAACGGATTGTCCGATTTTCCTCAAACTTTCAATGATGTGTTCTACTAATATTGCTACATTCTCTCAATCCTTGTGTTTATGAAGGTGAACTTGTCCTTTAATACACTTTGTATTCATGTTGATCATGAGAAAAAAAAAAGAAATCTGAAAGTTCATATCAATTTATGAACAGGAAGTAGTTGAACATTAAAGGCATTCACACACTGTAGACGGTATTTACATGTAACCATTCAACTAAAACCCAGTTAAAGTACAACTTTTCATTGCATTAAAGGCATAATCTACTATTAACAGATGAAACAAAAATCCAGCATTAGTGCTTTAAAATAGTTCTAAAATGTGAGCTAGGGATAAAAACCACTGTTAAAATGTGAATCAGTAAAATCAATGTTAAGTATTGTGGAATATACAAAATGTGAACAAAACTGTTTCCAGACTAAACTGTCTACAGTAACGGTTTATTGAGAAAAATACTACTATCTCCTTATATTTTAGGCTTTATTGCAAAAATGTTATTTGGTAGGATGTTTTACGGTACAACAGACCTACGCATGTATATGCATCAAATGTGATATCTTGAACATTTTTTAATCACTGCTCCCAAAGGTAAACAGGACCTTTAAAGTCTATACTAAGTAGCTTTTAATTGTGCACCATTAATACCTGTTCCACATCAAATGCCTATGTTCTTGCATAGAAGCAGTAATCGCATTTAATAAAAGACAAAATGCCACTCCCGGAAAAAAAAAAAAAATCCCCTCGTGCCTGTCCCTTTTCCCCCACAAATAATAGAAACACACAATGGCCTCTCTCCCGGCCATGGGAAAGAATAGAACTGTCAAATAACTCCACCCAGCCAACAAAGGCCATCTTTTCTGTTTGTGTTTAGTAGCCTGGAATGACTGGCGATGACATGTCACACAGTGAGTGAGGTTACTGGGAGACATGCTAAATAAACATCTATCTCTTCATCTGATCTCTCTCCCAGTCTTTCTCTTTCGCTCTTTTTTACTTCCATCTATGTTAAACCACAAATCATGCTAACAGTACTCAGTCCAAGGAGCTTCAAACAGAAGCTCCTTGCTCAGTCCTAAAGAAAAAAACAGGTTGTATCAAGTTTGTTCATGATTTATGAATGTCAACAATTTCCAACCAGATAGAGGGTGGGATAAGCTGTTGGTGTCAGCTGAAATAAATCTTCCCACTTCCAAGAAAGCATGGCTCTACAGATACTAGATACATATTTCTGTCTCACAAATTCATACTTCCATTCCAGGGATCATTTTTAGCACTTTCAAACATTTTCATGTGACTGTATCAAAGCTCTAGGCCCTTCTCACAGTTTCTTGTGTGATGATGGGATATTGTATACCAGGTACACAAACCATGGGCACTTGATATCAAATATTCCAGGTGATGCTCATTATTCCAAAAGTTTGTTAATCCAAAAGTGAAATAAAGATTGCTAATTATTCTGAAATATTCAAATTCCCTGAACCTAGAGGTTTGTAATCCAAAAATGGGGAAAAAAAGGGGGGTTTGTTAATCTGAACATTAGTAGCGTCATTCAAAAGGTTTGTGATTCTGAAGATTTGTTCATCATATGAATGAAATAAGTATTATTATTCCAAAGGTTCGTAAATTTGAAGGTTAAATTGAATTCATTATTCTGAAGGTTTGTTAATCTGAAAATGAACAAGACGTGTGTACTAACAAACCTTCATAATTTAAAAACCTTATTTCACATTTGGATTTGAAAACGAACCTCCGGAATATAAACGAACCTTATTTCATTTTTGGATTAACGAACCTTTGGAATAATGAAACTGATTTTATTTTCGATTTAACGGACCTTCGGAAAGACCAACCCTTAGAGCAACAAATATGTAACCAAATATCCTACAAACAGTTCATAATCTCAAAAGACAAGATCCCTCAAAAACACATAATACATTGAAGTTACTCTATACAAATAGCACAGTAATAGTCAGTATAGATATGACGCTGCATCCCTCTGTCGACCTGAAAACAAGTATGATACCGGTACAAGCTTGTCAAGTTGCAGGGGGCACCCTATAGCTTCTGGTACAACTGATGAAGCTACCATGGTACAGTTGTAGATCTACACAACAGGATATCATATGCAGGCAAAGACAAAGTGGCCCCACATCCCTTCTTAACCCCCCTTCCCCCTTATGGAGTCTACAAAGCCTATGCTCACATATTTTCTTTGATCATTCTAACTCTTCACCTGGTAATTATTATTATCCCTTGCACAATGTCCATACAGAGACATGATTTGCCTACATGTCTCTCCTCACTCAAATTGATAATCAACCTCAATTGTTTACTTTCGCTATTCTTATATATATTATCATAACAAAGGAAAGACTTCTCAAAGTTGATCACTACCATCACACCACCCCCTAGTTTTATATGAGATGGCTTCAGCTCTGTATAGAGATTATAAGTGATGACCCACACACAGTAGCTCTGTAATTCTTTGTGGTGGCGCGATTTCTAGTGCAAACTTTTTGGAACCTCATATTTTCATCTTGAAGGTACTATGAATTTGTGAATACAAGAAGGAAATAATTATTTTGCTTGATAGTTAAGTTTTTCCCCATTCCCCTTAAAATATCCATTCATAACCATCGAGTTGACTCCAACACATACATAAAATGCTGAGTAATCACAACCACAGGGCCCATCCGTACGAACTGAATGTATGACCTTCCTCTACACGTAGTGAAATTGCATTCAATGTTTACATTGCATACATGTAGCTATAACTAAGTCACGCACAAAGACCATAACAACATTGCCCATGCACACGTCTGGTGCCTGTACAACTGTGCGTACACTGTACTAGTTTGATTATGAACAGATGACAGAGTACAGTACAACTGCAGAGGCGCTCAATAATAGACAATGATCTGCAGAACCTTAGCACGATGTAGATCTGGCCAAGCTCAATATCACTGGCCCTACAGAATGACTCATCCACATCTAATCCTGATCAACTCATCAGGGGTCTTCCTTCCTGGACAAACTCAGTCCTACTTGTAAACAGAGGCTCTCCATACAGACACACAAAAACATGTACATGTACACACATAAAGACACACACACACAAACACTCACACACACACAAACACACACACACACACACACACACACACACACACACACACGTATACATATACTCACACACGTGCACTGAGTCACAGATAGCTTCCCTATGGTCAGACATTCTGTATGAAAGTACAGTAAAAAAACAGAAATGTATATACATGCATTAGAATTTTGCAATTTTGGGGAGCAAAGATTAGCAAACTTAAAAAGCATAAGAAAGTTTTTGTCCACGGGTACACTATAATGCATTGAATGCCAGTAGCAATTTGCAAAAATTTCATGCTGTGAAAATTTTATGCAGCAAAAATATCTTGCTATCTTGCTTTACAGTAGTTGCTAGACAAGCCATTTTTTAATGTTTGTTCTATCAACAATGGAAGAAATCCAGGGTTCAGCTAAAACTTCTCGGTGTCTTTTATTCATACAACATACAAGTACCCTGGTACTTTACCACAGTGATAGGGCAACATTTACTTGACAATGAATCAGAACTTCTGAGAAGAATGGGGGAGAATTTGGAAGGGAATCTGTAAGTGTAAGAGATTTAGGGATATTATACTTTAGTTCTTTGAACAAGGCACTGGAACCAGCAACATCAATATCAAACAGCAAATTTTGATAAATTGGCATCGTACATAATGAAACAACTCAGTATAATCAGGGAGGCAAGTCTCACCTCCCTGGTTAATGCATTGAATGCATTAACAGCATTATACAGAGTAACAATAATGCATGACATGACATTTGTCCAAATCTGTCACATTATGTCTTCTTTGAATGCATGAGTTTGTATGGTGAGGTGTATAGAGGAAATATTGTGATGTTACCATTCAGTAGTGATACATTGTAGTCCTGAAAAGGACTGTTCATATTCTGTCTTTTATCTACTAGCTCCAGCAAAAGCTCAGCAAAAGCTCAGCAAACTTGGCCTCTTCTTCTCGGGACTCTTGCCTTGCAAGACAGAAAACCTCATTCTACACCCCAATGACATATATGTTTACTTCTTCTATAGGCCTACACCATTCCTGTCTTCAAGCATGGTATATCGATGAAAGACGACTACCCTGAAAGGCCTGGCAGAAACACTAACGTCAATGTCAAAGTCCATACAATGAGTCAGCACCTTCCAAGATAGGTACATTCCCAGGCACCTATTAGTCTATAAATTCAGCCCCTACTATGACTTATTATACATACAGAATGTTGGCAAAGTGGACAGAATCCGCAGTAATCAATGTGTGATATCTTTCAACCCCCTTGAAAACGGCTTGAAAGATGATTCCTGCCCAGCTTTAAATGTGCAGTCACTTCATATTAGCTTATCAGCCTTTTTCCAGGATGATGTGTTTCGATAGCAAACAAAACCAAACAAAAATCTGTTACAAAGTCCCCAGCCCAGGAGGAATGTTGACACACCTCCAAGAATCACCATGCACATTATATACAGTATATGCACACAAAGTTCACTTGCCTTGACAGCCAGTTTTTATTGGCACACATGTGGTTTCTACTTTGGACCCACTGAGGTGGAGATACCACTAGTGCTACACCCTGTGTATCACAAAACTGTCCATCCCTGTCACCAAGTGAACAATACAGCAGTCTTCACATGCTCAAAATTTTTCATAGATCGTGTACAAAAAGTTGACAAGATTTAGATTTTTTCTGCCATAAAGTGTACAACACACTGCTATTTCTGGCTAAATAATGTCAAAATAACAATCTCTCAGATATACCGGTATTACTATTAGGATATGAGACAGGGGTATCATTGCAGTTGAAGAAAAGAAATGGAAATTTGAGTATATTGTCTATAAACTATGATAGAAAGTTGTAACTGTGATGATATCATCAACTCACTTATATGAATATATTCATATTGACTGTTCCAAGAAAAATGTGTTCGTGAAAATTAGCAAAATTTCATAATCATAACTTCAGATTACTTCCATAATTTTACATCCAAGTTTGATCAAATGTTCGCGGTTGTGCTCAATAAAAATTTTCTCCATCTTTGATATTATGTGACTAAATTTTACTAGTCTGGAATTCCCCTTGAAAGCTGCAATGTGCATGGTGGGTGCACAATGCTATGAGAAATATGCCATTTTGACCTCGCAATAGGTTTTGTCAGTTTACACTGAACTGTCAGGATTACCTTGAAATGCAAGTTTAAAAGTCAATGTCACACGTAGACTAATTTGGAATATCATTGAGGTAAAAATCACCTAGGTACAAGTACTCGAAGCTGTATATTTGTTGAATTAAAGTTGCTCAAAGAAAGAACTAGAAGATTGATTGGCGGAGCTACTGTGTACCGGTACTCCACATGCAGAGGCTAATAAGCTACAGCCATCAGGAAACTGGCAGCTACTGTGCCACGAACTACAGCAGGAGGCAGCCATGTGAACAATAGTGCCAAGGTGGGCTGCACACAGGGTCATCACCTCTATTGAGAGACAATGAACAGGGGAAAGGAGAAAAAAAAAGGTACAAGGATATATAGAGCACCCCCAGGAGGTCAACTCAAAACAAAAACATTGGCACTATGCCAAACCACCCATACTGTATACTGGTCTATACCCACAAGTATATCCATGGAGCTCCATATTCATCAAAGTTTGCCACGAAATACTAGGAATGTAATTTGGCTTTTGTTGTTTTCATGTTATTGTTTGCTGTCAGCATGCCAACCATACATGAAGGAGAAAATGTAGTACATTTTGTATGATGTACATGGTATCAAGGACTTCTACTGGTATCTAGTACAGGCAAGCATTCTTGTGCTGTGAGTCTTCCATTTCAAAAATTGACTGACCTCAGTTTTGGAAAACCACCAACAATAAACAAGGTGGTACAATGAATCAATGTCTTTTCATCAAACAAAGAACACATGTCAAAGAACACAGAGACAGGTAAGACCCAAAACTTAACTGACACATTCTGACATTATTACTGTAAAACACAATATCTTCATGGCATGAAATTTTCGCAAATGGGAGTGGACAACCTTATTCGCAGCATGAAATTTTTTCGAGTTGCCTCTTACATTCAATGCATATAGTGTAGACAAAATATTTACAAAGCGTGCATTATATACTATAATTTCGCGAATCTCGGCTCTCGCGAAATTCGCGATATTAAAATGCACACGAACATTCCTTGTTTTACAGTAGGCCTATGTTTGGGAAAAAGAAATCTAACCTGCACTACAATGATGATCAGATTCCAATGAACTATTAGCACTATGCAGATGATTTTGTCTCCCCCCCCCCCCCCAATTTTTTTTTTTTTCCATGTAAAATGTCCGAGCAATACAAATGCTGAGTAAATATATACTGTCTGTATTTACTACTCATCACATACACATTTTGTACACTATGGATCGTATTTTCACAAAATTTATGTATTGCTACCATTTAAAAAAAAAAAAACTTCAAAGAAGCCATTACTCAGAAAAATTGTTTCGCACGACAATCAACTTCCAGGTGACATCTGCTCAGGGATATTGAAATGGTGAATATAGATATTTTTTTTTCATATAATATTCCTGGAAACATAATCGTTTGATCAGCATTTGATTAGCATTTGACTGATCCTAAGCAGACACTTCTCAATGTTTGACAACAATGACACAGCAAGAATTCCCAATAGCTACTGCATGATCACAAAAATGCTATACATTATCAATTTCAAAATTTTAAAACAAATTGGGCACAGATTTTTCTCCAAGAGTTCTGAAGTTCATACACTCCCAAACATCCTCCACTATAGGAATCTGCAAAAATATTTTTCTGTTATTTTTTACAGGTATATGGTATATAAAAAAAAATGACAGAAATATTTGACACTGAGAATTCAATGTGATCTGCTACAACAGCTACAGCCTTGTATCGGTTATGCACTGGCGCAGAAGCGTTAAAAAAAAGAAAAAAAAAAGAGCCCTGACTAATTATCTTGAAAAGGAAATACTAAAATAGCCCTGCAAAAGTTGACTGAGTCAGACCCCAAATAAAAAGGCCTGTTCAGGGTTGATGGTAACAGGCAAGTCTTGCAGTGTGTTGCAGTACAAGGCATGGCAGATCATCAGGTCACAGTATACTGGTAATAGCGGGTGAGGGTTGGCATGCATGGAAAAAACCCTATTTACAATACTGTATGTATACATGTAAGTGTACCCTCATACCTTGCAAAGTTAATCATGTTTGCTGATGCATCTATTAATCTCATGAAGGGCATACTAATGGCATTAGCGTTCACCCCAACCCTGCACTACAAAACACATACACGAAAGACAGACAGACACATGCTACACATACACACAATCACAAAAATTAAGGATTCAGACCAAATCCTTCATAAAACCAGCAACCTCATGTGAGCTTCCTGATTGTGTATGTAATTACCCTTTATCTGTCTGCACACATGACACAAGGCCGGTTTTATACCAACGTATAAAATAAATGAGACATCCTACTTGTACGACTTGGTCTCAAGCCTTTTCCATGTTCTGTATAATGCAGATCACACATCTAAGAATCTAGCTTGCATGTACATCAGTTAATGCTATGTCAGGCAAGCTTTCTGGTTGTAAGAAACAGCATCATTTTGATATTTTAAGCTACGGATAAAATTTTAGTACGGGTACTGAATAATGGACCGGTCTGTTGTAGATACTTGTAGAAGTATTTCACCAATTTTGATATCAAGATAGCAATGAAAATGACATTGTTTAAAGAATTCTTTGTACCCGGTACTTATCCTTAACTGTGCCAACGAACTAGCAGTATTACAAGCTCACACTATGCAAACACGTCCACCTGTTGTATTATATGTGATCATAGGTTAGCACTCTGTGAAAAAAGGGCCAGTAAATTTCTTCATCATAAAACGCATAACATAATGAATCGCAAATTATTAACACTATTTGTTTTCTCCACGTACAAACGTGACATGAACCACATGGTATGAATTTCATAATCAAAGTACATGGCACAAATAAGTGCATGACCGGTAGCTTAGAATTGATTTCACAAAACAATATACATTGTAGCACGTTTCCTTTGCCCACTTGGGAGTCTTCACTACTACCGTTGAGAAAATATCAAAGAAATGAAAATAGACTAGAGATCATGTTTACAAACCGCAAGTATCCCGGTACCATAACATCCATGGTTTGCCCTATTGAATGTCATGAAATGAAAACAGGGCGGGAGTGTTACACCCACTGTTTCCATACAGCTGATTGCTTACGAATTATTTAAACCTCTATCATCACCAAGTACATTTTTTTTTTTTTCTAAACAAAAGTGGTTGCATGATTCTAAAAGCAGCTGGCTAGATTCCCATCATTCTTTTTTTTTTTTTCTTTTACAACACAACAGCATATACAATGTAGATGTGAATTTTCTTATTCTGGGGGATGGACTGATAAAAGACAATATTGGCTATTTTCCACTTTTTGGTGTTAATGCCCGCTAACATGTCTGTTCATATCAGGACAACTTTTAAACAAACTTGGCAAACAAGATCTATGGCTGTTTTAAGGCAAATTCTCTTGGTACTCACACTAGCAGAAATCTTGGCATTGCTCAATTGGCATTTAGATTTGAGGTAAAGTACCGGTACACAGAGAACGTTTTTTTCTACAGCCAAATTTTATCAGGTCATTGACCTCATGATTTCAGTGGATTTTAGAAGAAGCAGCATGTTTTCAGCTCCTTTCTTCAAAGGCCACGCATGGCAATTCAAGTGACTGTCCAGCTATACACGCATGTTTGGACATTAGACATGTGTGGAAATGTATTGGCCATCATTCATTTGTGACAGTGGGCTGATATTGGCCAACAAACGGAGAGAGCAGCTTATCAGACTTGGCATTCTGCCTTCTCCTGGGCAACTTTGGACTGTTCTGGCATGAAATCAAGAGATATGTTCTGAGTGCCATTTGTGAAGATTCAACCTACCCACCTGGTTTCTCATGCTAAGTCATGTACAGTAGAAGAGTATGCTTGGCAATTTGTCAAACACATTGTTTGTGCAAGGATTGCTCTTACAGCAGTTCACAGATAAATAGACTGTAAACTGCTGAGCTCTGATTTTTACACTTTTAAGAGTTTCCAGATGAAAAGTCTGGGAATAAAGCAACTAATTTTCAAGGGTAGATATAAGCCACTTTCATACACACCCCATATCATCTACTTTTGACAAATGATTTTATAGAATTTGAGCTTGAAGCATTCCTGTGTGTGTGCACACGAAAAATGGTAATGATCGCGATTCACATTGATACAAAAATCAGTCCCTCTTCATTATTTTTGAATCTACAGCGATAATTTGCCCTGCACAGCATGTGTGAATGGTGGCAAATAAATTACATTTTTGCATCGCTATACAAAAAAAAAAATGTCAATTCCTGTGTGTGAATGCGACTTTTAGAGTGCAGCAATTAAGCACCAAGAACTCAAATTACATTACATGTATATATTTTGAAAACCCGTTGAGGACGGGCTGATTTTGCTACAACATGCATTTCCCGTTGACACTTGCCCGAATATACTGGGACTCATCCTCAACGGGTTAAAGGGGAAGGCTAGTAACTGATCAGTGGGAATCAGTGGAAATGCTGGGAGATGATTGTTTCAATCCTTATGGGATTCATTCAAGAGTACATTGTATATCTATTGTTGTGTGAAAATGATTTGCTTCAGAACGGTCTCATATTCAAGTAATGTGCAGATTAATGCTCCGTCACTGACCAGGGACGCTAACCTGGAAGCATTAAACTGCACATTACTTGAATATGAGACCATTCTGAAGCAAATCATTTTCACACAACAATAGATATACAATGAACTCTTGAATGAATCCCATAAGGATTGGAACAATCATCTTTCAGCATTTCCACTGATTCCCACTGATCAGTTACTAGCCTTCCCCTTTAAGCATGCAGCACTGAGCTTTCCTCATACAGGGAACTCTCATCAGAACCATGGCAATTGCCCCATTACATCAGGTTTTCTTAGTACCGTACATCAGGTTTTCTTAGTACATCAAGGTTCAAAAACACAGAAACTGGATACACATGGTTAATACACATGTAAATTGGGTTATCACCTAATTTCAAAGTTCCACCTACAACTTGTACTACCAAACCAAGTGATTCACTCATTACAGAAGTCAGGTCTACATGTATGTAACATGTACATAAAATACATAGTGTATGTGAACGCAAGTGTCAAACTAACAAAGCTTTCTAACAATAACAAAGAATCTAATGAAGTTGATATACTGTACACTGTAACATGTTAATACCACTTGACAATAGGACATAGAGTAATGCATGCAGCAGTATCCCTTATGAAAGAAAAAAGAGAGAGCATGAAAATGTTTTGTTTTTCCTCCTGACTGCGTCTCTGCTTGCTGTCTGCAACACATGGGCGCTGCACAATATTACATCAACTGCATCCTTGCAACAGCTGCTTTAATAACCTGTTTGTCATTGATGCATCCCATGGCGTAGCCGTCTGGTGAAGTTTCCAATTCCAAGACAAACAATGGGATCAGGGAATATTAAAAATAGGTCTCGTCAGCTGGGTCTCGTGCACATTGCTGATTGTGTCACGTAGTCTTGACACAGCTATTATGTACAATAGATGTAAATGTAGGATCAAGTTCAGTACAACCTAGCTACCTTTATTAGCCTCACATCATCATCTATAGTGACATTCACACTGACACAAATATAAGCAGGATCCAAATCTGGAGATTTGCATCATGATCCATATCTTAGGATTTTTGCCAGTGAGGACATAAAGATCTCACTAATAAATAGCGCAATCAGCATTGCGATCTAATTCCCAAGAATTCTTGCAATTCATTTCTAACTACCGCAATTATTTGAGAAATAGTGCTATGTTGCAGTGTGGCAAAAGTTTGAATGCTGAAGCAAACAATCTTGAGAATTTTTATCCCGTCATTCAAAACACACAACAGCGTAAAAACACGAGAGCAAGTGTAAACATTTTAGTTGATTTCAGGCGTGCACAGTTTGGTAGACAAATTATCGCCATCAGCAATTAGCAAAATTTTCTGTCCATCTGAACAGGAACAAAAAATGTCAGTATTTAGATCACAATTACCATCCAACTATTCTGTCTGTGTGAAAGACACTCATGTAAATTGTACATGTACAGTACGACCCTTAGATTAACTTTCTATGGCCCATCAGTGCATTATTTGTCATACATAGCATTGAATGGCAATAAGTGTAATATCCTTATCTTCCATTGTCAGACATACATGTGGTATGTGTATACACGAAAGCCCTATAAGACTACAACAAACATGCCTTTCAGTCTGTTAGTGTTAAATTACCATTTGCAAGTTGTCTGTGTGCAATGCCCATGATATTTTTGAGATGATATTGATAGTTCTGAGGGAATATTGTGGTCTTCTCTTTGGCCAGTTGGTAAAAATATTAAAATACCATGATGAACAATTCTCGACTATGACATCATACGTAATGAAAGTTAACTGAGGTTCACAATTACTGTGTTAAGTTGCCATGAGAATTTACAATTCCCCTTCCTCTATACATGCACATTGAATTCAACACAAATACCTTATGATTTTTGAATAAAATATAAATTCAAATAAAACTACAAATTCAAATTTCTTATAATATGCAGATCTATACAAATACTTTTCTGTTTACTCAGACCATGAGCATTTCAATATGATTCCTTGTGTTGCCATGACAATTAAATACTTTAAGACATTTAATCTAATGCCAGACTTCTATAATAGCCTTGGCTCTATTTCATATTTATCTCATAGAATGCATCTTATCCAGAGAATCATGCATTTTCTTCAATAACTAGTTGAAATTGCATTCTTATTAAGAGCAGGCAACAGTCAATTGTGAGATAATTTGCCTTGTCATAGCTGTTGACCTTGCCCTTATATGTCATCAGCATGTATACAGCTGCAGTACAGATGACACAATGAAGCCATCATGGAACGTACTGTAAAAGTGGATCAATTTTAACGAGCTACTAATTTTTCGCGCTCGGCCAGGCAAGAAGAAGTTTGCATGTTTTTAAGTCCGCAGAATCAAGACATGAACTACTGGAACATACGCCAGGCAAAAATATTCTTGTGTTTTAATTTTTGCACTGGTTTCAGGTTGCGCGATATGCGTGAAAATTTCCACTTTTACAGTACGGTATCTGATTGGGATGTTTTTGTAATAATTCAATCACCATTTCAATGTTTCATGCTGATATGCAGGCCATCAAAAACTTGACAGGAAAGGGTTATTCACATACTTGACATCATATCAGAACTCATACAATGTACTGCCACATCGCATAGATCTCTGATGATCAGCAGGGAGAGTTAATACCTACTGTACCATTAAAAAGATTTAAAATCGTTGCTGTAGGGGACGGGCTACATTGACAAGGATATGTGATGCCATCCCTTAGGTCTGTAATGTTGAACTGTCAAACCAGGAATTTTTGCCTGTATGAAACTTTCATCAATTTCATGAGGAGCTACGAGTCACGAAAGTAGAATGCATGTGAAAGTTTTGTTTAGACAATAATTATTAAAATACATGAGTATTCTTGGTTGGCAATTCATGAAAGTTTCATGCCGCTCAAAAGGCCATTCGCTTTGATTAGCACAAGTTTTATGCCTTGAATGTTGGGCGTTTTAGGTCAAGTTAGCTTAATCTTCTCTTGTAGAATTGTCATGGAGGTTACACTAGCCCGACCAGATGCTGTGCGCAGCACGGAGTTTTGACTTGGCAGTATAGTACAGCGACAGGGCTGTGCATAGTTACTACACCAACTCATATAGACATTTTACTTCCTAAATTAGACAGTTCAGTGTGTCTAAGTACAATGTAAATTAATACTACAGAAACTGCAAATTGTTCACACAAGAGGAAACAGTAGCTAGTAATATCACAGTAGCATGTAGACAGAAAAAAAAAGTCTGTACGGAGGAGTTTTTTATCATTTTCATACTTTTATGACTCTCTCTCCACCATTATAGCAGGGGATTCCATGAAGCCAGAAGTATATTAGTCTCAGCGGGACATTACCCCGACAGCAAGATACACATACAGACTGATCTTTCGGTCACAGTAACATGATATGAACATTATCACAAATGTTTTACCAACAATGTATTTTTAGTGTCTGACTTTTGTTAATTGTTATCTCTGTGTGCAATGTGATTAATCAATTAATTACACCAACAGGCCTAATGTGTGATGGCAGCAGGTGCTTGTGTAAACTTTACTTGCCTTATCACAGTCACTCTACTACTATTACAAGTACAATGGATACATTAGTCATTATGAATATGATCAGCTCAGCCATGTTCTGACTCGAGTAAGGGAGAAGGCTACATTACATGCAGTGCCAGTAGACCACGTGTGTACTAACAAACCAAACAGAACAGAAGTGTTCGCAACACAATAGAAGCCTGCACCTATGTCCTAGGCCTGTCTGGTTTAGATTGTTATACAGTTTGCGGGGCCGTTGGCCCCTTTTCGACTGTAGACACCTGTATCTGTAATACCATTGCAATTTGAAGAAGAAGAAAAATATGTACGGCTTGAGCTGAGAAAGGAAAGGTTAAAACCCATGAAAGATACTGCACAACAGTACGCGAAATCATAGAGAATCAACTCACCTAATAGTATACTCAAGCCATTTGACAGAGGAAGTGCAGCCATTCATTCTGAACACGACTCGAAGAATTCACTGCAGGCACAATGCACATCAAGCGATAGAAAGTTCGTGTGCAGCAGCTCTGAACATGGATACCAGGCAATCGATTCGTGTTGTGTGTGATCCAGAACAGCTTGGTCATCAACAAGCAAAACTCGATAAAAACGCACAGTATTTGTCCAATTTATCCGATAAACGTTCCTACTGTTGGAAGGTTGAATTCAAGAAAGGTAAATTTCACTCCACAGAGACAATACGAGCTCGCTGCTTTATGCTAAATTCCAAAATTGAGAGATATCATTCCAGGTGGTTTTCCACAGTGCTCGAGATCTTGGTCGATTTTGTTTTGGAACTGTCAGTTACTGCTCAAGGCTGTACCAGGAAACAGCAGGGGGGTAAAAACAGCCAATCAAATACTACAAATCGTGGAGGCTCGCCCTTTTAGGTCCGCCTACTTATTCTATGCAAATTTGTACACAGTTGGGAGAATCTACATCAAAATACAAGAATTTTTCCAAATGATTGCAATATTTTTAGGATACTTTCAATATACAAGGTAATGGATCACCTTAGATATTTATTTTCAAATTGTTAAATGTTGATTTACTCCTTGTTTTGGTCTGAAAGAAACGTAAATTGTGAATATATTTCACCACCCTTTCAATTCCTAAAACGGCTTCCCGAACCAGATAAAACCAGACCGCTTGCATCATCGTAGTCACATGGTGTGACGTCAATACAATCCGTGGAAAAATCCAGAGGGGAAAAAAATAACCCATCGATTCTTGGCAGAGCGCCAATGCAGCCTCAGCTGCTTTTGATACCCCACCCTGAATTCTTGCCAGCTGAGGAGAACAATGTTTAGACACTGAAAGGGCTTGCTTGAGGACCCGGATGAGGATATCTCAGGGGCGTCACCAGCTTTTTTTCAAGGGGGGTGCGTTTTGACACTAAATGTTTACGAGATTTTTTTGACAGACATTTGGAATATAGGAAGCTCTCAATCCCCAGACTTTTACTGTTTTTTTTAGGGAAACCAAGCGGGGAAAGGGCACCGGCGTAGCTAGGATTTCATCTTGGGGGGGGGGGGGGGGGTTAGTATGCGAAGGAGCGAGCAAGGGTGGGGGGAGGGTGTGGAAGTGCCGGAGGGGGTTGTATACCCCTATAAATGGATTATGGAATGACGGTGTGAAACGACAAATTACTGGCAGCGATATCAGGAGAATGGCATAACGACTACATGCGAGCGAGGGGAGCGAGCGAGCTTGAAAATTTTGACATTTTACAGTCCAAAAACTGCCGTTTGTAGCCATATTCATTTGCTTTGTAAATTAAGGGGGGCGCACCGGGCTCAACTGCTGGCAATTACTGGCAGCAACATCAGGTGAACTGCATAGTAATTAAATGCGAGCGAGCAAAGAGAGCGAGTTCGGAAATTTTGACATTTTACAGTCCCAAAACTGCCATTTGGAGCCATATTTTTTCGCTTTGGAAATAAAGGAGGCGTGGGGGCGCAACGGGCGCAACTGCCGGTAATTACTGGTAGCAACATCAGGAGAATTGCATAACAATTAAATGCGATCGAGCGAGCGAGCGAGCTTGAAAATTTTGACATTTTACAGTCCAAAAACTGCCGTTTGTAGCCATATCTATTTGCTTTGGAAATTAAGGGGGGCGCACCGGGCGCAACTGCTGGCAATTACTGGCAGCAACATCAGGTGAATGGCATAGCAATTAAATGCGAGCGAGCTTGAATATTTTTGACATTATTTTTACAGTCCAAAAACTGCCATTTGGAGCCATATTTCTTCGCTTTGGAAATAAAGGAGGGGTGGGGCGTAACGGGGCGCAACTGTCGGTAATTACTGGCAGCAACATCAGGAGAATTGCATAACAATTAAATGCGAGCGAGCGAGCGAGCGAGCTTGAAAATTTTGACATTTTACAGTCCAAAAACTGCCATTTGTAGCCACATTTTTTTTTTTTTTTTTGCTTTGGAAATTAAGGGGGGGGGGGCGCACCGGGCGCAACTGCTGGCAATTTTACTGGCAGCAACATCAGGTGAATGGCATAACAATTAAATGCGAGCGAGCGAAGAGAGCGAGCTTGAAAATTTTGACATTTTACAGTCCAAAAACTGCCATTTGGAGCCATATTTTTTCGGGGGGGGGGGGGTGGCGCACCGGGCGCAACTGCCGGCAATTACTGGCAGCAACATCAGGAGAATTGCGTAACAATTAAAATAATGCGAGCGAGCGAGCGAGCGAGCTTGAAAATGTTGACATTTTACAGTAAAAAACAAACAAACTGCCGTTTGTAGCTATATTTCTTCGCTTTAGAATTTAAGGGGGCGCATCGGGCGCAATTGCTGGCAAATACTGGCAGCAATATCAAGAGAGCATAATGATTACATTCGAGCGAGCGGAATGAGCGAGCTTGAAAATTTTGCATTTTACAGTCCAAAAACTGCCGTTTGTAGCTATATTTTTTCGCAGCAACATTAGAAGAATGGCATAAAGATTAAATGCGAGCGAGCGAAGAGAGCGAGCTTGAACATTTTACATTTTACAGTCCAAAAACTGCCGTTCTTAGCCATTTTCGCTTTGGAAATTAAGGGGGGGGGGGGCGCACTGGGCGCAACTGCCGGCAATTACTGGCAGCAACATCAGAAGAATGACATAAAGATTAAACGCGAGCGAACGGAGCGAGCGAGCTTGAAAATTTTGACATTTTACAGTCCCCAAACTGCCGTTTGTAGCTATATTTTTTCGCTTTGGAAATTAAGGGGGGGGGGGCGCACCAGGCGCAACTGCCGGCAATTACTGGCAGCAACATCAGAAGAATGGCATAAAGATTAAATGCGAGTGAGTGAAGAGAGCGAGCTTGAAAATTTTACATTTTACAGTCCAAAAACTGCCGTTCTTATCCATATTTTTTCGCTTTGGAAATTAAAGGGGGGCGCACCGGGCGCAACTGCAGGCAATTACTGGCAGCAACATCAGAAGAATGGCATAAAGATTAAATGCGAGCGAACAGAGCGAGCGAGCTTGAAAATTTTGACATTTTACAGTCCCCAAACTGCCGTTTGTAGCTACAAGTATATTTTTTCGCTTTGGGTACACTGCGCACATCCTGCTTATATGCAGAATGCCAACCAGGAATCACAATCTTTTGTCGGGTCCGGGCTTTTTGAACAATGTTTCACACTATATACCTATTTAATTATGGTTAAAAGAAATCATAGAAAGATATCTTATTTCTGGATCACCCTTTCATTCAAAAGCAGTTTACTAACACTTGAACTACTATTTCGGGAAATCCTTCTTTTTTTTAACCAGCGGATTGGGAGGGGGCGCACCCCCCCCCCCCCCCCTCCGTAGTTACGCCATTGCTTTTGGGTGAAATAATTGGACAGATTTCTTGAATTCTAACAAAAAGGCAAGAAAATCTTTTCATCGCGGGAATTATGATTATGTGGGGTGGGGCAAATGGTGCGCTTGCCTTCCAATATTTTCATGGGGGCAACATTTTTGTTTTCTTTCAAAAGCAAGAAAATCTTCTCATTTCGGGAATTATTAATTACGGGGGGGGGGGCAATTAATATGCTTGCCCCTCCATTTTTTTTTTTTTTTTTTTTAATGAGGCTAAGGCTCGCTCTTGGGCTGGCAATATGGATTGGTCAGAAGTAACGTACATAGACCCTACATACTTGTAAGTAGCACACGTACATGCAAACGTGAATAAGTGCTCCGTATCGTACGGATGTACAGTACGGTCGATAAATAGTAAACACTGTAGAATACCAATAGATATGTATAAAATCAGTGCTGCCAGAACCAGGGGTGCGAATTGTTTTTGCCAACGAGTTGTGCGTGTGTGTGTGTGTGTGTGTGTGTGTGTGTGTGTGTGTGTGTGTGTCCCTGGTGCAAAATATATTAAAAAAAGTAGAAAAGAATAATTATTTAGCGTCCGACGTTGAGGTCGCTCGCAGACTGATTTTTTTTTTTTTTTTTTTTTTTTAAGGATCTGAAGGGGGGTGCGTTCGCACCCAACGCACCCCCCCTGGTGACGCCCATGTATATCAATATTTCAAATTCAGAGATTTTTGTGGTGTGTGTGTTTTTGACACAGCGCATAAAAAGTATTGTTTCGTTCGTATTTTCAAGGTGGTTTGACTTTAATAGATTTATCACCATCGTAAATTTGAAAGTGAGAGATTATAACAGTAATAGTGCAAAACTATGTAGATTTCTTCCACTATAGATATAACCTATATGAGCAGATTTTGAATGATATTTAGTTACGTAATAATTGCTTGTGGGATGGTTATTATATGTTATTCATTTCGGATATAATATCCTGCCATTTTCATATTCATTTTATTTTTGCCGGTAATTTGCTGTACTTAGGCCTATTTGCGTTGCATTTGTAGCAGTGAAAAATAAATCTCTCTGATATTACGTTTGTTGACTTCTATTTCTTGGAAAGTGTGGAAATGCTTATGATGTAATCACTGATTTATTATTCTCTGTATGTTTTGCTGGAAGAAAAATGAGAATGAAAAAAAAAATAAAACGAACAGAAATTGAATTGAATGAATGTTACACACTAAAGTAAATATGTTTGTCATGTCGTAAAATGATACAAAATTAATAATTGTTTTTGGTTTTACTTGATTAAAAGTGAATAGATATTACGGGGGGGGGGATCCCCTCTCTTTCTCTTGATGGCATGCTTTGATTAGATGCACTGGACTCCAGCCAACATTGTTTTTGTATAAGTTTTCAGAACAAAATCTGAATAAACTCCGTGCGTCCTTCGAACACTGACATGATACGGCTTTAAGCACCGCGGCTATTACAAGAATTCTTGGAATTATCAAGCCGCTTCTAGTTGGTAAACACGAATCAAAGATAAGAATCTCGCCATGCAACAAAAGAGAGACAAAATGTTCAGAGCCTGCAAGATCCTTCCTTCACAGTAAAACGTCGCTCTTTTGTCAAGGAAAACGTGATGAAAACAAGTAAGCCTACAAAATTGGAAAAGACTGTTGAACCAATTCAAAATAGAGAGTGATGCCGAATCGCCAGTAATGTTGTAAAAGCTGGTGTGATTAGGGGAATGATTCCTTGTTTACCCCAAAAATGACCACAACATCATCAAAAACGAAGTTATTGACAAGTACTCCATTTCTATTCCTGTGCAGTATTATACAGAAAAGATCCTAAGAGCGCTTGGTTATAAAAAATCAAAAATCTGGAGTTGTGCACTGCACAAAATCACCCAACAACAGTTTACTAATCGTCACGTTACAGTACCTCTTTGAGCCTTGAACATTGGCAAAGACTGATCAAAAGGTGGCGCACGACGATATGCTGCAACACTGCCGTATACGGCACTGTGCTGCAGCATCCTTCGGAACACTATCTGAGTTTGCAGAGTGTCAAGCGATGGCAATTTAACATTCCTATCCCTCACACCGCGTATGCTTGGTTTTCACAAAATCTTCTTAAAATGCAGTTTTAAACCGTTTCAAGGTTGACTTTGATTTCTTTAAAAAGACAATTCAGATAAAAAGAACTGGAACAGCTTCATCAAAATTGGACTTGAAAATAAAATCATGGAAATTTCTGGTTTCACATTTTCACCAGTCAAATTAATCGCAACCACACAGTGCAAATTAGTGAAGATCATTGTGTCTTCATTGAACAACTTACACTTTAGTTAAAAGATTAAAACATCATGATAATCCTTCTCTTGTACTGTAACCTCAACCCTTTCACTTTAGATATTAGTATTATTGAATTACTATAGTATGATGACAACTTTCATAGGAAGGATTTACATGAGAAATTTAGTGAAAAGTATATATCTATTTTTTGTGTGTCTGTGTGTATAATATGTGTGTTTTGATCAATTGGAGATTTATCTGGTCATTACAACATACATACTTAGTATCTCACATAATCTGCATATGTCTTTGATATTTGCATCATTGTCTTGTATAAATGTATAATTCTTAATTTCTCAACCTTCAATTTTTAATTCTTCACTCCATTTTTTTTTTTTTTTTTGGGGGGGGGGGGGGGGGGCAATATCTATAAAATCCCTGCTACTGTTTTGAAGCAAGAATTTTCAACCCGAGTTTTTAGACCCTGTAGCATAGATCTGTTTGTTTGTTTGCTTTTAAGTGGAAACATTCTCAAACAATGCCTTTAAACTTTGTGTTCATTTTCCCCTACCATGCACTCAATTAAATCATCCTTATGTGTTGTGTGGTTTGTGTGTGTATGTGTGTTTGGTAACTTGCAAGTGTATATTATATGAAGATGAGCTAAGAGCCATTTTTAAACATTTCAAAGTAAGTCCATCATCAGATAGAGCAATATTAAACCTTTCCGGTAATACCTCACTTGTGACTTAACAAGGAATATTCTAGAAGTTATTAGAAATATTCCGTATTTTCTTATTATTTTCTTTGTGTTTCAGCAGCTTTAATCACAAATATAAAGAACTCTTCATATATGATATATATATATACACACATATATATATATATATATATATATATATATATATATATATACATACATACATTATGTTGTTGTTTTTTTTTCAAATGCAGCTGAAAATATTTGTCACCAGTATTTTGGAAAGAAAAACAAAAGATTGGAATTCCACACTTCTTATCAAGTCAAAGATGTTTTTTTTTTTTTTTTTCAGAATATGAAATTCACTGGAGCTTTTGTTTCATCATCAGTTGAGATCATCATCATTCCAAACAGGGATAAACATGAAAGAGATGCGATGTTTGCTGACATATAGATGTCCATTTGAGAGGTCTTCATGATATGCTTCATTATTCACCAACAACCCAATTTGGCTAAAATTTCCAAAATGAACATTGGTGTACTATGCCACAGCCCTTCCTCAAATTTCATTTTTCATCAAATCATTTCATTATCTAATGGTTTTTTTTTTACTTCTTAGTCACAGTACCTGGTATATGACGCACTTTATCATACCTACCAATTTTTTCACACATATTGTTTACTATATCATTTGAATGTTTTATTCAATTAATTTCGTTCTTAATGTTTGTATTTTCTTGGACCACCAGATTTCATTATCGGCCCATGAAAAAAAAAAAGAAAAAGAAAAAGTTGCTGTTAAGCCTTGCATGCATACATACATACAAACATTCATACCTATAAACAATATACATACAATCGCACTTAGAAACATACTTTATACATACATACACGCATGCATCGGTATATACATAGATAGAGAGATAGATAACATTCATATATATATATATACATGTGCATACGTGTGTGTGTGTGTGAGTGTGTTTGTGTGTCGGAGTGTGTTTCTGTCCATCTATGTATGTGCATGACTGCAAGGACTATTAAAGGCACACGGTCCCGGTGGTTTAGTCAAATGCGTACGCGGGGTGCACGGCGCAAGTTTCCTATAGAGACCTACGCTATTGACTCCTCTTTAGTGCTTACGCTTTGGCTCATTTCCCCGAGTCCGAAGAAGTCCGATCCACTGTAGTCAGTTGTGCGATCACAGCTCCGCTCATGATTCGATTGAAGGGGATGACAGCTTTAGCAAACTTCTTTTGTGATGTCATAAGAAGCACATATGCACGCACCCTGGCAATACTACAGACTGCATGATGCGCAGAGAAGACAACGAAGACAATGTTACCTAGCCACACCTACGCGCGTTACTCTTGATGACAGCTCAACTTCAGCAATCTTCGTATCATGCTCACGGTGATCGGCAGTATAATCCAACAGCGCCCTCTAACCCACCGGGACTTTGCGCCTTTAACATCACTGTCACTCTGTGGAAGGCTTATTTGAAGAAGACATTCTCCACTCATTTGTATCCATCAAATAATATACCATATATACAACAACAACAAAAAAAAGACATCAGCACTCATCACACCTACATCATCAAAACAAATGTAAATGCATGATGCAAATGCTTACTGAAAAAACAAAATGGAATAAACAGTATGTATAATATATGTCATGGCAATGTCCGTTTATGTTTATTTACACTATTGGCAATCCACAATCTACTGTTGATGACATATGAAGTCATACAATGTATCAAAACTCATTCTGCATACGATAATGACACTAACTGGAACACATACAGTAGGAATCATACCTGCTTCTTCACTTAGACTGACATGATAGAAATATAAGTGTAAAATAACTATTACAACCATGTCCAACACATTTGGAAGGAGTGATGTCTAACTACATAATCGGTACAATCAAGTTCATGTGATACACTTGCGTAAAAAAAAAATACATACATAAAATCATGTTTGTAAGGACACTTATTCAGTGAGCTAGTTTGCAGCCAGCATTAGTTTGCATGACCTCTGGAACCACACACTTGTCAAAACATACAAATAATCTCTTGGAAGAGCAGTTGAAAACAGCTAAGTAGAAAGTCGGAATTTACACGGAAGCGCTGCATGAAAGTCTTTTGTTTATTTCGTTGAAAAGAATACACATTCACCTGACATTCCAAAATGCACCGTGTTCATACATGAATATTTAAAACGTAGGTAAATGCCTCAGTTACAGTAAATTTCCGGTAAAAGTCTGCAATGACCAATATCTGCACATGCTCTGATTGTATCTGTGAACTAGCTGACTAATGTCTCTTGGGCATAATGACTGGAATATATTTCCCGAAGAAGCAGGCACTGTGTATGGAATGTTTTTCATTTTAGCATTGACTGAGTAATGGAATGCAAGGTGCATATTAAGTCACTAATTCCCATTGGCCATCCATTTTTACATTATAGAAATACAGGCATTTTAAGATGGTGAGACCCAGAGGGTTACATACAAATATTCGCAAATATTCGGCCTTCCTGGGGGAATGCATTAACACAAAAGGAGAGCAAAATACACACTGGCTGATTACCATCTCACAATAATGATGTATCAAGTATGCATGCATCAGTACACAACTACAACAAAGTAATGATGTTCTTTCCCATGCAGCATGAAACATATACTACAGTCAGCCTTGCAACAACAACAAAAAAAGTATCAGTAGCAACATAAGAGCTTTGAAAGAATTAATATCATGCTTACAAAAAAAAAGATCATTTTAAAGATCCTGAAACAGAGGCAGGTTTTTGTCAACTGTTGATTTGGTGCAGTAGTTAATTACGAAGGGTCAACTTCACCAAAGGTGACCACTTCTAGATTTCATAGAAGGGAGATTTTGGTGGACTAGTCAAGCAACATCCTACTTGACTGTTTACTTTACTCAATGCACTACCGACAGCCCAGGAGTAATGTGTAGAATTATAATTACTGTACAATTACTTTAATGCAGCTTTTTCATTCCTTTCTGCATCATTCAGTATCAAACACTAGTTATATGCCAATGATATTGTAAGACTACTGTGAAACAAATAGTAGATGTTACAGAATAATATCTGACTATTCCTGTAATGTATATTATACATATTATGTCATTACAAAAACAAAAATCAAATGCAAATACTGTTTACTGTCCGTGTTATCATCACTAAACTTGTCATGTCTGACAATGTATGGCAGTGTTTTGGCTAGAAGTACTCAAGATAAAGAGAAGCTAATGTGTAACAGATGATACTGAAAATATCTGCAAATACATGAAAATGTACATATGGAACTACACTACTAAGCTCTGTGTATGCAATTACAGCATGCTATTGTTGTTGTTGCTTCCACCTGTTTGTTTTTTTCTCATACATTTGTAGCTACTCATGTAGATATATCACTACTTGAGCCCTGTGCACTGTTATCTATTTTTTTTTCTCTACAAATAAACTATCCAACCACTTCATATCGTCGCTCAGGCCAGGAAGGGGAAAGCATGACTTCCACCTTCCTCCTCAGGCTTAACAAGCTATAGCATTACAAACTCGGTGGCATGGGGACAGAAGGTTGGTGTTGTGTTTAAGACATATACACATTATAATGTTTATTACTATAGAGGGCGCTTACCCCTATATGTAAAAGCGTGTGACACCGGAGCCATGTTTACCCAGAATAAACCTCAAACTATCCTCTCAGAAAAGGCCTGATGTTTTGTTTATTTGAGTGACTCCACAGTTGGCCTGATTGATCCTCATTTGCTGCCTACCGGAGTTCATTCCAAAACCATGACTAGTTCAGTTTTGCTGGAATAGGACTGCCTGTTGGCAAACACCAGTACATGTATGTGCATCAAAGTGTAGGCTCGGCAGTAACGTTTGACTTGCGTCACCTGCATACTTAAACAGAGATCAGTGACAGAGTTGTACACAATTTGTTACAGGGATACTCAAATAGGTATATATCCAAGTTGGGCCAGCCTTCCAACTCCATGGTATCCGACCCACACTACAGGGTCTTTAGTCAATGATTTAAAGGACAAGTTCACCTTCATATACATGTGGATTGAGTGAAGGCAACAATGTTAGTAGAACACATCAGTGAAAGTTTGGGGAAAATCCGACAATCCGTTCAAAAGTTATGAATTTTTAAAATACCTGTACAATCACTGCTGGAGGAGAAGACTACTACAGTGTATGATGTCACATGCGTACAACGATTTAAGGAAAATAAAAAGAGAATTTCACAAAACTTGACTTTTTGAATAAAGTGCACATTTCCTCGACATGTTACTGACTTATGTTAGGGGTAATATCATTCCCCCTGACTTCTGAAAGAGAGAAGTCGAGGGTTCTTTTATTATGTGAGAAAAGTGAGAATATCTTGAATTTTCTTTATACTTTCTTTATATAGTTGTACTCATATGACATCACAAGCTATAGTAGTCTTCTCATCCAGCCGTGACTGAGCAGAAACTTCAAAAATTCATAACTTTTGAACGGATTGTCCGATTTTCCTCAAACTCTCATTGATGTGTTCTACTAATATTGCTGCATTCACTCAACCCTCATGTCTATGAAGGTGGACTTGTCCTTTAATAAGTGATTGCTGGCCACTGGGGAGAGGGGAGAGAGATATGGTGGTAGTAAAATGAAAAAAAAAAATAGAGTGGAAATATGATTGCAGCATCCCTGCAAAGAATGATGGAAGAGCTACAATTATTTACGATTATTTTCTTTTTAATGGCACGCTTACCAAGATGGATTTGCATGATTTACTGGAAGAGCGTTTGCATGTTTTTCACTGTTGTGGGACCTGAAATTTTGCTCGCTATGGCCCAAATCTCATTGTAAGAGATATGCGCTAAATCATAGAATCACACACAAGTTAACTGCGGCTGGCGACTTACAGTTCATAATAAGCTTTGCCATAAAACCCAATCTCCCACAAGCAATTATTGCTTGCATCTCAGGTTTTCATTTTTCTATCTTTTTTAATATAACAAATTTATTTATATATATTATATATATTTATGTATGTATTTATTTATTTATCTATCTATTTATACCTATGAAATGTGTAAGTGTTTGAGTGATACAGATTGCTTGATTCAAGATTGGAAGCACAGTGAAAGACAGCAATGACTGGACTCAAAAGTAAATAAAGATATTTGCATAGATCCTTTCATATATATCTATTCATAAGTGTAAAAATGCTCCATGTACAAACAAATAAAAAAAAAAATCTGTGGATAAAGTGAGTTGTCAACATATCTTGCACTACATAATTTTTTATTCTTGATATGGCATCCAAGCTTGATTGAACCATAAGAGAGACTCAAATTTGTGTATATGGTACCAATTTTGAAGCTTCACATATTCTCATGAAACTCAAATGAGTATCTATTTGCATATGCAAATTAGATGAGGTAACAACATCACACATGTACAATTCTCCCACTGACCTACAAATGTACTGTACATTCAAATCTTTGCCAAATTTCCTGTCCTACACATGGAAAAATTGTATCACTGGCATGAGATCTTTGTTCCATTGCAATAACCTATCTATGGAGTCTTTAAGGAGGAAAAGGCATGTGGTGGCCAAGTCATCTACAAACTCCCCCCCGCCCCCCACCCCCCCCCCCAAAAAAAAAGAAGAAAAAAAAAATGAAATGATTTTCAAACTGAGTGCCTATTCATGCAATCTGCTCTTTTTGGTGTAGACAGCAAGCAAGAGAGAATTGTGAGCAAAGTACAGTAGAGTATAGGTTTAGTCTCCTGTACTTTCTTTGTATTCCTAAATCATCTTCTAGTTGTCTTGTAATGTAATTCCTGCTTTTATGCATAATTGCACAAGATGAATATAAACAATGTATATCAAGTGATCAACGTGAAATTTTCAATGTGCTATGTTCTTACAGTAGGAAAAAAAAATGTATTTGCAACTCCACTCGAGGTGTCTGAGTAATAGGAGATGACATCCCTTCACGAATATGAAACTTTGCCGATTTAATTCTCATAAGCATGGATGGCATGAACATGAAATGTTGAATGGAAGAAAGAAACGGAGCATGCTTCTTCTCTGCTTGATATCGGCAAAAGTATGAGATTTTCGAGATATAAAACCTTTTTTTTTTTTGATCCAGCACTCACCATCTGTAATATCTGTGTTAGTCATTTAATATCAAGCTTGTAACCATCTGATGCACTCCCTGAGATAACTTACTGTCTCTTCCTATTTATTGTTGTCATTATCTTCCTCCTCCTCCCTTTCCTTGTCCTCCTATTGGTCCTCCACCCCCTCTTCCTCCTCCTCCTCCTCCTCCTCCTCTTGCTGATCCTTTGGCTACTTTGAATTTGATTTGATATGATTCGATTTCTGCATTTTTTTAAACAAACAAACAAACATGAAAATATACATCTCATCATACATCATAAAAAAGGAATGCTACAAACTATGAACCTGCAGCATAGAACAAATGATTTGTGAAACACATGAATTGATTTGTCTTGAGACTAAAAAAAAAAAGTTGGTTGCTATGATTGCAATCGGCAAGAGAAAACAATGCATAAGACCTTAATCTTAAGCTAATAGTTGATCTTGGTGGAGGCTTCAATAACACAATGCTCCTTCAGACAATCATTCTCCACCTCTACCACCACCACCACCACCACCTCATCATCATCATCCTCTATCAACACCACCTACTCATCCTTATCTATATCCACCTCTTCCTCCAACTTTCAAACCTTTTCCTCTTCCTTCCAGTACTGTTATTCTTTATCTTCCATAATAACCTCTTCCACCTCTTCCTCTAACAATGAATACTACTCCTCCTCTTCCCCTTCCACCACCTCCTCTTCCTCTTACCCCTCCTCCTCTTCCATCACCATGCCTTCTTTCTGCTTCTGCTAACCCTCCCCTTCCTCCTCCTACAAATACTCCTCCTTTTCCACCAGAACCTACCCCCCTCACTGCTACTGCTACTCCCCTTCCACGACCCCCTCTTCCACCTAATATGGCCACTCCTCCCCTTCCACCACCACCTCTTTCTCTGACTCTTCCTCCTCTTCCATCACCGTGCCTTCCTCCTGCTATTGCTACTAATCCTGCTCCTCCTCTTCCACGACCGCCTCTTACTCCTACTCCTCCTCTTACCCCTACCACTCCTTCTCTTACCCCTACTCCTCTTACTCCTACTACTCCTCCTCTTACTCCAAATCCTCCTCCTCTTCCTCCATCACCTCTTCCTTGTACACACACTACTCTTCCCCTTCCATCACCACCACCTCTTCTTACTACAACTCCTGCCCTTCCATCACCACCCCTTCCTCCTATTCCTCTTCCCCCACCACCCCACCCTCCTGCGACTGCTAAACCTCCTAATCCTGCTCTGCCTCTTCCACAACCACCACCTCCTCTGAATATGACCCCTCCCCTCCCACCACGTCTTTCTCTAACTACTAATACTTCTCCTCTTCCACTACCACCTCTTCCTCCTTGTACCCCTCCCCTTTCATGAAATACTCCTCCTCCTCCGCTTCCTGTACCACCACCACCACCTCTTGCAAAGCTACCTCTCCCTCGAACACCTCTTCCTCCTACCACTGCTACTCTTCCCCTTCCACCACTACCTCCTCTTACTACTATTCCTCTTCTTCCACCACCACCACCACCTCCTACTACTACTACTCCTCCCCTTCCACCACCAACACCTCCTCCTACTACTCCTCCCCTTCCACCAGTACCACCCCCTCTTACTACTCCTCCCCTTCCACCACTACCACCCCCTCTTACTACTCCTCCCCTCCCACCACCTCCTACTACTCCTCCCCTTCCACCACCTCCTCCTACTACTCCTCTTCCACCGCCACCGTCTCCTCCTACTACTACTCCTCCCCTTCCACCTCCTCCTACTACTCCTCCCCTTCCACCACCACCTCCTACTACTACTCCTGCCCTTCCACCACCACCATCTCCTACTACTCCTCCCCTACCACCACCACCACCTCCTACTACTACTCCTCCCCTTCCACCACCATCACCTCCTACTACTACTCCTCCCCTTCCACCACCACCACCTCCTACTACTACTACTCCTCCCCTTCCACCACCATCACCTCCTACTACTACTCCTCCCCTTCCACCACCACCTCCTACTACTACTCCTCCCCTTCCACCACCACCTCCTACTACTACTCCTCCCCTTCCACCACCACCTCCTACTACTACTCCTCCCCTTCCACCACTACCACCTCGTCCTACTACTCCACCCCTTCCACCACCACCTCCTACTACTCCTCCCCTTCCACCACTACCACCCCCTCTTACTACTCCTCCCCTCCCACCACCTCCTACTACTCCTCCTCTTCCACCACCTCCTCCTACTACTCCTCTTCCACCGCCACCGTCTCCTCCTACTACTACTCCTCCCCTTCCACCTCCTCCTACTACTCCTCCCCTTCCACCACCACCTCCTACTACTACTCCTCCCCTTCCACCACCACCACCTCCTACTACTCCTCCCCTTCCACCACCACCTCCTACTACTACTCCTCCCCTTCCACCACCACCACCACCTCCTCCTACTACTCCTCCCCTTCCACCACCATCACCTCCTACTACTACTCCTCCCCTTCCACCACCACCTCCTCCTACTACTCCTCCCCTTCCACCACCATCACCTCCTACTACTACTCCTGGTACCCCTCCTAAAGTTACTATTTTTCCACCTCTCATTACTAATGCTACTCCTCTTGCTCCCCTTACTGGTAGTCCTACTCTCCTTGTTCCCCTAACTGCTAGTCCTACTCCTCTTGTTCCTCTTATTGCTAATAAAACTCTTCTGGCTCCTAATCCTAATCCTCTTTCTCCCATTCCTGCTAATCTTACTCCTCCTCCACCTATTCCTCCTCCTTGCCCACCTAACCTTCCACCACCATCATTACCACCTCCATCACTTATGTTTCCATCCTCACTTCCTCTTCCATCATTACCACATCCACCTCCTCCTCCACCAGCACTATCAGCTCCTCCCTGCCCACCTCCTCCTGGTCCAACTCCTCCACTTTCATTTGGTAGTTCCCCTCCTTTTCCTCCTCCTTGTCCTCTTATTCCTATTGTTTCTTCTCCTCCTCCCTTTTGTCCTTGACTTCCTGTCAGTGGCCCTTTACTATCTCCTCCTCCCCATCCTCCTGCTACTCCTTGTCCACTTCCTTCAATATCATCATCATCATCATCATCACCTCCTCCTCCTTGACCAACTTCTCCCCTTTCAAATGGTTTTTCATCTCCTTTTACTGTTCCTTCTACTCCTCCTCTTCCTTTTTCTTGTCCCCCTATTCCTACTGCTTCATATCCTTCACTCTTTTGTCCTTGACTTTTTCCTAGTTTTCCTTCATCTATTCCTTCTCCCAAGCCCTCTCCTACTCCCTGCCCACTTTCTTTTTCATCACCACCATCACCTCCCCCTCCTTGACCAACCTCTCCCTTTTCAAAGGGTTTTTCATCTCCTTTTACTGTTCCTTCTACTCCTCCTTTTCCCTTTTCTTGTTCTCCTATTCCTTTTGCTCTATATCCTCCTCCCTTTTGTACTAGACTTACTCCTAGTTTTCCATCATCTCCTCCTTCTCCCAATCTACCTCCTACTCCCTGCCCATCTCCTTTTCTATCATCACCACCTCCATCACCATTACCTCCTGCTTCTTGCCCAACTCTTCTCCTTTCAAATGGTTCTTCACCTGCTTTTTGAACTCCTTCTACTATACCCCTTCCTTCTCCTTGTCCTATCCCTCTTGCTTCATTTCCACCACCCTCTTGTCCTAGACTTGCTCTGAGTTTTGCCTCATCTCCTTTTTCTCCCAACTCCCCTTCTACTCCTTGCCCACTTCCTTTTCCATCATCACCTCCACCACCACCACCACCACTATCATCTCCTCCTTCTTGCCCAACTCTTCTCCTTTCAAATGGTTCTTTACCTACTTTTCCTGCTCCTTCTACCCCTACTCTTCCTACTTCCTGTTCTATTCCTATTGCTTCATCTCCTCCTCCTCCCTTTTGTCCTAGACCTCCTCCTAGTTTTCCTTCATCTTCTCCTACTCCTTGCCCACTTCTTTTTCCATCATCATCCACATCACTACCTCCTTGCCAAATTCCATCCCTTTCAAATGGTTCTTTGCCCCCTTTTCCTTCTCCATCTACTACCAGTACTCCTCTTTGTTCTCCTTGTCCTATTACTTGTGTTTCATCTCCACCATCCTTTTGTCCTCGACTTCCTCCTATTGGCCCTTTATCTCCTCCTCCAAATCCTCCTCGTACTCCTTGCCCACTTCCTCCTCCACCATCACCACCTACAACTCCTCTACCACCACCGCCATCTCCTCCTCCCTGCCCATTTCCTCTTCCATCACCTCCTCCTCCACCACCATCTCCTCCTCCTTGTCCAACTCCTCTTCCATCATCAACAACACCACCTCCACCTCTTCCTCCTCCTCCTCCACCACCTCCTCCCCATTCAAACGATCCTTTGCCTCCTCTTCCTGATCCTTCTGCTCCTCCTCCTCCTCCTCGTACTTCCTTTCCTCTTGCTTCATCTCCCCCTCTATATTGTCCTTGACATCCTCCTAATGGTCCTTTACCTCCTCCTCCTCCTCCTTGCCCTCTTCCTCCTCCTCCACCATCCCTGCACTCCTTCATCCACTTGCTGAAGATGCTCTCCATCTCCTTGCGGGCTCTGGGGTCCCCGTTGTTCACAGTAGGCAAAATTCTGTCTGCCCTCAGAAACTGGACAAAGCGCTTCATCTCGGAGTAACTACTGTGTTCACTATATGGGATACCTGGGAGGAAAGGATAAATCCTATCAAATTCGGGTATCATTTCCGAAGGGCTTACTCTGGTTCACTGCAATTGTCAATGTCATAAAAATTTAATTTCAAACAGCTGAGTAGCTAATTAATATGGTAGCTACTAATATAATACTAGGTAAGCATTCAGAGCCTTAGTCAATCCTAGTATCATTCAAGACTTGTTCCTTTCTATCTCAATAAGACAGACAAACAAAGAGTTGGGAAGTACACCCATTTCAGAGACTGAATGACTACCTCTATTTTAGCTGCTGCCTTTACTAGGGACAATGATATAAGACAATCATGTTATGATTTTAATAAATACAATTATGCAACAAGTGGCTGGAATGTAGGCAAGGCAAATTTAGACGCTCCCTCGCAAAACAAAAAAAAGAGAAGAAAAAAAAATACAGTCTACTGATGCTTGAAAGAATCAAGAAGGATGCTCTGTATCAGAGGCTAGATCATGGATAGCAAAGCAGGTGATCAATAAACTACCAAAACTTGCCTTCACTTTTTTCACTCCAGGTAAATGATCTGTTCATTCCCTTTAAAAGTTTTAAATTCACAAGGGTGATTGCGTGGTAACTCACAGGAAATTCTATCAGAAGTTACTGTATCCTGACATTCTTTGATCCTGTTTTCTTAACCCATTCCATACTGAATTCTAAAATGCCCATAGCGTTAATACACAAGCCACCAGGTTCCCGTACGGAACGGGTTAAGTTTATTGGAATTAGGTAACTTAATGAAAAGGTCAGCCGGGTATTTCATAGCATTTGGCATGTGGTTTAAACATTCTCCTGAACAAGGTTATAATGAGACTCTCACTGCAACGAAGTAAAAATTCAGGTCCAAAAATTATCATGTACCCATCTCTATATAGTTTATTGTCCAGCTATAACAAAATTTTGATATTGCTGAATAATGAAAAAGACTGCAAATCCCAAGGACTTTGTTATAATGTGAGTCACCTTGCGTTACGTCAGAAATGTTTTTGGTCTATTATCATACCGCAGCTCATACATTTTTAAGCTTACTTCAGGTATGAATTCTAATCATTCAATTAAAAAATTTATATCATATATATACTATGTTCGGTCTAGATAGGTTGAGCTTACCATACATACAAGAGTTGCCTTTCTTAGATGGTTTGATATCACTTGGAGACACAGTCTTGCTGCTGTGTGTCCATCCTGTGGGCTTGAATGCCAGAATGTTGTCATATCTTGGGCCAAACTGCGATAGATACCCCTTCAGTTTCTACCATGAGAAATGGTAAGGAGAATGCATTCATCAGTCTTGCAAAGGGCGAAATGTTTGTGTGATCAGAGTCACATGAGAGTAAAAAATCAGTCACATGACAGAGTCACATGACAAATGAGATGATGATGGGAATACATATTACATATCTGCATGGTGGGGGGGTAGGAATTGTTCTCCATATGACCTGTTATGCACCTGTGTCTCAAAACACCAGTCTACCAGTATGCTGCTACTCCATATGGTGGCCTCTACTTTATTGAAAGAAGAAGAAGGAAAAAAAGGTCTGTTTTACGACATTTTTAGACATGACATGTACACTGCAGGCATTGTGTATTGAATACAATCAAATCTGACATTTGTTTATCTGATTTTTATATTATATTCCACAAAAGCATTGTTTTCAAGCTTTTTTCCAACTATCGTAAGGAGCCTTCATTCAATACGCCATTTACTGCCTTGTATTTTACACCACAATGAAATATGCCATGTGGAAAAATGAGCAAAGAAAAAGGGAATGTAGGAATGATGGAAAATAGAGTATGTGACGCAACTGGTGATTGTCCAGTTTTCCTCAAGCTTTTAATGAGTCCTCCACTAATCTTCCTGCGTTTACTAAAGTCACATACATTTTTGTGGGATTTTTTTCCCCTTTACCCTTCCCTGTACAGGAAGGGGGGGGGGGGGGGGGGGTAGGGAGGGCAGAGGGGAGAGGAGAATAAAAATACTGAATTTTCAATTAGGATTTGACTTGTTTGTCTAACTCTTTATGTGCCATGGTGGAAACCCCTGTGTGTGCCACATTATTCTGAGACACCAATGTCATCATGCTTTGGGAAAACATTCTGTTCTTTCAAATTTATGTAACTTTTACAGATTTCTGTTCAGCTGGACATGAAATGAGCAAAGTTGTCGAGAAAATCGCCAAGCTTTGCTTTGATGTAAATTGTATGACAAATTTATGACTGTTTTTTCTTTTCAAATGACCAGTTGCTACATTATTGTAGAGGCATGACTTTTGCGCACAAAACAGTGACAAAAACTTAGAATTTATGGCCAAATTCAGTAGGGAACAGTGCTTGGTAGTAAATCACCACATAAAATGCAAGGTACATTTGACAGGAATAGAATCGGGAGTAACTTCCTTGTACTGTGGCATTTGGCGATTTATCAATTACTTTGAGCGGGTTTGTGCATTGAGCAGAATATGCGGAGTTGGCACGCCGTCGGACAAGGTGGGCTTGCCAACTTGGCACATAAAGAGTTAACAATATTGCAGACACACTCACAGAATGGCTGAAGATATTCATGTTGACCACATGGAGTTGGGTGGCATCACGATCCCTTGTTAGAATTGACGCCAGTTCCTGGTCGTCCAGACACTCATAAACTTTCATCTTCTCCCCTGTCACGTACACCTTGCAGCGCAGAGCTCTGGCAATGGCTGTTGACAGCAGAAATACATGTGAATTCAGTGGTTGACAAGATAATTGCACAAATTAACAACACAGCAGAATACGCCTCCCGTTACACGGACACAATGTATTTCCCTTGAAGGAGGTAGTTTGCATGGCATATTGAATGTTAGGTGTAGTAGATCTCAAATGATCTGCGTAGATAGAGACAAGGAGTAAGAAGGTTAGAAAGATAAGAGACAAGGCAAACGCAAGGCGATGTGTCACCCGGGCATCAAAATTCATGATTATAGTGTTTTTCAATGGAATTTCCTTGACCTTTTGACCTTTGACCTTGTATGACTCAACCATTATCTAAACTTGACCAGCATCTTAAGGTAATGTACCTGCAGTGTGAGTTCTGTGGTCATGGTTTAAAGCTGTACAAAGTTGAGAGCACACAATCCATTGCACTTTAGTAAGGCAAATTTCATTGACATTTTGAACTTTGACCTTGCCAGAATTAACCATTATTCGAACTTGGCTGGCATTGTTGGGTGATGTACTTGTACCTGTGGTGTGGATTTGGTGGTCATAGCTCAAAGCTGTGGAAAGTTATTGAGAGTACACCACAATACTGTGCATACAGTGCTTATATCAGGGAAAGTTCATAAGGTCAGTTAGATGCAAGGCAAAGGAATAGTGAGAGGAGAGGAAAAGAAAAGGTAGAAGTACATGTAGTCAGTGCAGACCAGGGCCCCGTTTCATAAAAGATGTTGGGGTGGCAACTCTTGCTGGAATGGCAACTTCCAATAGCAACAGCCAATCAGGAAGCTGGATTCTTTTCGTTACTATGACAATTGCCATTTCAGTAAGAGTTGCTATCATATCAACTTTTTATGAAATGGGACCCTGAGGTCATTCTTTGTTGAAGAGTCCTAAAAAGGACTGTGATGGAAGGGAGGAATCGTGCAGAGTACAAGGTCTCGACATTTCAAACAGGTAGACTGTCTGTCTTCCTCCAGAAGATGGACTTTACTTCTTGAACAGGGATGATGCTTCTTGCTCATCCAATCACAGACTTTGTGTTTCGCCACAAATTTGACCACTTAAAAAGTTGCCTTTCAGGTCAAGTCATGATTTGTGGACAGTCATGCTGATGTAATACAGTGCACTCCCATTATAACAAGCATGGGTAAAACAAAATTCTCTTTACAACAAAGTAAAAATTCAGGTCCCAATACCATCATCTATATATCTTTATATACTTTACTGTTGAGCTACAACAAAATTTGCATATATGACAGAAAACTGCCAATCTCAAGTCATAATGGGAGTCACCCATATATGCCACACACAGCAGGGTGCTACATAACTTTTTTTTTTACTGCTTACCCACTCAGGCAAATAAATCCTCTAATTGTTTCAGAACACTTCCCCAAACATGAAATTTACTTGTCTGATAAGAAAGGCCCTCAAAATATGAAATTATACAGAAAATTACTTGTAAGTCAAGTGCTTACTCAAACACAATGATTTAAATAAACATTGGAGTAACAAACTTGGTTTGATCGAGTGTTGGGGTTGCATTGCACTGGGGCTTCTCCACCTAAGTGTTGGCAAGTTGCTGAAATGAAATCAAAGTACGTCAGAACTGTCATCATCTTTGGGCCTTTGTATGGTTGACTTCGTGGGTTTGTGCAAAACTTTTTGCTTGCCCAATTTGGGCAAGCATTTTTTCCTCATTGTTCCAAAACACTTGCCCGACTGATTTTCATTTGCCCCAGACAATCGGGCAACTGCTTATGTAACATCTTGCACAGTTCTTGAGACTGACTTGCACTGAACAGCTCACCTTTGAAGACTTTCTCTTTGCCGATGGTGTACGTTCCACACACAATGAGCGTCCTCCTGTTTTGTCTGACGGCTTTCTCTGCTGTTGTCACGGCAAAGCGGATGACGTCTTGCTGAGAAGGGAATGTGTATTGTGGATCGCAGTATCTGCAATGAAAAATGTGAGCGGTAAGTCTCTTGGGTACACTCTTTTAATGCAGTTACACACGGTAGCACTTTAAGCTATCAAGGTATTTCTTGAAAACTTATGATTCAATTTGGAAAAAAAACACAAAAAACAAAAGACTGACTAAAATTAAGGATGGAATGAGGGAGAAAGATTTATGATGGATCAATTTTTTAAAGATTTCATCTCTATTTAAAGGGGAAGTCCGGACAATTATCAGCCGCTTCGTGTGTAAAGAACAATATTTCATGAACCTATTGCCCTTTTCCCGACGAGAAAAGACCATCAGATACATTTACTATGATTTTTTTTTTTAAATAAGATAATTCTTCATGTTCGAATCCGTCGCGAGCAGCCCTTCGTACTATCTGTCCCAGAATGCATTGCGCATGACGTATCGGGCGCAGTTTCCTCAGCTGAGAGCACCGCGAGCGAAGCCCAGCTACGCATCGATCTCCCATTGCACTGCTGACTGCGGGCGGTATCTGCATGCCTGCATAGGTGTGCCTTGTCGGCGCTACTGCAGGAGACCGTACACCGATTTACGAGTGCTGTTGCCAAACGCTGTATTCCTTTATTCAAATAATCTTCGTTATATATCTATATAAAATCTTCAAAGATTAATGTAAAATAGTTGCAATGCTATAACATTTTCGTTTAAATTGAAATATGTATGTATTATAATACTGCCGTACTTATTAGTGTCCACCCCATCACTTACAATGCATTAGCTGTTGTCGGGCTGTTCAGGCATACATTTACGTCTGCTGCTGCCAAGTGCTATCACAGTCCGCGATCGTTTTTTTCGACTTCTGAGTGTGAACAATCTGAAATCAGTCTGTCAATGTCAGAATTATTGCCTCTTTTGTTGTCCGAGACTGTTGAAAAGTGTGTCTGACGGTGATAAAATACGACAGTATACATGTAACTTGAACCACGGAAGAAACGCCAGCGCCAGCTTGGTACCGCCGCCGCGCCGGTAACTACGACCAGCAGCCCAATACACACAGGGTAATGGGGCTGCGTGTTGTAGCATTCAGGATCATGATAAGGTAGTATCGTTAATAAATATCAATTTAAAATCGAAATATTTCTTCAATTTGAAGACTTACTAGTAAAGTTGAAGTATTGACAACACCCTAACACTTGACACATCGGCATTTTTTTAATGAAGCAATAGATCATGCCGCGTGCATCCGCTGTGTGGTCAGAGACTGTTGAGCGGTACGCTACTACCGCTTGCTTGGCCCGTATCACCGTTGCTCAAGCAGGGCTCCCCCGATGCCAGCTGACGCTCCAAGCAAAAAGCAATGTGAGGAGGATACGTCACGCTGTCACGTGATCTTTCTCGCCGGCGTACAGAAATCGAACAGTTACGATTCAAAATTAGTGATGCTAAAAAATCGATTGTGGCGAGTTGGGAGGGTCTTTTTCAATGAAACTTAGTCATTATGGTCCTTTATTTATGTAGATTTTGGTTAATTTTTTTCAAAATCGTCCGGACTTCTCCTTTAATAGAATAGTGACAGCATCTTACATTACTGAACAGAGTGCTTTTTCACACTATTAGATACAAAATAGACTAAATACTATGTTATGAAGTGAAATATAAACACAAAAACAGACATCAGTTAAATTTTCTTTGTGGTCCCAAGGCTTCCCCCATATTTTTAATTTCATTTATCTATCTTTTTTTTGGACGGGGTGCATTTTGCCACAAGCGACTTCTTTCATCATCTTTCTGCTCATACATAAAGAGAACTCACGTTGTGTCCAGGTACAGCTGGTTGACATGGCAACCGACCAGTTCAGGATACTCTTCCATCTTGGCATCTGCTCGGAAGTCTCCCGTGTGAAGGTATGTTGCGCCTGTCCTCAGCTTGAAGAGGAACATGACCGAGCCAGGGCAGCTAAGATGGGGAGACATTTCAAGGGGAGAAAAAGTTGACTTTAAAGACAAAAGTTGCACATAGGGGAATAATGAAGATAAATGCATATTTCAATGAAAACAAAAGATGAACATAAGAAGAACCCTTTCATGGGGTGCAAATGCTCAGCTTAGCTTCAAGATCATACCTTGATGCCACCTCCCCATGGTACCCAATGTCACTGACTAAATTAAACGCAACTACCTTATCACAAGGTTTCATTTAAAATTAATTTGCTACAACACACATTTCCGGTAGATACTTGCCCGAGTATACTCGGGAGACACGTCCTCAAAGGGTTAATACCATCTGATGTTTTCAACAATAGGATGATAAATGGAGAGTGAAACTTCCTATGGCACTTAATGGTTTCTTCCTTTTTTATTTCCTTTTTTTTTCCTGATTTAACACAGACAGAACAATGGACATTTATAAAAGCATAAACAGACATCTGTGTCTGAAAACGAGACTACTCACTGGTTGGCATCAAGAAGCGTCACCTCCACGTCGTCTATGACGACTGGGTTGTTCATAGGCAGGCGGTTGATGTGCTGTTCTCTGACCTTGATTCTAGACAGCACAAGGTTACCTGTGACCTTCAGAATTGAAAACAGATGCAATTGATAATCAGTCTTCTTCTTCTTCTTCTTCTTCTTCTTCTTCTTCTTCTTCTTCTTCTTCTTCTTCTTCTTCTTCTTCACTGATAGCACTTACAAATATGAAATAAACAAACACTGATGATAATAAAAGACATAATTCTCGAATTGGAAATAAAAATTCCCTCAACTTGTCACTATCATATGTTAAAAGTAATATTATTCCTCAGCCTTCTAGAAATAAGTGAAGTACTCTGTCATTATGCTAGAAAAATGAAAATATATTTTTTCAGGTTGGTCCACTTCTGTGACATCACAAATAGTTGTAGCCTTCTTATCCAGTCATGACAGGATATAGATTTTAAAACCCAAACTGTAGAATTCACAACTTCCAAGTAGATTGTTTAGTTTTCCTCAAACTTCACCAGGTGGTTTATACAATTCGAAATATTTCTGCATTCACCAAATCCCACATAGGTTTGGGGTAAATTCCTCTTTGAAAAGTCAACTTGAAAATAATGAGTGATTTTCCACTTTACAAAGAGGAAACACCCCTCACCTTGCTACAGAAGAGCTTCTGATTGAAATGCTTGGACAACCCTCTGTAGTGGTCGTAGTGAAAGTGGCTGAGGAAGTAGGCTGTGCAGTTGTGTATGACCCCAAAGCTGAATGCATCCACAGTGAAAGACGTACCTGCGAAAATGTACACAGAGGCACATATGCCAGGAGACCTGGCTACTTATTCAAATTCATGAAATTCTTCCATCAAGATTTTTTTCATTGCGACTGATTAACGAATGCCCTAAATTGACGTAAATAAGCACTCAATTGATCAGTGTTTTAGTAGTAGCCATGATAAAAGAAATCATAAGCGTACATACTCGAGCAGGATTCGAACCTACCACCTCCTGATCTCCGGACAGGCGTCATCTCCACTAGACCATCGAGCTTCTGCCCAACAGCAAGTGTTGGTTCTAATCCTTATAGCATGCAGCGGGTACTGCATAATTATTCAAATTCATGAAATTGCTATTGGGCAGCAGACAGCTATTTAATACAATAATGATAACATTTAATAACTAGAGAAGCACTTTGAGAGCGCAGACCTCCGCTAAGCATGCAGCTCATTTCTACCACTGATCTTGTTCTTCCACAGAGATCAGTGATTTCCATCCATACATACTTACAGCATTGTGTGCTGAAAGCTGCCCTATTTCCCAGTGTAGAAGCCTTTGTTACGTCATAAACCCTCAGCTGCACGGCATGCCTTACCCTAAGAGAAACTAAAGCACGCACTTTAGTGTGCGCATGCAAACCTCAAATACGGGCAGCCTGAACTCCCAAGTTCATTGACCCTATCTGCCAAAATATCAAAAATCCTTCATAACTTCCCCAAAAATTCTTGGATCACTACCAAAAGTTGATTCTTTGTTACTTGTGTCATTCTCGACCTTTCCTGCAAGTTTCATCCCAATCCGTTCACTACTTTTTGAGTTATTTTGCACACGGACAAACTAACTAACACACAAACCAACGGTAACGAAAACATAACCTCCTCTCTTGGCGGAGGTAATAGGGAGGAGGTAATAAAAAGTAGCTACCTTATGATAATTTGAGTACTGCAAATTTGGTCATGAGCTATCAATATTTGTCTAAATCTTACACAAGGAAAGGTGATGTCTTAGTTATTTTCTTTTACAAGATATTGGAAATTAGTACAGAAACTTCAGAAATCTTTCCTAGACAACATAAAAATGTAAGTGTATCTAAAGGCGTGGTCAGACTGGCAAAAGATCGCGAAGTTTAAGATCTCGAAGTTTTGCCAGTGTGACCGCAAACTTCCCGCGAAACTTCTTGATCTGTTTACGGGCGGTGCCTCCGAAGCGCGAGGCCATTGTCATGTACAGATGTGCATTGTTACGTCACAATCACAAGCCATCGAACGGCGCACTCTTGCTTGCGCGTGGACCAATGGCCCAAACTTCGCGATCTTAAACTTCTCGATCTTTTGCCAGTCTGACCGCGCCTTAAGTGAAATATTATAAATACCTGTCATTTTCTTGTAGAATGGGCATGCTCTGCCACTGACATTGACCCATTCTTTCTCCCCTTGATTCCTCGGCTCAGCCTGCTGAGAAAAACTAGCTTGCCCTCTCCGAGACCTCTTTGGCTTGGTGTCTTGGGGTGGCTCTACCCTTGGTGCAGGCTTGCACCCGAAGAAAGCATCAAGTGTTCCTTGCTTGCGCCTCTTTGAACTCTCTTGGCTGGAGGACTGGCTCCCTTTGGTTGTCAGACGAGAAGGTGAAAGGTCAAAACTCTGAGCTGCATCACTTGCTGTACCGATTTTCTTTGTCCAAGTGCTATGCAAGTCGGCATCATTATCTGATTTTGCCGCATCTTCATGTCCATGTGGATGACTGGCATTACTCTCTTGATTCTCTTTTGGGTTTTGTACTTGTATCTGAGCAGAGCTCTCTCCCGGACTCTTGCCACACTGGGTATCATCATCTCTCCGATCATAGACCTGACACTCTGTTTCGGTTTCATCACGACATGCTTCCGGCAGTTGGTTGCTGCTATCACCTGAAGTTTTAGTTGACAGAGGATATGCTGGAAGCTCCTCTGACAATTCAAGGGAATCTGATAATGACGTTGGCGGAATGGGGACTGCGCAACTGGCGGCAGAAGCACTCCTTGAACCATCTTCAACACAAGCGTCTTCATGCTCCTCAGGCAATTTTGTATCATTTTTGGCTCCTGCAACAACCAAGAGGGATTCACTCTCCTCACTCTCACTGCAGAGATCATTTGAACCACTCAGGAGATCAAAACTTGGGGAATTTCTGCCAAGATCTGCGGGCTTGTCAAGTTTGATGGCTGTGTGTTTCCCTGCTTTGGTCTTTTCTTTGCCAGGATGCTGCTGGAGTTTGGTTACACCTCCACCAATCAGGACGGACTCGTTTTCCATGTCCTCACTTGCAGAATCCACAGACTTTGAGGTCTGTTCTGCCTTCACACTCTGACACAAGGGAGAGGATTGGTCACTATCCACCAAAAATATGTCTACATCACTATCATATGGTTCTTCCTCATCTTCTGTGCATACTGGATTATCCACAGTATCATCCATGCATTTTGCAACTTTGGAAGGGGGAATGTACGTGAGTGATGATGAGGAAGATGGCACTGGCGACGATCCGCCAAAAGCATTACCTCTGTCTTCTGCCGCACAAGTGCTTGCGTGATGAGACTTCTGACTCGGGGAGAAGTAATGGTGCAATGTCCTTGTATTGTGGATGTCATCCCTTGTTCTCTTCTGACCTCGCTTCCCGGATGTGGGAGTGGACGGTGTCATCTGCTTGGTATTTGGGGTGCTTCCTTTTGTCTCCGTTTGACTCATCTTCATTTTCCTCTTGGCAGTGAGAGAAAGTCTACTTTTGGTCCTATAATCAGTTGAGGGACGTTCACAATCCCCGGGTTCTCTGTGCCCAGATTTCTCAAATGCATCGTCTTCAGAATCTGAGTTTGTCAGTCGACTGCGGTTTTCCTTGACGCTAGTTACCTGTTGTGACCTCCTGGGGTGTGCTGAACAGTGGGCTGAATTACTTTCATCTTTGGTCTTTGGTCTCTTCTTCTCATGCTCTTCTTTGTCAATGTCTTTAACCTGAATAGAATTTCTACTCCTCTGATCACGAATCACTCCCTTGCAGGACTTTCGAGCAGTGTTCTTTGGTTTCTTTGCTTGAGGAGCACTCTCCCTTTTGACATTGCATTCTTCATCTTGGATGGGTGTGCATAGAACCCGATTACCCTGTACCTCAAGGCGATAGTCTTTCCTGGTTGGCGTGGCAACTTCATCTGTTGATGATGATGGCTTGAGTTTCTTTGCTGGTGAATAAATCTCTTTGCTACCATCCGAGGACAAGTCTTCCTCTTGAACATCTTCTCCCTCCAAAGTGGATGTTTCTACCTGGCTGTGTTCGCTGTCTACTGTCATAGCTCTGTGACAAGCCAGGATGCAGTGGCTATATTTCTGGAAATGTTGAGGGATGGTTGAAGTGCATGTATCCGCATCCGGACATTCTGAAAATAAAACATCAATACACACGTATATTGTTATTAACTAAGAAATGTGCTGATTGCATTTAAACTCTCTTTTTTTAGTGAGGGGAGGGGGATTAGCAAAGTGACCAAATCTTCAAATCTGCACAAGCCAGCACATCATGTATGAACATACATCCTGATAGAGAGATGAAATTTATGTGTTTTTTTGTTTGTTTTTATTTTTTTGTACAATTTTATACAATTTCGCATTTTTAAACGATGCCAATTTTCTTTACTGCCCATACTTAGCACATGCTGAGCCACAAGCTGTCAGCTCTTGAACACATTCAAAGTGAACATCTGGGATGGGACTGTTCCCCATAAGATAGATATATGGTGTGGAAGTGTGCTGCTTTGTGTTTGGTGGTAAGGTTTGAACATGAGTCCATTGATGTTGGGGGGGGGGGGCATTTCATGAAGCGTTTTGGTCGGAAATTTTTCTGACAAATTGTTATAAGCTACTGAAATCCTTGTATCTGATTGGCTGAATGCAAATTTGTCCGATGAATTTGTCGGACAAAGCGCTTCATGAAATGCCCCCAGATAGGTTGTTGCATGATCAAGCCTGAGTAAACTCTGTTTATATAAAGTATGATAACTTGGCAAATGGAATTTTAATCATAGAAATCTGAACAAAATTTCCCCACATTTCCAAGAGCCTACTTACAATCACATAATTGTACTGTACTACAAGAGTCATTGCACATTTTTGCTGTCCGCAGTTGATGCAGAAGTTAGTTTTTTATATCAAATTGTGTGGTAGAGTGTTAACAGAATATGACTGAAATACATTTGTACATAAATTTTATAGAAAAGGGGAAATGCTACACACAGCATGACAAGAACATTTCACATTTTTACTTTTTTTATTCTCAAAAAATTTACTAGATTCTATGCATGTGATTTGGGCAGATTTTAGGGGCAAGGTAAACATTGCACTTTTGTCCAAGATACCTCAAGGGCTCTGTTTATTGAGCTAGTACATGTCACTAGAGCATGGTGGTTGGATGCTTGAACATGACTGAATGACTGAAAATCTATTTCTTCAACAACTAGTTGTCATAAAAATGTTACTCAAATTGCAACTATGTACACTGCAAATGAAAAGTTGCCCCAAAGGCCCAAACTGGTACGGTAAGAATGTCAATATTAAATCAAGATGACATTGAAGCTACAAGGTGGGTCAAGTGAAACTATACACAGCCCAGTCGCTGTAAAAAAATGACAGGGCTGTACCTGGGTGGTGCACAACAACAAAGCAAACACAAAGCGAACATGACGATCACATTGAGTTTTGATACTTGACAGTTTTTGTCACCTCAAACTCATTTTGTAAAGACAATTTTCATTAATTGGACTTCATTCATGCTAAATCGATATTGACATATACACAATTCACAACTTACCGAAAACGAAGATTATATGCAGCATGTGCAAATGATACATCATCCTTCACTAGCTGACGGCCATTTTGAATAATCAGGAGTTCATGCGATCGAAAGTGCAACTCCGATATTGCATGAACTCCCCATTATTCAAAATGGCCATCAGTGAAACGATTAACCGTTTGCACATGCTGCATATAATCTTGGTTTTTGGTAAGTTGTAAATTGTATATGTCAATATCGATAACATAGAAATGAAGTCTAATTAATGAAGATTGTCTTTAATGAGTTTGAGGTGATAAAAATGATGGAAAGTATCAAAACTCAACGCGATCGCCATGTTCGCTTTGTGTTCGCTTTGTTGTTGTGCACCACCCAGGTACAACTCTGTCGCTTTTTTACACTGACTGGGCTGTGTATAGTTAGGTCAAGTGTAACTGCAACCAGCAACCCCATACGCATAGCGTAATGGGGCTGCGGACTGTAGCATTCAGGATCGTGACTAGGTATTATCGCGCCCAAATATCAACTTTAAATCGAAAAATTTATTCAATTTGAAGACTTACCAGTGAAGGTGAAGTATTGACAACAGGGTTCGTGCAACGTTTGGTTCTGACGATAGTAACTTTCTGTTCAAATTGATGACTTAATGTGACTCGGTCGAGAGAAACCTGGGAAAGCTACACTGAATTGACGGCCAGCGCATGCGCACACAGACATCTTATCCTGTCAATGGATTAGAAATTTGTGCGCATGCGCTGGCCGTCAATTCAGTGTGGCTCTCCCAGGTTTCTCTGTCTTACATTAAGTCATCAATTCGAACAGAAAGGGACTATTGACAGAACCAAACATTGCACAAACCCTATTGTCAATACATCAACTTCACTGGTAAGTCTTCAAATTGAATAAATTTTTCAATTTAAAGTTGATATTTGGGCGCGATAATACCTAGTCACGATCCTGAATGCTACAGTCCGCAGCCCCATTACGCTATGCGTATGGGGCTGGTCGCAGTAAGGTCAAGTGTTAACAGAGATGTATACCTTCACGAGAATGATCAACAATGTCAACCTCTATGCACTGTTGGACATGCTCCTCTGGAAATGTTCGACTATGCTGATATACTGCAGCAAATGGCACTTGACAAATGGGGCAGAATTCATTCATTTTCGATGCCGACTCCGATGAAGTTGCATCAGCTCTTTGCCTTCCTGTGCTGGTTGATGATGAGGATGCAGACTCAAACTCGTCGTGCTTCCTTTTAAGTGATGTGGACCTTCCCATGGACATGGTAGGTGTATGGATGCGGCTCATACCCGATGTCAAGGATGACGATGACGATGTTGTGCCTGTGGGTTTTGACTTTGAGCATTCATTTGTCCTGCGATCATGATGACAACAGGATACCTTCTCATTTTGGCTCCATGACCATTCACTCGTCTTCAGTGAGTTCCGACTGGGCTTATCGTGACTGTCACCTGTATGTTCCCGCGAATTTTTATTTGCTGGTGGGCGGTTAACTTTGCAACTTTTTGTGTCAGTCCAGACAGAGCGACCACCGTTCTGGGGAATCCCCGCCGACGGGCCTCCTGCTCCAGCTCGGCCACTGCTGCGTTGAGTTGTTTGTTGCCTCCCGCTCCTCGATGAAACTGAAGATGCTTGCGACAAATTTTTGCCTTTCTTGGCTCTACGTAGTGGTGCATGCGTGAATATATCATCGTCGTCGTCGGTGTCGCGCCCAGTGTCGCCCTTAGTAGCGGGCATATTGACGAGGAGACATGAAGATGAAACGTTTTTGGAGTGTTGTCGCTTCTATCCTCCCACTATTTTTCGGCCCTATCTTTCACACTTGGCGGTCATTACGTCACGCTGTTAGTTGCGAATTTTCTATGCAACCTCGTTCGTATAAATAAAAGAAGTCATAGATTTATGTTTGATAGTACTATTCTCACATTCTTTTTCAGAGCATTAATATCCATATTGTTCAGCTAATTTTCACAAAAAACATTTGATTCAATAAAATTTTCATAATGATATATCTCTTATTTTTCATAGCACTAAATCGGTAAAGTTCTAGAGGCGAGGATGTGTTCTCGGGGGTGATCGGAGGCCGAGGAGACTCGAGAGCCAGAGAAGGAGGGTCAAAGAGTTAAGCTGGCTGGAGCTAGCTGGTGCACGGGACCGGGGGAGTTTGCTTCGGAGCGGAGGATCAACTGTACTAATCAATTGCTAATCAAGGCATGTAGGATGCGAGCTGATTCGGATTGAAGGAGTAAGCGGATCGGGGACAGGATCGCATTGCAATGTAATCAAGTTGAACTTACCAACTCTAAACTGTACTACTAGTGACATGGTAGTGTAAACGTGCAGATAGACGTAGAAAAGCTGCTGAGTAGTGAGGAGCGTATCCTAGTAAACCTACCTGTCTAGCCCGTATTGATTCGCTTCTGTGGTTTTGCACGGTTCCAAATCATCGAACCTCCGGGCTATGTAATCAACAAAGTGTAGACTCTAGTACAGCTGACATGTATACAAACAGACACTTGTTCTGAAAACGTTTTACGTGCTACGGGGATTGAACCGTGTAACAACGTCAACTTTATTGGTGCTTCATCGCATTGAGTTCATTAAGGGTTTATCATGGTACGGACTACGGTATAGATCTATAGTATAGGCAACATCAAAGTTCGGGTGCTGCCTGGTGAGTGGCGTTTCAACCTGGATATATCTACCAAATGGTACATTGATAATAATGGATTTAATGATCTCCATCATCTTGAGATAATCTACATGTTTGCATCAAATCATTATCGTCACACTGACTAGATATTGGTAGTAGATTTCTAGTCCCTCGTTTGCATAGCATAGAGCTACGAACGGTCTATTGTGCCGTGCACGCAACATAAGTACGAGCTGGGGGTGGCCAAGTGCAGAACGGTGGAAAAACATATCCGACGCCCCCTGACATACTGCTGATGAGGAAGGGGAGTCAGAGCAAGCCACGCTTGACTTGTTGTACCATCTGATGATACCATTGATCCAGGACCTTTGATGTTCTTATTCTCCTGCTCTCTGAATGGGATTCAAGCAAGCTACCGAAGTGGATTCCAGCCTTCTTTTCAACAGGTTGTGAGCTTGGCAAGCTGTTTTCACAGCATGCAAGAGTGACCCTTTCAAGCAACAGAGAAATATTTCTGCAAGTTTTCTCTTCTTAGTAGTCTCAGCTGATTGGCTCAGCTCAGACTGTTATCTTTCATTCATCCATATTACTGGACTACCATATTAAAACTGCACGCTGATGCTGTGATATCAAATAATGCTGAATGAGTCATGACAGACCTTTGAATTTCATAGCGATAATCACATTCATGAATGTGGCAAACATCACTGGTGGAGCAGTAGATACATGTAGATACTGGTCATCTCCAACATGTCGGAAGCGGTTCAACGCATGGATGAACTGATCAGAGACTATATGCTCTACAGAGGTTTGACAAGTACTCTCAAGAGTTTTGACGCAGAGTTGAAGAACGACAAAGACAAAGCATTTCGGGTAATCTCTCTTTTTGGAGGGAAAGATATTGCGTGTAACCCTGTTTGAATTCTCTCAACTATTTGGTTTTGTACCTTAGGTTAGAAACACTGTAGGTATGGTAATTCAGTGTTTTCAGAAGATCACCTTTCTACATATTAGATAAAATTTTAGAGGATGAACAAGCACTGAAAGTACCATGGCAGACTGTAATATAAAATACATGGACAGTGTTTTTAGAGTTTTGTGACGCCAGATCCAATAGTTCAATTACTAACAGAAGCTGAAAGGAAAGAATTGAGCAAAAACTGAGCACAAAAACTTTCTTTGCACTTTGAACATTTTCATCTCTTTAGAGTGCAGTTTCCAAATCAATGATAACATTCTTTATATAGCAGTAATATTTTCCTTTTTTTAGTGGTGTAGTAGGCATATAAAATGACATTGTGAAAGAAGCTGGATTTACTTAGAAGTGTATAGTGTAATAAACAGAGGCATCAAGTTGGAAGGTTCTTTTTTTTTAGTAGGTTTAGCTCATTTATTTCTAAGAATTGCATTATACATGTATTTGTGAAGTTGTTTTTTTTTTGTCGAAGTGAATTTTATCATTTATGAAAAGCTGTAATTTTCCCCATAATTGCCATAATCAAACAATCCCAAATATATTCAAACAAGAGGATATTATGTACAGCTTGATATTAAATGCCTCCCTGTCAGACCACCACATTAGCACATAGGTGGGTTGAAAAAACTTACATTATTCATTCCAGAAAGAAAGCGCTTAACTGTATGCATGATGGTACTGCTTAAGTCAACCTTGCATGAATCGAATAATTGCCTAAGTTGAAGGTCTTTTCAAGACCTCTTTTCCTGTAGTTCCATTGATTTTAATCCCTCATAAGTCAAATTTTGTTGGAAGTTAAAGCTTTATTGTATTTCTTTAATCCAAATTTGACTTAGGCAAGGTTGACTGTACATTGTATATTCAATGTAAAAGTTGATGTGTTTCTCAGCCTGCTTGCTATTCCAGGACTTGTTTGATGTAGACTGATAAATAATGAGAATTTTCCTTCCTGTTCTGTTGTTCCTATGGCCTGCAGGCAGACAAGATTCTTGATCAGCTGCTTGGATATATATCGACCTATGACCTGTCAGGCCTCAAGTCCTATTGGGACCACCTTGAGAGGAGGGTGTTCTCCCACCTAGAACACACCCACGCCCACAATGTCAACAAACTGCGCATCAGCATCCTGAGGTCAGTGTAGCTTCTGACATTTGGGTATCTGTTTTAATCGTTTGCATCAGGAAGCTTGAGTTCGAGGTTTTGTACAGGTGACTCCCATTATGAGGAAGTCATCGGGACTAACTTGTAGCAGTATTCTGTCATTATATCAAAATTATGTTATAACTGAACAATAAAGCATATAAAGATATTTAGATGATAATTTGGGACCTGAATTTCTACTTTGTTGTGACAAAAAATTTGTTATAACTGTGATCATAACATGAGTGCACTGTATTTGATTTTTTGTTTTTGTTTAGCACGGCTACTTGATCAATGATTAAATGCTTGGAAACAATGAGAAACAAGACTGACTGTGTTACCAGTCCTATCTAAAGGATTGAGTAATGAGGATAAGGTACCTTGTGTGAGGGCACTATACTGCTACTCCCAAGGAACTTGAACCGTGGATCCTCAAGAATTAGACCCCTTGGTCTTATCCACTAAGCCACTTCAATTTATAACTCAGGGAGAAGGGAAGGGAAAAGATTGGATATGATTGCACAGAAGTGAGCAGAAAAACCACCTAACTAGCCAGGCGGACTACTTAGAATCAATTTTAACACTGAAGCAATACTGTAAAACGAGAAATGTTCGCGTGCATTTTAATTTCGCGAATTTTGCGAGCGCCAAGATTCGCGAAATTAAAATGCACGCGAAATTTCTTATCTACATTATATGCATTGAACGCAAGAGGCAATTCGCGAAAATTTCTTGCCGCGAAAAAGGCCGTCGGCTCCAATTCGCGAAAATTTCGTGCCGCGAATATATCATGTTTTACAGTATTTTGGCAAGCCAGACGGACTAGTAACTTCAGAATTTTACGATTTTTAGCTAGTCCGACGTGATTTTGGGTGGCCAATGGCCAGCGGACCATCGCCAATTTCGAACCCTGCAAAGTAGAAAATTGAAAGGTCGCCCAGTGATAATATCAAACAGTATTTGCAGGAACACATGATAATGAGCACCAATGCAGACTCTTCAATCCATGATCACTGTCATGACCCGTATTGTCACTGACCAGGTTCATTATTTGCTTTCTGTAATTCATTGATTACTCCCGTATATGCATGATTTCATTAGCATTTGCTATCTTTTGCAGTTTGGTTGTTTGAATAAAAGAGGGTTAATATTACACCAAAGAATTCAGATTCGCATGTTTAAAGAGAAAGCACTTTGTCATTTGTACCTATTTATATATAGGAGATCTCTTGCGAAAGCTTTGATCTGAAAAAGGTCTTGCAGTTATTTAGTTTTGAATTACTATAGCATTCAATCGGACAATGGAAGACCTGATATATAATTATGAATAGGAGGTATTGAATGCTGGTAGAATGATATCTGAAAGTGAAACTTACACTCTTTAGTGTCTTGTTGATTGATAGGATAGTGTCCTAAAACACAGATAGTGTGCACATCGTGAAAGTAAGACACTTCTGGTGTGCAGTTGCAGAAATCAGTGCAAATGAACACATCGTGAAGAGAAAAATTGATATACCAAACAGGGATGACAAAATAGTACTGCATGATATATGTAGACAAAGTGATTGATCTTAAAGTAGAAAACTATGCATGTTCAATGGCATTTTGGGTTGTGTTGAACATGAGTCTACTCTTGTGGGATGCGTTTGAAGAACTTAAGGGATTTTTACCTATGGAGGGGTTGGACACTGCACTAGTAGAGCAAGTTTGGAAGGCTACTCTGTAATGCAAAACGTGTGTGTTAGTTAAAGGACAAGTTCACCTTCATAAACATAAGGATTGAGAAAATGCAACAATATTAGTAGAACACATCAGTGAAAGTTTGAGGAAAATTGCACAATCGATGCAAAAGTTATGAATTTTTTAAATTTTTGTGTTGGAACCGCTGGATGAGGAGACTACTACAGCTTGTGAGTCATATGCGTACAACAGTATAAAGAAAATGTAAAAGAAAATTCAGCATATTTTCACTTTTTTGCCATAATAAAAGTGCACTTGACTTGCCTCTTTCTAAAGGCAGGGGGAATAATATTACCCATAACATTTGTCGGTAACGAGTCAGGGGAATGTGTACTTTTTTCAAAAGATGGAATTTTGTGAAATTCTCTTTATATTTTCCTTATATTGTTGTACGCATGTGACATCTACAACATTCATACACTGCAGTAGTCTTCTCATCCAGCGGGTACTGCACATAAACTTCAAAAATTCATAACTTTTGAACGGATTGTCTGATTTTCCTCAAGCTTTCAATGATGTGTTCTACTAATATTGCTACATTCTCTCAATCCTTATTTTTATGAAGGTGAATTTGTCCTTTAACAGTGATTATTTTTCTTTGGATATCAATATGTATCGTAATGATTTGTTGTTGTTGTATGTCAGGATGTAAAGGTGAAGAAATGTAGGGTTTATCACTAGAATAATTTCTCTTATAATGTGTTTTATATGTGTATCCTAGGCTGTATGTGGTGAACGCTGTGCAATCGAATCGTGGAGACAAAGTCAATGACTTCTTTGACAAGTTGGTGCCGGAGCTGCAGAATCAGCCGGAGTGGAAAGAATGGTTCGGTAAGTAGGATGAGACAATGAATAGTGGAAATGAGTTTGGGTTGGACACTTCGACCAAATCAAACAGTTGTTACTACAAGCATGCTTGTTTGTTCTGTTTATTTATCCACGTACTGTAAAACACAATATTTTCGTGGCATGAAATTTTCATGAATGGTAGCTGACGACGGCCTTATTCCCAGCATGAATTTTTTGTGAGTTGCCTCTAACATTCAATGCATAAAGTATAGACAAGATCTTTAGCGTCCTTTTTAATTTCGCGAAAATCTGCTCTCGCGATATTCTCGAAATTAAAATGCATGCGAACATTCCTCGTTTTACAGTAGCTGCCACGCCCCTTCTTTGTTACACCTTACTTCTTTGTACCTTCCCTCAACAGTGTTGCCGTACCTGAAGAGCCCAGAGCAGAGTCCAACGTTCACCCTGTACTTCACCAAGCAGTGGGAAGAGACGCTCAAGATATCGCTCCACAACTTTCTCAGCATCATCTTCCACTCCATGCATATCCTTTGACATGCATTAGGACAGGGCAGGGCGGGGCAGGGCGGGGCAATGCGGGGCAGGGTGGAGCAATGTGGGGCAACGCGGGACAGGGAGAGACGAGACATCAACCTTAAAGGGACACCCCACTCCATGTGCAATGTGCATGTTGACTTGGACGAAATAATGCAGTCAAACAAGCAGCACAGTCGAGTAATGAAACATAGGAAAGTGTCACTTCTTCTTTTTTTTTTACAATTATGTTGGCCTCGGTAACCAGTGTGATTAGATGAGGATTGATGTCATGGTCTCATAAGTCTGTTCTGTTCTGTTGGTATGAATATGGAGAATTTTGAAACCATATTTGTCAATGATTGAGTAGTGAGAACCCACTTCTCCATGAGCATTTTCAACTGTGCTTTCAACATTATTACAATATACAATACTTTTACAAAAAACTGTCCTGATTTCTTCTCTATGAATCTGTTTTAAAAAAATGGGAAACTTTGCATGTACTCCTGAAGAGTGTGAATATGAGAGCCATTTATAATTTGTGTGGTGCAACACATATTGATGCTCATTTCTATTTTTTCACTGTAGGGAAAAGAGGATTTGACATAACTGTAAGTTCTTCTGAATCAAAATAATGCAAACACCTCCAAGCATTATCTTTTAAGGTGATTTTTTTTTTTATTGAGATTCTTGAATTCACAAAGCATACATCCATGTTCTCCCTAAAATGTATTTGTTCCATAAATGTTCTCAAGAGTTTAAAAATTCACGACCCTTGACTGCTGTTGCACCCTTGCCCATTCTTCTGAGTTTCGACACTGAGCATCAGAAGATTGTGGAGCTCCAAGAAGACAGAGGTAAGCTCCAAGATGAAGTTACCAAGCTACAGGACCAAGTCAGCAAACTTCAGGACCAGGTTGGGCGCTACCAGGAGCAAGTTGGCAGATTGCAAGAACAGGTGAGTATTCTTCTCTTTTTTGGTTTGTCTCAGATTTTCATTATTTCATCATCTTCTTGTCATGTTTGTGCTTAATTAAGAAACTCACAGAAACTAAGCATGATTAACTGATCATGATGTCTGAGGAATAGTCATTTTGATAGAATGATTGTTTCCAAATGTGTTCTGAGCAATAGATAAATCTGTACAGAAAGGCCACTCAAAGGAGGGCATGCGAGTGACCTTTCTAGAGAGGTAACTTTATGTACAGCATCATGATGGCCAGACCTATTTATGCATGCTTTAGAAAGTCATGCAGAGGCTGGGAATTTTGCTCAGTGTGGACATTTGTGTGTGTGTGTGTGTGTGTGTGTGTGTGTGTGTGTGCACCGGAGATACAGAGTGATATAAAATGGATACAGTTTATTCATGTATCAATTGAAATGCACAGGTTTCTCATTGTTGACTGAAATGCAGTTTTCACTCATTAGCTGAAGGCTACAGAAGTACTATGTAATATGAATATCTGCCCTTCTTTGCATCCTGTTGTTGGCCCATGTTCTTCAGGAAGTTGGTCTCTTATTCTGTACCCGGTGACGACAGTTGCATCATTGTTACTTGTCACATGCACTAAGAGACTTTTGAAGGGAATATGATCGCTTGAGGTGGCTGCTTTTGACCAATAGCTGTTGTGTGAGATTATGATTGCTTCTGCACAGGTTTTTACATTTGGGCAATTTTATGTGGCCATTAATGATTAGTGGCTGATTTACGCCAACGACTCCTAAATCAGGTAAAACTGTGGTATCAAGTCAAAATCAAAGGTTAACTTGTTTTTGTGTCTTTTACATAAAATGTTAATGATGATGTCATTATTTCACATATTTTGCCATTTTGTTATGCCTCTGTTCATGGATGCATTATGGAGGCTTTGCTCAATGCAGAAAAAGAGACACATATGAATTCTCAGTGAGTTTTTCTTGCTTTTTAATAATAGGTGAAGCAGCTGTCTCTGCAGGAGAGAACTGAGTCCAGTCTCACTGTACCTGATGGATCAGATCACTCCAGTATTTCAATAGGGTGAGTTATTTTTTTAATTTTTTTAAAAAATCTTTTTCGAGCACTAGCTCACTTATGCTTCAATGAATTTCTCCCAGATTTTAATATGTTGTAGCTGAGACTTTGGGCTATCGTGAATGTACCCTTCGTTTGTTCATACGATGTCGGGACTACGTTAGGAGGTTTGGTTGAATTTAAAGCTTATCTGTAATGTACTGAGATGTTTCTTTCTTTCTGCAACTGTCTTTGCAATAACTCAAGAAAAACAGCTTCTGTCACCCCCAAATTTTGTACATGTTTAGTTCATGTCACGTACATTATTTCATAAGAAAACAATTATTGATTGGACATCATTTTGGGTATGTAAATTAGGGTCAAGGGTCATAAATGTTTCATCCTGTATCTTGGTGAATACATGTCCTATTTCTCCCATATTTTGCACACGCAGGGACCATGTTATGAGAATCTTTTCACAAGATAGCCACTTTTTGCTCAGATGCCATCATGTCTGTGCAAGGTTGGGTCAATGGTCAAACATACATGTACTTCATTCTGTATCTTCGTTACGACGTGTTGTCTCTATGGGAGTGCAGTTTTTCTGCAAATGAAAATTGACATGATTATTTTTTTTGACCACTAGCTCACTTATGCTTCAATGAATTTCTCTCAGATTTTAATATGCTGTAGCTGAGATTTTGGGCTATCGTGAATGTACCCTTCGTTTTTTCATAAGATGTCGGGATTATGTTAAAAAACTTGGTTGAATTTAAAGTTTATCTGTAATGTATTGAGATGTTTTTTTCTTTCTGCAACTTTCTTTGCAATAACTCAAGAAAAACAGTTTTTATCACCCTCAAATTTTGCACATGCTTAGTTCATGTCACATACATTATTTCTTAAAATAACAACTTTTTGATTAGACATTATTTTGGGTATGTAAACTAGGGTCATAGGTTATAAATGTTTCATTCTGTATCTTAGTGAATACATGTCCTATCTCTTTCATATGTTTTACATTGATATAGCTGATTCTGGGTGCATGCACTGGTCGGGGAGGAAGGTCTCGAGAATCGGTGATTAAGTTTGCCTTTTCCTCCCCTGGCAACCAGCAGCATGCACCTGGAACCACCACAATTTTTATATCATGTATTTACGATTTTCTGTTTGTATTTTATGTCAGCTTGTATTGTATATTGTATATTGAATTGCCGAATAAATAATAACAATAATAATAAATTGTGGTAAGAAATTTGACCAAATTGAGTGGAATGGTAAAAATTTGAGTTCACATCTTTAACTGTACATATTGCTCTGTTTTAGCAGTGATACACCTCTTTTATAAGTGGCATACTACAGCTGTTACTATGTTTTTCTTACATTTAGCTTAACACCTTCCATATGATAAAATGTGAAAGAACTATACCTCAACCAATTACATTTCACTTTAAACATAGCAGTGACCACTACTGGGAAGACTTCCTCTTGGAAGTTAACAGCTGTAAGGTGAAAGATGCAAAGATTGCATGAGAAAGTTATTGTGGAAGTGGTAAATCAATAGATATTTATCAGATATTGAGAAATTATGGAAATACAATTTATTGATTGAATGGAGGATTAAATGGAAAGCAATAGAATACTTTTGCAGATTATGGAATGTGTTTTCAATCCTGCCGTAGTACATTCCTGTGGGTATTTTATCCAAATGTGATGCCCTTCAAACCTATAGACCTCTGTATGAAGTCTGTCTGTCTTCAGTGACCCACTTTATAGTTTTTGTCAGAGTATGGCCTCTTGAAAAAGATTTGATTGCATGTTTGTGTTCAGCTGCTGCAGGAAATGAGTCAGTTTTTGTTTTGACAACTTTCATGGTTCTTATTCCCCTCAAAGTGAAGTGCAGACCAATCAGCTTAAGAGTGCCTTTAAGGGTTCCAAGAAAGCCCCCTCCCCTAACCCGGGCCGGAAGTCCCTCCTGCCCTCCACCCCCTCCGTCCCACCGGCAGTGAGGGGGGCCTTCTCAGCCCTCCTGGGCCCCAAGAAGGACCCGGACCATTCTGGCCAGAACCAGACGAGCAGGACCAAGGATGGAGGAGTCGGTGGTGGTAGTGGTGGTGGAGGAGGAGGCGGAGGAAAGAAAGTTGAGTTTGTGAGTTCATCTCCATCTTTAGCATCTCAGCAGTCGACCAAGACATCAACCCAATCTCAGGTGAGTATAATTGACTTCCAGTACCATCATAGACTCTGTTTCTTCTCTTTTGTTCTCTTAAAAAAGAAAGATCTAGAAAGAAAAAATATATGTATTAAGCTAGCATTACCATCTAATCTTATTCTGTGGACATCTGTCCTTATAGCATTTGCGTAAGTTTGTTCAGATGAGAGCATTCCCTCCCTCCTCGCCCCCCCCCCCCCCCCAACAAAAAGAAATTAACATTGTCAATGCTAACCAGGTCTTATGACGTCTAAAGAGTCACACATTGGCTGTCTCCAGTCTGTCTTAACTGCATTTTGAAGTGCTGGTTGTTAGTACTGCTGTTGTTATTGTGATACCAATGATGATTTTGATGATGATGATGATGATGATGATGATGATGATGATGATGATGATGATGATGATGATGATGATAATTATGATTTGAAGTAATGCTATGATCATCATCATTATCATTACGTATTTGCATGGATCCTCAGCAATTCATAACTTCACACAGTACATCCTTCAGGCATTTGCAATCCATGCCTATGTATACCTTTCAATGAATCATATTGCACACCTGCACTTTAACTATGAATGTGAAGTACATGTACTCTTCAATACATTGTGAAGAAAACATATTTTTGAAACACATTCAAGCATTTTTTGTTGTTTAGCTTGATACTTTCAGTAGTATACATCTTGAAATTGAGACTGAACCATATTCATCTTGATCACTTGATGGTCGATAAGTGGGTCAAAGAGCTGATAAAGGCTGTAACATTGACAGCTGAAAATTCCTTAGGTAAACAGTGTGTATTGAGATCAAAAGTTTCACACTGATTTCAGAATAAATTTATCCCAATATAGATGAGTTTCTACTCTAGCATATTTGTTGTAATCGTGTAGGTCAAGCTAAGGCAGCAGCAGCAGCAGCTGGCGTACGACAAAGAGAGAAAAGAACTTTTCTCCAGGTCTCAGCAACAGACGCTATCTCCGAAGCAGACTGAGAGACCTCAAGGTCAAGTTTCAGGAAGGTGAGAGCAAGTTCAGATTGGTGTGATCAGTGCCTCAATTGTAGGGTGTTCTTGTTCTTATTCTTTGCCACAGTGTTGCAAAATAAACTCACAAGCGCATTATTCAAATACATGAAATTTTTCCATCAAGATGTTTTTCATCGCAACTGATTGACAAATTGCCCTACATCGACATAAATAAGCACTGAATTGATGTTTTTGTAGTAGCCATGATAAAAAATCATGGGCATACGTACTCCGAGTTGACGCCTGTCCGGAGATCAGGAGGTCATAGGTTCGAATCCTGCTCGAGTACGTACGCCCATGATTTTTTATCATGGCTACTACTAAAACACTGATCAATTCGGTGCTTATTTACGTCGATGTAGGGCAATTTGTCAATCAGTTGCAAGGAAAGCACTTTTTTTTCCCTCTGGTCTTCATTTTTCTCATTATTATACCATGTTCTCTACCTATGTGGGAAAAATGAGATGTCAGATCTATGTTCATTCAGTGACAAAATAAGTTTCCATGATGACACTAGTTCTTTAAAAAGAGAACCAAGATATGATAAGTGTATGCTGTCCTATGTGGCTTATCTAAATCCCTCTAGAGAGTTTTTAAAAAAAAATGTTATGAGATCAAGAGTTTTGTTCCTGTATTATCTTACATGATATACATCGTAGTGAAATATTCATCCCTGTTGAATAAGTCATTTCTTTTTCAGTAAATGTTGTGTGCCATTAGGATAGTAACAATGCATGTAGATTTTAAAAAAGAGCACCAGAAGTAAAACTATTGGAATGATAACAATACATTGTGTAGATTAAAAAAATACCATCATAGGTAAAATGATGGAAACTTGCTGTAATATTCACAAAACTTAAAGGACAAGTCCACCTTCATATACATGTGGATTGAGTGAATACAGCAATATTAGCAGAACACATCAGTGAAAGTTTGGGGAAAATCGGACAATCCGCTCAAAAGCTATGAATTTTTAAAGTATCTGCGTAGTCACTGCTGGATGAGAAGACTACTACAGTGTATGATGTCATATGCGTACAACCATATAAAGAAAATAAAAAGAGAATTTCACCAAACTTTACTTTTTGAATAAAGTGCACATTTCTTCGACTTGTTACTGACATATGTTAAGGGTAATATTATTCCCCCTGCCTTCTGAAAGAGAGAAGTCAAGTGTTCTTTTGTTATGCGAGAAAAGTGAAAATATGTTGAATTTTCTTTATTCTTTCTTTATCTCGTTGTACTCATGTGACATCACAAGCTATAGTAGTCTTCTCATCCAGCCTTGAGTGAGCAGGAACTTCAAAAATTCATAACTTTTGAACGGATTGTCCGATTTTCCTCTAACTCTCAATGATTTGCTCTACTAATATTGCAGCATTCACTCAACCCACATGTCTATGAAGGTGAACTTGTCCTTTAACATTTTATGGCAGAAGAATGGGCATTTTCTGAGCATTACATGGCTCTGCACTCTGTCACTCAAATCAAATAAATGGCAATGTTCATATCACATTGAATATCTCTATAAAGTAGCTTTTGGGAATAAGTTTTATACAGCATAAATGATGCTTATTTCATGTTTTTTCTAACAGTGACATAGACAATCACATCTCTATAATTATAGAAGACAAAAGATGAAGTAGTTAATGTATTTATGAGTTTTAGAAACAGACAGTTGTAAAACTTTGCCAGCCAATCTAAAACGATACTGATGGTGTTATAAAGAAAAGAACATTCTGACAAGCAACAATGTTATGTGTCATTTCTAATGCCACTAAAATACTGCACCCCCTTCAGCAATCATCATGAAGAAGTGGAGGTTACATCCTTCAGCAGAGGTGACGGGGGTCAGAGTTCATCTGAACAACTGAAGCTGTCCAACATGACAACAAAGACCAGCACAAATCAGCTACCAGGTGAGATGAATGTAATGGTTGTAGCCTCAGGGTTAACAAAAAGTTAAAATGTAACATGTGAAAATGGATATTATATGAAGGTTTTCACTGTAGACATGATAACTGCACAAGTACTCCACATGTAGGGAATTTGAAAGATTTTCTCTTTGCTCTGGGAACCATTGTTTAGTCAAGCTAAAGTTTGTTGGTGTTCTGTGCTCTGGTTCCATGACATTTGCTCCTGCGACAATTGCTCCCATGAAATATCTGCACACCAAGCCAAACATAATTTCTACCCACAAACATAACCCTCACCCTAATCCTAATCCTCACATCAAACCAAACCTAAAACCCTATCGCAACCCTAATTCTAACCCTACGTCTTTGGAGAAAATTAGAACGGAGCACTTGTTGCAGGAGCAAATGTTGTGCAACCCTGTGCTCTATTCCCAAGTAAGTCATAGCGCCCTCTGTTGTTGTATGTCACAGGTGCAGAAGACAGCCTGGGTACCTTCCTCATCCTCAGCCAGGATGAGTACACAGAGCACCATTCCTCCATCACCCACAGCCGCTTCTCACCGTCGTCCACCAGTGTGGCCAGCATGGACATCGATGGCGTGGTCAAGTGAGTGATATGAGTCTGCTGTGAGATGTCTGTCTCTGTTTTGTCCCTGTCTGTGTCTGCATATGTGTCTGTCGCTGAGGCTATGTCTGTACCCATATCTGTAGAGTATCTGTGCCTGTGTCTGTGCATGTGTCTGAGGCTGTGTTGATTTCTGTCTGTGACTGTGTCTATATTGGTCTGTGCCTGTATGTGCACCTCATTCTATCTGTGTGTCTGTGTCTGTGTTATTTTCTCTCTTTTCAACAGTTTATAAAGAGCATTTGTGTCTTTATCTGGTGAGTGTGTGTAAGGCTGTGTGTGGGATAGGATGTTAATGTTTGTGTTTGTGTATAAGTTTGAAAAGTAGAAATCAGGTAAATTTTGTAAGACTAAAGTTATCAATTTCCTTTCTCTATCTGAAAATGTCAAAGGTACATGTAGATTTTCCCTTTGTTTAATTAGGTGATACGCTTTTAGCGTATCACCTATTGTGATTGTCAAAATCTGTCTTTTTTCTTATTCTTCTTTCTTTCTGCCACATTTTGTGTCGTCAATATCTCAAGAATGACATTACGGAGTAACATGACATTTTCAGTCAACATGTCTCATGACAATATCCAGCCACAATAAGGTTTTCATGACAGTAACGTCTCTATGACGTCATCTAGGCGCCATTCTGTGATTTTCGGACCATGTTACATGATCGATCATAACTTCATAACTAAAGGTCATTTCTGTATCATTTTTTGTGGACATAAAGTTCAGGTCACGCTCTATCTTTCTTTCTCTGATGCTAATTACCTAGGACGTCATCTAGGACGCGTAAGCGCGCGTCAAACTTTTAAAAGGCTCAAAACAACTTTCCAATGGGAAATCTCGAAGTTTCAGACAATTTTAAGCGTTTCAAACAATTTTGCGCGTGCGCGTCCGTCCGCGCGTTTTAGCGCGTCAGTAACATGAAAATGCACTTTTTTTGACTGATTTGGATTCCTGATACTTTGAGTAACAATATCCATTGATTTCTGATCGATTCTGACAAATAACAAAGCAATGCACTGGCGTCAAAGTTGAAATTTGGCGTTCGCATCTATGTGCAAATATAGTGAAAAAACATGTCTTTATTTATTTCGCCATAGCTCTTTAAAACGTCAGGTGACCCTATTTTTTTATTGCATATTACAAAAGCATATAAATTGGACATAACGTTTCAAGTATCATTATTTCCATAAATACATTATGACGTCATCATATTGTCATCTGAAATCAAAAAAGTGGAATTAATTTTTTTAAGGTACTGTTTCTGACATTCATTTGCTCGTATCTCTGTTGTTTAAGCTCAATATTATCCCAAATTCAGATATGTTGTACTTTGAACATTTGCCTTTTAAGTCCATGTCATGCTTTTGATATTTGATGACGTCATCATACCTTAAATTGTGATTAAAGGTAAAGACGCAAAATCGGACAAGTTTACGTGTATTGTCTATGGGAGGTGATTTTTTTTTAAACCATGCATTGACTTAACAACGTTTAAGCACCTTTATCTCAGCTGATTTTGCTTCATTTCCTCTGAAACTTTAGTATGTTGTAGCTGAGACAATAAGCTGCAGTAATCATGCATTTTATTCTTTGAAATCTTCTCATCAGATTGACAATTTTGCAGTTTAAAACTGAAAATGAAAATGGAATGTGGACAAAACGATTCCTCATGTATCTTTCACATACATAAGTTTACGTTCCCCATATTTTCTCGTCGAGACGTATGGCCGAGTGGATAAAGTCGACGTCTCAGAGACGTGAGGTTGCGGGTTCGAACCCCACAAGATCACGAAACAAAATACTTAGCTATTTTACTTTTTTTTTCTTCAATTTTGTATTACATATTCGTCCATGTAGAAATCACGTTCGTATATAAACGCACCTATACACACACACAGACACACACACACGCCATATCCCTCTTTTTTGTGTGGGACGTATTTTTCCCAAGTTGCCAGAAATGGCATAGCGACCTCAGTCGTTACAAGGCCGCTTTTCCGTCTAGCAATGCAATAGATGTTCACACGGCCACGTTAGTTGAGTGGGCATTGACTTTCCCCCTGTTATATCTATACATTGTTGTTGTTTTTTTGTCTTACCATTTCCGTGGATGACCCGTGGCCGAGTGGTTACAGAAACGGTTTCACATGCACGCTCAATATAACTTCAAGGTGCCTATATCACATTCTTTTCTTGTCGATCACAGATGACCGTCATCTGATGACCACAAGCGTATCACCTAACTCGTCCTCAATGTGACGAGTTTTCATGTCTCGTTACATTTTGTAGTTTGACCAACCTCATCAAATTTGTCCTAGAAAGTGCCATTTTCATATCTTCACCTTGCAATGTGTAAAGTCAGTGCTTGTCATTTTGCTTCTACGTAGAAATAAAAATATATCAATAGACTACTTCATAGTGGATGCTGAAGTCCATTTTGATAAATTTTTGAAAAAATGATTAACACGAAAAAGCATGCCCATGTCTTCCTTTATTGTGTGTATTGCAGAGTTTGGAAGACCACACCCAATCCTCTCACCACCACAACCATCATGTTTAAGTCACCTTTACTCTCACTGGAGTGGGTCTCCAAATCAGACAGAATGGTAAGTTTATTTCCTTGAACCCTTTGAACGCTTGGAGTGGTGATTGGCACAGAAAACCCCATAGCATTGTACACACTGTCCAAAGTCCCTGGCACAAAAAGGGTTAGTCCATCAGACTTGACTTTTCACTCTATATTTCTTCGTACACCACTCAATATGCCTTGACAAACATTTTGAGAGTTTTCAAAGGGTGATGTATATTTTTTCCCTTTTCTTTTTTTTTAAAGGAATTTGTACATTTTTTCCTTTTCTTTTTTTTTAAAAGGAATTTGTACATCTGCTATGGTATGTAAAGTACAGTAACATGAAAATGTAAGCAGTATAGGTTAGATGTATGTAACCTTGCATGCAGAAGTACAATCCCTCATAATGTTTTTGAAGGGCCTGAGTACTACAGTGCTGTGTCATTTATTCTGTTGTAAAGGAATTATGTTATGATCTTATCACAGAATGACTTGTTTTGGTTAAAAGCATGAACACTGCCAGTGTAGAACATGGGTAAGGAAAGAGTCCCAGTCAAAAAAACAACAACAAAAAACAATAATAATAGCAATAAAATAATGGAAGTGCTTTCGGCAAACCTGGGCAGTATTTCAGTAAAAAATCAAACAAACAAACAAAACAATTGATAAAAAACCAACAACGATGTATTGATGATTAACTTATTTCAAAAAGAGCACAGGCACTCTTTTAGAGGGAATGCCAAATCATTGGGACAGTTTCCATTTTGTAACGTTCCCTAAATTTAGTTAGTGTACTTTGCTTTTCACTGAGATGTTTCACAATCTGTTTTCACTTTGCAGTGACTTATACGTGATTATTGACCTTGTGTTTTGATTACCAGCTTTTGCTAGGAAGTTCTGTCGGCTCCGTGAAGCTCTATGACTGTGAAGGGAAGAAGCTCATAAAAGAAGCTGAAATAGACTCTTCATTCCCAAGGTAAAGATCTCTTGACGCTGTCTTCATAGCTGGCTAAAATCTCCTCTGTACAAAATTGGATTGAATTCTTTCAATTTGGTGTCAACTACTTTCAAACATTAACAGTGTCCTTCATCAGATTGATACTGCCATGGAGAGTGGTAAGACAGCTGGCAGAAAATGTGGTTGACTAAGTCTGCGAGATTGTGTTAGCACCTTGTTATTCTCATTTATTGTGTTTGGTTCCCATGTGGATGGACTTCTTTAGCCAATGATTTGGTATAAGTAAGCAGATAAGGTACAGAAATTTTCATTAGGTCGTTCAAAAAGAAGTTGGCACCTTACCTTCAACCAATCAGATGAGAGTTTTGAAAAAGCTTTTTCAGGTAGCATGATGACAAAGTAAAATCAGCTGCATTGATCTATTTAGAATTCTTTGAAGCTGAAAATGTGTGTGTGACAGAAATTTATGTGAAAGACTAAACTTGATGTGTTATGCGTCTAGAAAGCTTTTGACAGTGACTGTGATTACTTTATATGCAATATCTCCGACTTTGTATCTGAGAATTCATTACTAATGAAATGCTGGAACAGTGAAAAGTAATAAAATATGCCTTGGCCTTGTTTGTTGTCATAGTGATCTGGGTAATCAAAATGTACATTTTCTGTTGTTTTTAGCCCATATACCTGTATGTCAAGCTCCTTTAATGTGTTTTCATGAAGTAAACAACCAAAGTAATGCAGCATGATTATATTTGCATGTTTTGATTCTCATATTCTCTGTACTGACACATCACGGACAACTCTTGGCATGGGCATTTGTGCTGAATGTGTTTATTGTACGCAAATTTAAACATTTGGTCTGACGTTCACATTGCTGTAAATTCTTGTATCATACTCAAACACAATGAAAAAGGAGGGCTGAGGAGATCTGCTATTTACCACGAGCATCAAAGGGTTAATACACAGCACATACTTTTTTAGTATTCATCATACCGTTGTCCCCGAAAAAATTACAACGGGTTCCTCCATTATGATAACTTTAAAAATGGTGAACCGATCCAAGTACAATTTCAGGATATGAAACTATAACTCATTTGCCACATCTCACAGAAAACCCCGTTCGATTTGCTTCAGTGGTCAAAGAGAAATAAGGAGTTTTGTAGAGCATGTCAGGAATCCCTTCCCTCCAAGTTCTGTCCATTGTGTTCACACATTAATTAGCAGTTCCAAAAGCATTCAAATGCTAAACTTGTAAGAATCAGACCCATGACATGCTTTGTAACAATCCACATTTCGCTGTGACCACCTACCCAAATTGAATGGGGTTTTCTGCAAAATAGAGCTAAGATGTTATATCTTAAGACCCTGAATTAGCATTTACATAGTTTAATCATATTGGGGGTTATCAATGTGGAAATCCAATTGTAATTTATTTGGGGGGATATACTGTATAAAGCACTCGAGTAAAAAATGTGTTAATAACCCATTTGTGGTCAGGGTGGTCTCAACGGCCTGCAACCCGAGTGGGTCAGCCTTCGTCTGTTCATCGGCCAGCCAGGTGGCAGACTGGGGTACTGACCTCAGTAAACCCGGGTCACCCTTACACGGAACATGCAAACTGACCAGCTGGGACCTCAAGACCCTTAAGCTACAGGTGCGTGAAAGTGATCTCATTTTGGGGGCCTTTGTCTCAAGTCAAGTCTGGGTTTCCATTGTTAACCTTTGCAATGTATACATTAATGTATTTTGCAGTAACTTGCCATGTAATTTCCCTAGTATTAGGTGAACTACTCCCTCAATTACATAATAAAACAAAGCAAAACAAAAGGCTACTACTGACAAAAATGAGACAAACAAAAATGTTCCTTGTGAAATTTATCATCCTGCTGAGATGTAGCTGACTATCCCAGACAGAGACCATTCAGTAACTTGCCATGCAATTTCCCTCGTATTTGATGAACCAACCCCATAAGTATGTAATGAAACAGAGCAAAACAAAACACCACCACAAACAATAACCAGACTAATGAAAGTTTGCATTGCGACATTGATCATCTTGCTGAGATGTAGCAGACAATCCCATATAAAGACCATAGTTGTGAAATGTGGATTCACAGGCTCATATTAACCACATTCATTTGATGGTTAGATTTAGAACATCGGTGCCAATTAGTAAATAGAGCATGCCATCATATGTGACCATGGACCCAACAGTGCTGTGAGGGTTAGTGCAACATACAACATTGTACCTTTAGTCTGGAAAATGTTTGTCTTTCACAAATTTCACCTTGTTATGAAGAACTCACAAATTCATGCCCACCACACCTCAAAGATGGAATTTTGTTTAAAAAGTTAATTTTGACATCCTCCATTCCAGAGCGAACTACCTCTCACCAAAAGTGCAGGCTGTGTCAACTGTACGTCCTACAACCACAATGGCAACCTCCTCGTCACAGGGGCAGCTGATGGAATGGTCAGATTATTCGGTCAGTGAAACTAAAGATGTCGGTGTGTTGCTAGGTATTCTGAGATCTTGTTACAAAAAAATAGGTCTGAGTAGCTATGTTAGATGTTCTGACTGCAACAATATAGACAATGTTCCCAGCTGATTACCGGTAATTGTTGCACAACTACTGCTGTAATAACAACAATCATTGCATGTAGACATAGGCTCAAACCACTTTATGAAAAGGGATTCTGCTCCACTTTAGAAATCATAAGTGATCAACTTGATACATGCATGTTTTCATGCAGTTAATGGTTTGTTAACTTCCTTGTGTAAACATAAAGATATTTTGGCCGTAGATGTTGCTCACTGGGGGGAATCATAGCAAGTGGTGTTATAAAAGTTTTAGTGTTTTGTTTGATGTCTTGAAAACAAAAGTATCGGCATACCTGAAGGGTGCACATTGGTCAGGTGTAAAGAAAGTTTACTGTAAGGTATTTCAGTCAGACATTCAAAGATGTAAATGTCATCACAGCCAGAGAGTACACAAGGGTCATGTATGACGAGAGTTAGGTGTTTTGTGTGGTGTAAATGTGTTATGTCAGGCATTTGAAAATGTGAGTATGTCTGCTAAACAGGAGAGTGATTGCACACAGGTCCGGTGTAGCAAAAGTTTGGTGTTTTGTTTGGAGTAGATATTTTCTTTCAGAGATATGAGTGTTTGCCGTGGAGGAGTGGCACTGGTCAGGTGTAACAAAAGTTTTGGTGTTTTGTTTGGTGTAAATGTTGTCGTTCAGACATCCAGAGGCGTGAGTGTCTGCTTAGCTGGAGAGCGCACAAGGGTCAGGTGTATGCAGCCCAGTTCAGTCCAGACGAGACATCAGTGTACAGTATGGGATCTGATGGCAAGGTGAGATCCAGTTTTATGGGCAAACCTTGTGTAATCCCTTGCAGTTGCAGCACTGTTTGAACCCTTAGCTTTATAAAACACTCCATCCCTCACTGGCTTAACCCATCAGAAAGTTGCATGTTGAATACTGAATATAAGTCATACATTGTAGTTTGGCAGATCATTTCTGTTGGCAGATCATTTGTGGTATGAAGAATGGTTCAGCATTTGCTGATATGTTCAATGAAATCTACCGATATCCCCCCCCCCCCCCCCCCTTGAACCTGGGAAGAGGCAAATCACCAGTTACTCAATGTATCCAAATACGCGCAGTCCGCTTTTATTAACAATGGGTGTTTCCATGTCTGGTGAGCCTCACACAAGCCTCCTTCTGTTATGCCATCGACATTTCAGTAAACTCAAAGAGAGTAAAAATTTGATGGACAAGAAGCTGATTTTAAGTTTTGGGATAGTTTAGCCGCAGAAATTATTTTGTCATTAAAGTTCGCAACTCTAAATTTCACTGCATGTCCTGCATTGGAGAAAAATTACATGGACATGGTTAAATGCATTCACTCTTCGTGGGATCAGAAAAAATTTACCAATTTGAGAGGAAAACATGAACTTTAATTTTTCTCAAATGTGTTGCCAATTGAAGGATCACTTGAAACTTTAGTAATACAGAAACTTCTGATTGTTCTGAAACTTAAATAAACAATAGGTACATGAGCCAAATAAACGTGAAATAGAAGAGAATTTCTCATTCTGCCTTGTGAAATATTAGGAAAGAAATATGAAATTATACTTATGAAAATGCACTGCCAAACCAAACAAATATGGTTCTGACAAATTTGATGGGTCAAATGTTGTATAATTTAAAACTCATCACTTCCCTGTGCCACCAATCCACCAGTTTGCCCAGTGGAGTATTAACAAAGTGGGTGAGAAGTTGAAGGAGCTATCGATCCACGACGGCGCCACGGGACCCTTCGTCGTCTCCGGGTTCGGCGGCTACCGGCAGCAGCAGAACCCGCGGGGGAAGCTGTTTGCCTTCGACACCAGCGGCAAGTACGTACTGACGTGTGCCCCCCACGGTGGAGTCATCTATAAGGTGAGACTGGAATCATGAGTCATATTTATCAATTGAGGCAGTCATAACCTTTCTTTGTATCTTTATTCCTTCATCTACTGAGTGATTCATCTGTACAAATTTCTCATATGTTCTTGTAGTTTTCTCTCCATTCATCAATTATTGATGAATTTGTTACGTATTCGTGTATTAGTTTAGTCATTCTGTTCAATATTTCTTCATGAATTTGCTTACTTTTGTTTATTTGTTTGGTCCTTTATTCACAGGTTTGTTTCAGCTTAAAGCTTCCAAAAGCAGTATTACCTTTGACATGAGGCAGTCTTTCTATAACTTTCTTCCTCTGATACTTTAACCAATACGACTTCATTACTTGAGTGTAGAGTGATAAACTACACACAGGTTTCAGGTTTGTGTTTCAATGACATTTATTTCCAGCAAACAATATATTTAAGTACAAATAACATTGCGTTAATCTTGGAAGTGCTGGGAGCACATCTTTAGAAGTAAAGAACTTGTTGATAGTATGCCCTTAAAGTACCATGGTAAATTAATATAACATGCAGTTATGTGCAAAATTATGAGAGATAAAGATACAGAAAAACAGATAGGGACAAGGACAGAGATATCAACGAAAACGGAGACATACATACAGTAGAACATTGACACACGCACACAAACATCCAAACACAAGATTGTGCAGGACACCGATTGTGTGATGCCTCATACAAAATTGTAGGTACTGGTAATACTGAAACACGTGATATGCATTTCACACACTAGGCTCTGTTGAGTCTTGTTACATCTTACACCAATTTTCTCACATGAAATCCTGTGTGTAAACTTGTCAGTGTGATACACCAGATGATGGTGTTATATAATAAGATCATCATGGTTGTTGAACCCCTCTACTGTCTTTTCTTTACACAGCTGCACAAGATTGTTGGCATGCAGAGGATGCTGACCATCTTGGGACACCGGACACCAGTGGTCAGTGTAGACTGGTGTACATCCCTGAACACCGGTGTATGCCTGAGTGGATCTATGGATGGGAGGGTTCAAGTCACCACGTTGCTCAGTCAGTAACCTGTAAAAGTGTGGTGTGTATTACACTACAGGCAGGTGTAATAGTCCTACACCTTTGCAAAGTCTCTCTACTGGTGCTGCATAGTGAGCATGTGTCTGTGTAGTGTCTGTGTATGTGTCTGTGTCTGCAGCTGTATGAGTGCCTGTAGATGGTGTATGTTTGGTGTTTACTGAGAATTGATCAAAAATGATCATGTTCACCTACGAAACTTTGCTGGGATTCTAGCTTGAAAACACAGTGCATCATAGCTGGAAATGAGTGTGGCATTCTCACCATGCAATGTCCGTGGAGTCAACATGTACTGGTTCCCAAGCAATGCGGCGAAGGTTTTAAAGTTTGAGCGTCTTAAGAATTTTTTCAGCCTTGCCTACAGGCCACTTGTGAACAATATTAACTCATTTTGTGGCTAGGTGCATGTCTTGTCACAGTTTAAGCTGGTGCATTCAAATCATTTACATTTACAGAAAAGTATAGACAGATGGTGCTTCTCAGAATGATATTTTCTATTTTTGTGGTTTCATATATCATGAGAGCTTGGATAACTGCAGCTATGATAAACTGGACAAGCGGGGACAAGCCTCATGCACAGACTGATTTTATTATGCAGCTAAATGAAGAATACAAATAGATACAGATTGGCATGTTTGGATGCCATCCTCATTTCCATAACACCCTTCATCCTGAAAGAGTTTAGTTTTTGCCCCTCTCTTAGCTGTAAAGGGGCCTGGGGGGGATTCTGCCCCCCCCCCTCGATGTTTCGCGCTATGATTCTGTAACGCGAGAAGACCTTGTCGCGAGGCTTCGTGACTTTCTTTGTTCAAGTCTCACGCAACTTTTGAGACCAAATTTGCAATGTCCACGCATATTTTTACGAAGCCACGCCCATTTTTTGTAATGCCATGTCGCCCCAAAACGGGCACGATTTTGTGATTTTTTGTACATTTCCCATGGAAAACAGTGCTCTGTCATGAAAGTCATAAAAACCTGATTATTTTTACACATTGGCACAATCTTGTAGATTATGACGTGGGTGTCACGCATGCCAATTTTGTCACAATTGCACCTCTGATATCCGAGATCCCCCCCCCCCCCCCCCCCCCCCCTCTGGTCTTAGCATAGCCAAAAAAGCCCAGCCTGATTAGGGTTAGGTAAAACTTGAATGGACTATCCCTTGATATGCCCATGGCATATTTCAGCCCTGGGCAGTGTATTTGGAGACTTGCCCCATCAAGCCCTAGGAACCATTTGGGGATCAATCGGTCTTATGAGATAATTTCAGTGATCCATTTGGGAACAATGCCCAGCCTGAGATTGAACCCAAAGATAAGGTTTCGTCAGATCAAGCCTAATCTGGGAAACAACACATTCAGACGCATAGTAAAACCCCTGTCCTATGATGAGTGCACTATGCAGGGGTACCCCAAGTGTATGTTTACTCATTTGTCATAATTTCTTGCTCTGAATCACAATTAGTAACAAAAACAGGAATGCCTGCATAAGGTATGAAATTTCCAATGTAAACATACCAGTGAAGTTCTGGTTTAAGGCTTTTAAAGGTTTGTCCCATTGCAATATTTGGCTAGTTTTTACACATGGTATGAATGGTGTTTCTCTTCCACGGGTTTGACAACGTCGTGTGTCATTTCTTTTTGTCATCTCGGTCCTGCACGAACAATGAGTACAAATTATAATCACAAATTTACCAGCTGCTGGTAATCACATTTTGCAGATACAACTTTGTAAAACATGCTGCAGAGAGTCGGCTTTATCATTAGGAGGGAACACAAAATAGCTAAACATGATAACGCTAAGGATTTTTAGTGTATACAAGACTAAGAAATAATTTGGGAAACAGATTCACATGTAAACCAAGGCTAAAAAGGTGATACTCCAACTTTGTCATTTCCACTTTATGGTTAACAGAAGCTAAAGCAATTTACGATAGAATAGTGTATAATTCAAAAATGTTACAAGCAAAATACAATAGTTTGTCAAATGGTATAGGAAGGTGGCTAGGGCTTTTTTTCCGTGGCTATAAATATACATATGAGCTGTTGTCAATGATAATATCCCTGGGCATTGGACAGATACAGCATTTTTAACACAATTTATCAAGGTAGAAACTACTGTGGTGTAACAGACAATTCTCAACAATGAGTAGGAGTAAAAATACATTGAAGTATTGTATACTTTAGACCTTTGCATTAGCTCTGACAAGTTGTATAAATCTGTTTATGCATTCTTTTACACTGTTGACGCTTATTATGTACCGTGGAAATGATAAAAATCTGGTGTGAGTTGAGAGTAATGTGCAACGCTTTCAAATAGTGATCAGTTTCTGACCCTTTGACCTTTTTAGCTTGTGTCTTGCCAGGAACCAATGACTGTGCTACATACTGTATAAGCTGTTGTTTTCGCAAGGGTTTAATTTTCGCGAATTTCACGAATCACGGTTGGACCGCGAATTAAACAACAAGCGAAAATTTCACCATGCGCCAAGGTAATTGCGTGCTTATGAAAGCCTCTGTGTCAATTCGTGAAAACAACATCTCACAAAAATGTTCGTGACCTCCTCATTCGCGAAAATATCTGTACGCGAAAATAACAGTGCATTCAGTGCATTTTGGAGGGACAACTGACTGTACATGAAATGTAAAGAAAAGGAAAAGAGAAGAAAAAGTCAAAAATTCTTTTTTAGGTATATGCCAAAAATGTTACTATAAATGTAAATATTGCCAATGTCAAAACAAGCAGAATGATTCTGTTTAGATATGTTTTTTTACGTTTTCAATGTGAAGAGTACATGAAAAGAAATGATATTAGGACATCAGTTTACATTTTGTATGTGAATAGCATCAGTTACGTTTTTGTATGCTGTACAGTGTTGGGTGCAAACGCAAACTCTATTTTGTTATGACAAGATGAATTTGTGGAATTCGTTTGGTGACGAAATGTGAATAATTTTTGAGAAAAAACAACTCTTTACTTAATTTAATCTTGGATGATATTTAGTACATGTGATGGTGAGACTGAAAGAGTGTTTCTTTGGGAAGAGCTGTCTCAAAGATTTCCCTCTGAGCACTGCCTTCTTTCCTTCTTTCTCATATACAGAAAAAAAAAAAGATATAGATATAGAAAAACAAACATTCCATGCATATTCCAGAACGATGCTATTGTGATTTGTTTTCACACTATGACTCAGGGACGAATTTTGATTCCTCTCTTCTCGTGCACTCCAGAGACTGGAACCAAGACTATATTTTATCTCTCTCTCTCTCTTTCATCAGAAGACTTGTCTTTTAATGCGTTAGTGAAAGTGAACTTGAAATTTTGTGAGGGTTTAAGCTGAAGCATCTCACAAGGCACCACCAACTAAGCGATGTAATTTTGATTTTTATTGGCTCCTCACTTGCACAATACAATATCAACCATTAGAAAGCCCTGTCCATAAATGACAATATCATCCAATTAAAAACAAAAACAAAAACAAACACTCATGCAGAACATCATTAACCAGTCAGGAATGATCATATGTCAACTAATCAGAAGACACTACTCATGCAGAACATCATTAACCAATCAGGAAACATCATTCATACAGAGCAGCATTAACCAATCAGAAAACATTACTCATTTGAATGAATATTAACCAATCAGGTGACATCACACATACAATATGATGTTAACCAATCAGAAAACATCACTCAGTTGGAACAATATCAGCCAATCAGAAAACAGCACTCATTTTGGAACGATATCAGCCAACCAGAAAACGGCACTCATTCAGTGATATCAAACAATCAGAAAGCAGTGTTCTTCTGAGGAGCTGTGCAAAAGATTCTCAATTTCACACTTTATGGCATTGTAGATGGTAGGGTTGTCGAAAATGAAAGAACATTGCATTTAGTATTACTGATGTGTGTGGTTCAGTTTTTTTCATGTCCTACGGCTGGATTTCATTTACATTGAAAACAGGTTTGAAACGTAGATGCGGTGTATTTGCATCTGTTATAGCCATCTAAGTACTGCACATTATTACAAGTGTGTAAACCTGCGAATAGTCCTTGTATACATTGCTTTATTTTATTTTCAGTCACTTGAATGCTACACTCCTTGGTTGAGTGTGAGAGGTGGTGATGTCTCGGCTGATGTGTTTGAGACATTGCCCTCGCACTTTCTGTTGCCACTCTTGTTTTGGCCAAGAAGAGTGAACAATTTTGTATTCAGGCATTTTCATAGGCAACACTATCAGTGACAGTGCTGAAGCAGAAATGTCTTAGAAGCAGAAATGTCTTAGAAGAAATAACTCCCAAGAGTTCTTAGAACACTGAACAAGAAACAAATGTGATACATTTGTAGCCCTCCTACTGGAAACGAATTTTTGTTTTGGACTGGTATCTCTTTCAGGTTAATGGTAGTGGTTGATGTGCAATGTTTTGTTCCATTGACACTACACATCAGTTTTTATATCTGTGCGAAAGTCTAGCTGCCATCATTGCATTAAGTCTCTCATCACCAACGCCAACCCATTTGTGTACAATGTAAATGGCACTTTGAGTTGGTGGTGTTGAGAGGGTTAGACCAGGTCTGATATAGACTTCATATTAGTAAGATGCATAGAGACTGTCCATATTTCTGATATGTTTGATATTATTATCTCACCCTCTCTTCATTGCAAGGAATAGTAAGTCAAACTTTGTAAGATGTAAGCTGTATAAACTAATTTTAACATAATCTGGATGATCTGTGTCTATACAGCATCCAAGATATTGATCGATTGTATTTTGCTTCAGGCAATGAGCATTTCAGGGAACCCATAATAGTTTCTCATCCTATAAGGAAAAAAGAGCATCATGGACTTCAAGCATTTATCCCAGAGAATCATATGAACAAAATGATTATTATCATATGTTCTATTAAAATGGAATAGCAATATGACGAATGTGCAAAATGTTGCAGTTCAGTGCAAGAACAACTATTGGCTACCACTGGACTGTTAGTTATAATGGGAATGCACAGAAATGTCTGTCATTCTTGGAGTTGCACAGGTTGCAAGTGTCTTTATAACTTGATGACACCTTCACAATCTTTCCCAGTCATGAATAAGAATGTGCATCCTCTGTTATACATGCATACAGTACAGTGAACTCTTCTTTCCCAGAAAAAGGACCCCCCCCCCAAAAAAAAAAAAAAAAAAAAAAAAAAAATGAAATAAATAGATAAAAACCAACCCCCAAATAGAACAGATGTCCTTGCTTTACCTACTGGACAAAAGGTAGCTCAATGAAACAATTCTTTTCTCTTCCCGCTAAAGATTATCATGCTATGAATATTCCCAACTGTATCTTAAATTCTCCACATAGCTGAGAACTGAATAAACCTCTCATGTGTTTCAGAATATCTTGTTTTTTTTAATTGAATTGTAATGACATAATCCTGTTACCTTTTTACAATGACAGTGGTTTGGTTTGGGATCCAAACATGAGGAATCAAGGGCTATTGTAGTGTTACTTGGTAAATTATCATTCCAGTCTTGCGATTTTGTCAGTACCCCCACCCCTGTACTGCTGTACAGATGTGGGCTGTCTGTAGGGGCATATCATCAAGTGTTGGTGGTTTTCACTTACAAATTTGCTCTCAGCCAATCAGATGCAAGGATTTCAGTAGCTTAAAACAGTTGTCAGTGACTGACAAGTTTTATGAAATGCTGCCCTGATTTACTTCAAAACAAAACATTTTTTTTTGTTCAAAAAATTCTCCTGGAACTATTGCAAGGTTTCTTTTTTGCTTTTGTAAAGACATATAGCACACAGTTTTTTGTTTTTTGTTTTTTTTTCTTTTTTTTTTGGTCAGTTAGGATTCAACAGGAATGTTTCACATGCCAAAATTTGGTGACATACATTGTATAACTGAAGTACTATTCTTGTGAAAATTCCTGATATCTCTGTACATTTTCACACCAACCTAGTCCACTGTTGGAAGCTTGTAGAGTTACAATTTGTACTTATGTTGTGGCAAGTTTCCACAGTTTTATTGACTCATATCTGACCAATCAAACCCCAGAATTTATCAGTTATAGTAACACATGTACTAGATAATCAGTCATGCAGGACAGATTAACAGCAGTTTCTACCAAAAATACAATTTATCCTCACCAAAACTTTAGTCGGGCCTCAAGTGCCTTCAAAGATTTGCTACATTGGACTTGTATTGAGAGAAGGATTCAACAATGTATATTCTCAGCTTTATTGCAAGATATACTGTACAATGTAAAGGTGAAGGGCAAATTAACGCTAACTTTGTACTTTTCCCAAGCTACATGTCATGATGATTATTTTGGAGAGCCTTTCATTTTTGGAACTCCATCTTTTTTTCTTTTTTTTTGTACTATAAGCCTCTCTTGATTGCACCAAGATCTTCATAAAAATAAGTTTATATGTGACTGATTTGTATTTGTAAGGAATGCCAAAATTGCCATTTGTTAATTTCTTGTCCAAATCAACAATTATTGACATACACAAAGATAAGAGGTGTTGAATTTCTGTCATGTTTTGTTTGTTCTTTTTTTTCCTGGGTTTCTTGGATGTACATGTTTTTTAATGTGATTAAAGATCTTGGGAATTTGTTTTGTGCAAAATTAGAGGTAATGAAATTACTTTGTATGAAATACTTTCTATTAAAAGACTACTATATAACATGGTGGCATTTTGTGCCTGTTGTTTTATTTTGTGTGTTCTTTTGAAGATAAGATATTCTTCAGTTTCATGGTGTGATTCTGCTCCGAGTTTGAGTGTGTCTGTTGGAATAAGATGTATGGTTAGCACAATTTCAATTTTCACTATTGTATTTTTCTGGATTTTTTGTCATGTCCCAAGCATCTGGTCAGAATAATGAGGATATCTTTGCAACTCCCCAAATAATTTGTAGTTTACCAATGCTTTCCTTATTCAGTAAGTCTCACTTCCATAATATCTGACACCACAATTACAAACATGTCTATACCAGACTCACATGAAATGAATTTTGCCCGTTCTCCACCTTGAACTTTCGTTCTCTGTATAAGTCTTGGCCTACCTTATTTACGACAGAATCACCCTATAAAGTGCATACCCCATCATTTTCAAGTAGAATTAGCTCATGAGATTGATAAATTATTCTTATAATTACATTATGGAAAAGTATAGTACACACAAGGCCATGTCAACATATTTTATTTTTTGTACAGTTATCTTCATGCAAATAATTTATTGTCTACTCATTGCACATTCTTAGCTGAAGTTATGTCATGATATCTGTGTGTGCGCAAATGCGAAGTATAGTGACGTTTGACCTATGAAAATAACTGCCTATTCACTTTTCCTCTTCCTACCAAATCATATTACATACACCAATGGACATTCCTAGGTAAAAAGTTAAGCTGGAAAAAGAAAAAAAAAATTGTAGCCATGGTGTCAATAACCTTTAATCTTGAGGGAAGTTGCCTAAAATCTAATCAGTGCATCTGCACTTCGTGCAGCACACCTGGGCCAGGTGTCGAGAGAATCCATAGAGCATTTTTTCTTTTTCTGAAATCACGCTGAGATGTGGCATGAACAGACAGATAACTGTCAACCTGAAAACATAATGTCTCCAGCTCTTTTTGGGACAAAGGCATGAAAAGGAACCTACTGCAAGATTAATTCAAGATTTTGCAGTTGTACTATGAGATTAAAAAATGAGGGAAAAGGGGGAAAGCGCTATTAGCAAAATAGGCATTCATGCACGCTGAATACAATCACAAAAGAGTGTTGATATTTTCACGCAATTGAGGTACATTTATTGGTTACATTTCAAACAAGGTACAGGACAGAGTTTGGTTTGGCAAAAATTTTGAATACACTCCAAATGCTCAATTAGAATACAATCTTCCTTTCTTTTTTCTTTACAGCCGTTTGTTGTTGATGCTTAAAGATAAAGTACAAAGAACATTGCACAGACATTTTTGCAAGTGCAAGATGATGATTTACACATGAACAGATAGAAATGATCACAAACTCAAATGATAGTACTCTATAATCATGTAGGTGGAGTAAAGCCGTACAGTACTGTACAGAAATGTGTACATCACCTGTCACGTGCCATTCGAATAACCTTCCTTCCTCATGCAAAGGGTCAGCAAAAACAACTTTTAATTAAAGTGCATTTCCAATTCATGTTCAAATGGCTATTAAAGGTCAAGTCAAATCTAATGAATTAGGATGGTAGAGATTTCATCAAACCCAGACCTCGACTAATAAACAAAAGTTGTGGAATTCTACGGAATCACATTTGCCATGAAACAGTGATATTCATAGCATCCACATATGCAAATTAGATAAGATGATGACATCACAGTATCACAAGTCACCCACTGACCAACAAACAAATCTTCAATGATGTTTGGGTTTTTTTTCATAAATTTGTAAATTTGTGTATGTGTGTACTCATCTGCACATGAAAACACAAGCAAAACCTTGAATCATAAGCATCAAAATTCTGTTTTGTTGCAAATGGCTAGTGATCATGACTTTCATTGGGAGAAAGGCTGGATTATCACCAAAAAAAAAGAGTGTCTTCACTGATTCTTTCTTCACAAACACGTAGGTGAGTTGTGACATCATCATCTCAGCTTATCTGTGTAATATGTGACTGGAACCACTCTTGCTATCTGGTGAAAACACTTCACACTTTGAACTCCATAACTTTCTTTAATATTTCCTATCCCATTTTGATGAAACTTTTACCATATTTTTGTACTCTTTTATTACCAAAGTGAATCTTAATTTGGTCTGGCATTGCACCTAAATGTGGGTGAAAGTCTCAGCACAATGCAGAAAATAATTAAGACCATTAAATCTCCTGCAAATGACATACACTGCAAATGCATGTTCTAGAAAAGATAACACTCTGTAATACATCAAGCTATTAAGAGTGTGCCATTTTCAGTTCATTTTTCTTCCAAAGCAGATATATTTGGCCTGGTAAAATCCCAATGTTTTACCTTCAACTGTGTCAGATATCAAGTCCATTAAATATACATGTATGTAAGTGGTAAAATTCAATTTTTATGTGTATGTCTAATACATTTGTGTGTATGATTTCAATAACAAGAATAACATCTATGTAGTTTCAAGGACTTGATATCCGTCATGGTTGAAAGTTGTTGATTCATGGATTGTTTAGACCTCAACGCAACATGAATCTATTTCATTTCAATTTGACCACCTGGTAACGTACTAGACTCTTCAAACCTCATCCAAATAGATTTGCTCTCCACTTCAGTAGCGAAATGGATGCTGTTACTGCCCGATGGCCACACATTCTGAAATATACACATTTACAAAACAAGGATGTGTCAATCAAGAAGCAATTATTTCATACAAGACTGATAAATACCAAAATATTTATACAATAAAATCACAAAATATAGAAGTATACACAGGAATGCACAGTGTAGTACGATAGGCTTGATTCTTTTCTCTTAAAAAACAAACATATAATCATCTTATTTACAATGACAGATAACACACTCTAGTCACCATTTTTCCCCTCTCCTATGTCACTTTGTAAAACTATCAATGCATCATCTCACATTTACATTCACAAAATGAAGCTGCATTTGTTGCCATGAATGCGAAAAACTAATAACACCCCCTCCCCCTCCAAGAAAAAAAAAATGAGGAATGGCATCCTATCATATCAATGATGTAAAACAATGTCTTCAGAATACCAAATCTTTCTGCCACAGGGCCTACTGACTACAGGACAGAACCCTACTGTACAGAAAAATTGCTATCTTTTTTATACACTGTATGTAGCAATTTACAATGATAATGACTTTTTGATTTGCGCATTGACAGAATAGACTGAATTCACAATTCAGCCTCGGGCAGCAAAGAATGATTTTTAGTGAATGAATAAAGATTAGATACCATTAAAATACACAGCTCAACACTAACTTTTCTGTTTGGTGGCCCATTTGGGCCACTAAAATCTTAAAATTCTGACATTTTGGTGGCCCCATAAGATATGTAGTTGCCCAATTTAATAGCAAAAGTAACAATCCATTTTGAATCTTAGTTGCCAATCGGGCCACCTAAAGATGAATTTGGTGGCCCAACACCAATTTTTAGGGGCCCTGGGACACCAGGTCACTGCTAATGTCGAGCCCTGAATAATAATAGTGATAATAAGAAGAAGAATTGCACTGCATGGATGCTTCAAAAACCGTGTTCTTTGTAGCACCATGGTACAGGAGTGCTTCAAGTGTGATAAGGGCCACAGTAAACCATGGCATTCTTAAATTGTTACATCAGCTGACCACACACACACAACAGAGTCCAATCCATAAAACAAGATTCACAGAAGTATGAGTCTCCCCTCTGGAGTACAGGCTCGGACATAGAAGGGGAAAGGTGATAGTTGTGACATATTCAGTGGAATACATGAAAGACAAAATCATACATAGTACAATTAATCTGTTTTCTTCTATATCTCATTCATATTTACTCAACTCCTCCTCGTAAAGGATGTCCGACAGTGACTTTTATCCAATCTGTTCATCAGTATTAGTGTCAAAAGAGATTTCCCAAATTTTGATGCACACCTTTAGAAAATTCCTTTTGCCCAAAATCACACTACCATTCTACTATCCTCCATCCTATAGGCCAATCCAATCTGACAGCAAAATCCTCCATTACTGTGGTGTCCCATAGCAAATGCATGAACTAAATGGCGACTGGCTCACACCTGCCACAATATATATCATGCATTCAGTACATGTGCGCGCAACTGGGACATTGCAGTTAATGGTGGGTGTTCTGCCAGGTCAGATTGGTCTATTGGTTGACTGCATTTAATTGGGGGAAATTATTTTTCAAAGATTTTCCACAGGTCTGTCAAAGTTGGTTCTCTCTGACGACCGATAATCATCCGTTCCCTGAGTAGTTCAATCTCTATAACTTATCTCACAAGATCTAATCTTGTCTTTGCCTGTGCTCTATGAATGGTATTAAAAAAGTGATGGAATGAATATTACAGAATTTTGACATTTTTCTCCCTTTCACACAGTTACACATTTTTGCTATACAACAATGTTTAAACTGCATTTTGAAGATGGGTACTGTCCACTGCAAGATCAACATTTTCTTTCTCAATGTTAGTGTGAAAAAACATAATGTCCACAGATTGATTGTCCTCCAACTTACAAGGTCTTGCTATGAAACCTTGTTTGATAAGTCATAGAAAAATATTCATTCGAACAAACAAAGTAAATACACACAGCTTTACACTGTCCATCCAGAATCCAAATGGGATCGCATATCCTCACGAATCAAATCACAAATCTGTCACATTGTTGCACATTTTCAATAAACACACAAAAAGTATAAATTTAGCATTGCTACCTCTTAGATGTACTAGTCCTCTTGTCGCAAGCATTATATGAAATCAGGGATGAAGCATTGGCTTTTCACATCTCAGTGGGAGGACTAGTGTAGTGACTATCACCTTAACAGAATTCATTCTCGGTATCTCTTTGTGAAACAGCTTCCAAAAGTTATCAGTACGTAACCACATAGACACCATATACAGGGAAACCTTGTTACTCTGCTAGTATGTACACCTTGGTCAGCTGAATTTTTTTTTTCCCTGTATCTTTTTTCTCCCAATCTGTGCCTGCCTCTGTCTGTCTCAGCCTTTGTCTGTCCATCTTTCTGTCTGTCCATCTTTCTGTCTGCCTATCTGGTCTTCTCTTTGGCCTCCCTTTCTTTCTCTGCCACCATTTTGGTGCAATTCCACCACTAGTTCTTTACGAGAGATTGGTACAAACACAGTCAAAACTGATGCCTACCCTAAAGGTATTATATCCTGTGGTCATCTTGTGTCGTTGTTGCAGGAGCGAGTGGGAAGAGAGAATGGGGTGGGAGGATTGGAGAGGGCCGGTTGTCAAGGACAGAAACAGGCTCGTTTTTTACTCAGTGACGACTAACCATGACTGCTCACTGTTATCCTCTGATACCTGTAGTCAGCTACGACAAACATTTCCTACATTAGATGTTGACAAAAAATGACAACGGCAGTCTAAAGAACAACTTATAGGCTTGATTGCAGAATCGCTAAGATGGGACATACAGCATACTTGTTTGGTGGGGGGGGGGGGGGGGACATAAAATGGGAGATTTCTAAAGGAAAATTTGACATCATCACATCACACAAAACAATGCCCTGGTACAGGGAACGGCCAGAACAAGTTGTTCCTGCACATGGTAAAATCCTCAAAAAGGGCAGCAGAGGGCATGAGATTCACCTGTAGATACGACGACCTAATGAATTGCTGAGTGACGCTTTTGGTTGGGATAAAGCTGAGGGTCCAGCCGTGGCTCAGGCTACTCCATTTCTGACCAATAGCGCGATTCCGAGATGCGACCTCATACTGACATCCACCAAACAGCGCGCTATTGTGTCTTTGGAGCTAGAAAGGTCTTTGTCACAATGTCCTTCATGCACTGGGAGAGGAGATCCACTCACTGCTGGGAATGTCATGTGACCAGTAATGTCAGGTGACTGGTGTCACATGACGGCACACATGGAGCTCCGCGTGTGCGATGATACCGGCCTCGGCGCTGGCTCTGCCTTTGGTTTCAGGACCTCTGCTTTCACTACTCGCTGAGGGCAGAAGTGACGAGTTAAGGGCAAGTTTGTTCCTTTTTCTCTTATTTCTTTCTCCCTTCATGCACTGTAAAACTAGAAACATTCGTGACATGAAACTTTCAAGAATAACCACCTGCATTTAATATATTACTAAAGTATGTATACAAGATCATTCTATACATTCTACTTCTGCAAATCTTGGCTCCTTGCAAAATTCACGAAAGTTTAATGCACGCAAAATTTTCTGGTTTTACAGTATATCATCTTTTATAGGTCAAAGATATATGTAAATCTTCAGCTTTCCATTTGTCTTGGGCAATGTATTGATGTAACATTATTGTTAGTTCTGTTGTATTGTTACGTCTGTCATGTTTTCCTTTGTTGTTGTTTGATTATTTTGAAGTGATGATATACTACTTGCAACCATAGTTCCATGGATTGAAATGGGTTGGGGCATTCTATAACTGTTTACAAATTGCAACGCTTTTGCTAAATGCAATGAATAAGTGATATTGACAATGCCAGCAAAATTGCCTATGTTCCCAAAAAATCAAAATACCCTATGATAGTAAAGCAACACTTTCATAAACAAGAGCAAAGGTGTTTTGGCAGAGAAGTCCTGAAAGGATTATCAAGGTTTAACAATTTGCAAGAGTTTAACCCCCATATCTTTCCACCCCCCCCCCCAAAAAAAAAGCCCTCAATAATTTCTTTTTCAAAACATAAAGGCTTGGACTGACAAGGGTAGTTAAAATCATAGCTCACGCAATATGAAAGTGTGCTTTGCGACACATCAGGTACTTCAATGAACATCCAATAATTAAAGCACTTGTGCAAGGTGTGCTTATTTTGTGCCTCTTATATTCCATGGATCACATTTTTGTCATGGATTTGATTTTAGACTACCCTTATGAATGTGGGCCAATATTTCAACATCAGAGAGATTTATCTTCTTCACAAAAGCATGGCTTCTGCTTGCAAAGGATACACTGTTGTGTTCTATTTCAGCTTTTGTTAACTTGACACCCAGAATATCAGCTGCTATCCTCTGGAAACATAGGTTTACCTGGAAGAAATAAAAATAAACCAAATACAATGACACCTGACATTTGACAAATCAGACACAATCTCAGTCACCATTTTACCTCTCTGACAACAAGCAAATAATATGCGCAATTTCCAAGTTCACTTTGGTCTTTTAGCCTTCATTTGAAGGAGCCATGAATCATTTGAATTAGAGAGATTATAATCAGTGATATAGATGCTGATCATCATAATGATTACACTGGTAAAGAGGATTACCACCATCATCATTGGTATTCATTCAGCATACAAAGCACACAGTTCAAAAGTTGCAATACATAACAAGAACACCAAAAGAGAAATTTTCTTGGTTGGTTGCTAACGGTTTCTCTTATGTTTCTTTCAGCGCTCATCCCCAAAAAGGCAGGAGTAGAAAAAGCGATCCCGTACACTGCTATAGCCCTTTGGGTCTTTCCCACTGACTTTATAAGGAACATTTGAAAGGCATCTGATTTTTAAGATATGACTTTAAAATCTTTTTTTTTCTTTTACTTGATATAGGCAACTCTCCTTAAAACAAAGTCCTTGGGACTGGCAGTTTTCTTTCGTTATATCAAAATTTCGTTTTAGCCAAACACTGGAGTACATACAGACATATAGATGATGATTTTTGGATCTGAATTTTTGATTTGCTGTAATGAGAATTTCGTTATAACCATGCTTGTTATAATGGGAGTGCTCTGCGTGTAAATTGTGGAAATTCAGATATTTGATAATTGAATGTGATTTGGGTGGAAGGCTGTGAACTCACCGAGTCTCCAGTCTTGGCTGAGACAAAATGGCTGGAGAGACTGTGTTCCTGGGCCAGCTTCTGATGCTTCTCAACCTTCACTGTCCTCATGTGCTCCAGGTCAGCTGCAGGAAAGTGACATTGCCGAGATTGTCAAGAGTCAGCAGAATTTTGAGAACACATCAACTTGTGACAGCACTCATCATCTTAGGTTGATCAGCACTTTGGTACATGCCATGGAAAGCTATTTGGGATAGATTTTCTCTTCAAGATTTGTGTGTGGACATAATGGCACAACTCTGTTTTTGACAACTGTCCTGTGCTTCAAAACTGTGCTTCAAAACTGGTCTAGACCATCCACTCATGAAAGTTTCTTCTTTTCTTTTTTTCAATCAGTTAATTTAATAGTCAGGTTACTGGGTGTAAAATATACTTGGTATCTCTCTTTACTTCCTCCCACAGTTAATTATGAAACCTGTATTTTGTTTATGAGCTTTTACACATAGTCATTTAAAACATGGGAGAATTACCTCAGCCCTTTTTTTTTCCGAAGACATGTTGAGTAGAGGAGCCGACACACATTGTTTCACCTAGCTTACTATGTTCACAAATACTCCAGTATTCCCTTGCTCGTAGAGTTTGCTCTGCCATACCATCAGTTCAGAACTAAAGGGACTTTAACTCTGCACAAAATCCATGGAGTTAGTGCCTTCTGCTTCTGAAGTAATAACATCCTCCTGTGATGTGATGCATTACTCTACATCAGGGGCCCGTTGCATAAAAGTTACAATTATGGTAACTTTGCCATCCAATGGTAACTACCATGGCAACAATACTCAACAGCCAATCAAAATCAAAAATTCCATGGAAGTTACCATAATTGTAACTTTTATGCAACGGGCCCCAGGAATAGGCACCATTATAAGAAGACACCCACCTTTGTTGCCCACAAGTGCTATGTGAGGAAACTTGTCTGCGTCTTTGAAGACTTCTCTGATCTTCTGGAACCAGTCCTCCACGTTCTCAAAGCTGCTATAGTTTGTGATGTCATACACGAGGAGCACGCCCTGCCAATCAAACAGAATGTTCCATGGTCAGAATGATGAATTAGCCCTAAGAGTTGCATTAGACATAGACTACTAAAGTAAAGCAGCTTATTAACACTCATTACTGGACTTGGGTGTGATTTGTGGGGGTTTGTATTGATTTCAGTTTGCAATATGAGAGTAAGGAGTTTTGCTGAACTTACTGTGTTATTTGTCAGGTTGTTCATTGGACATGGGCTAAGTACAGTAAAGTGGGAAGTTACCCTGGCCTTGTGAGTAACAAGTGAGTTTTTCCTTGTTGGATGTACTGATGTGTATATACATACAACCAGAACTCAGACAGTTGTGCCTAACAAATGGCAGTCTGCACTGTCAACACACACATACAAGTAAAGACAATCAGTTAGTAGACATCGTCCACGCCGTGTCATACCTCAACAAAAACCGAGTTTTGGAATCAAGAAGTTGATAGATTTGACAGACTGCAATTGTTCATTCAAGAAACATATAAAAATGAAGACATCACACTATTTTACAAACACAAACATACATATGTAGTATAACAGGTTGAATTGTCCTCTTCAATCTCATTTGCAATCATCTCCCATCTTGCATGACACAAAAAATTGGCATTATAACCACTGAGTGCTTACCCAAGTATATCTGATGGCAGTTGAATAAGATGCTTCTTTAATATTTGAAGGGAGCTAAAAAAAAAAGTGAGTAGATACTTACATGTGCTCCAAATAGATAGTTGTCCAGCATTTTCCCTCCGAGTGTTTGACCTCCAATGTCCCATACTTGGAGGGTAACATTAGCACTCTCTGAAATATAAACAAAATTAAGACGACAACCTTGTTAATAAAAACTATTTCCATCCAAATCAAGTGATTTAATGCACTACCAAAACTTGGCACAAGGGTCATCAATGATCTGTATTTACAGTCTTATCGATAAAACTCAAAAGGTATCGGTAGACAATAACTGAAATCTTTTTGGAGATTTACATTGTATATCATCCAAGAGAGTGTGAGTGCCTAAGCATACTTAGGCTTTACTTCGGATAATGCATAACTTAGTCACCACAGTGGCTATATTTGAAGAGTTTTAGCCCAAAATGAGCTACAGTAACTCCTTTCTTGTTCAGTTGAGACATTTACCTTTTAAGCTGCTGAAAAAAAAAAAGGACAGAGAGAATAACATAAAATATGGGATATTTTTAATCACAGCTTCAAAAATATTCCTTGTTATGTTACAACTGAGGTATCACTGTGCAATTTTTATTTAGCTCTAAAATGGCACGTAGCCCATTTTGCAATCATATTTCTAACATCTATCATTAAGTTTGTGTGATTTGACACTATTCAATAGTGTCAGTATGAAAATGGTGCTGGAATTTTACTTTACATTCATACCTCCAATATTTATCCGCTTCAGGAAGAAATCCAGCCCCACAGTCTGCTGGTACTGCTTGCCAAACTGCTCCTGGGAGTAGCGTGTTGCCAAAGATGTCTTGATGGGGGGAAAATGGAAGCAGAAATCTCAATAAAAACAAAATGAACACTGAGTCTATTACTAACTATCACTGTGCTACTAACTCAAAGCAGATAGGGTTCTCTTACTTGTACTTTAAAAGCATTTATAGCCTACGGACTATGGGAAAAAGGATCATAGGAATTTGAAAGTAACTGATAAGCATGTTCTCTTGCCCCTTGCTGGTGGTACAGTATGTGCTTCAAAACATTTACTAGAATACTGCCCTACAGTCTCAGCAGGTATCAGGTGTGTGACACAGACTACTTTTCAGAGAAGTTCTATTTACAGTATGTATTGTGCCATGTAGTCTCTATCAAAAACTCAGTACCCGTAGCACGAGAAAATGTGGGTGGGACGTCTGATTGAATCGATCTTCATTCACTGTCTGATGGGGCACATTAGAAAAACATTCTGATGAGTAGCATCCGTCAGCGAATATGTGCATCAAAGTGTACGCTCATCGCTAACAGTCGAATCCAGTCGAGACTCTTTGGCCGCGTGTCTACTTACTACATTGAATACTTACATAGAGATCAGTGATAAAGCTATGCACAATTTGTTAAAATGGATTCTTGAATATATCCGAGCTGGGCCAGCCTTCCCGCTCCATTGTATCCCATGCTACCAGGTCTTCAAATTGATTATAATAAAAGACCTAACAAACATTACCAATCAAATGGCTTCAGTTTGCAGGTAGGGTTAAAAGTAATGACTAGTTAGAAGTCCAGCGAGTCTTGCTGAACAATGTTGTGCATTATCATGCTGTCCCCCTCTGCCTGGTAACAGACAAAAATACTCTGTCCCTTGGACTTGGATAGGATATAAAATGGAGGTCCCATGTGTGAGAGCGGGTTAACGCACTCACATAAACTAAAGACCCTGCTTTATTCATAACTTCGAAAGGCCGAAGAGCAAGGTGTCGTTGACCTGGTGAAGCGGTCTGGCCCAAATACCAATGGGCCACAATCAGTGCCCCAGCTAGCACACCCATTGTACCTGGTTGGTTCAATGTGGAATATTCACTTAGTGTCGTCTTGGGCAATCTTCCAGGAGAGGAAGACTTGTACTGCAAGTTCTGGGTAGATAAATGAACACTAACATTCACCAAAATCTCCACTGAGCTCCCTCCTATCCTATCAATAAAATGGATGGCCAGAACTATACACATGTCTACATACTATACGAGCTGAAATTTTCGCGTAGGCCTACAGATATTTTCGTGAATTGCTACTTTTACTTGGAGGACATTTTTGCGTGTTGTTAATTTTGCCGTTGCGAGGGTCTAACTGAACTTAGTTATTCGCGCGTTGTTATTTTTGCGTGTTGTTATTTTCGCGGTTCAAAGGCGATTCGCGAAATTCGCGAAATTAAAACTGCGAAAATTTCAGCTCGTACAGTAGTAGTTCTAATTGGTGAATGCTTCAGTGTCTTAGTCCACGGGATCACCTATACGTTATGCTGACGTTGGCAACTTAATGATTTAGAACCAGGAGTAGGACAGCCTTTCAGTTTCGGCCTTCGGTTGGATGCTGATGCAGAATTAACAACGACAAACACTGTGATTGACTTGCTTTTCATTGACATGCAGTTTCAAGATGTCCAACGTCTTTCCATGACCATTCCATATCAGTTCGGGAAACCCACTCACAAGGGGGGCCCCTCCTTATAAGTAACCCGTCCCCCTTATAAGTAACCCCGTCCCCCTTATAAGTAACCCCCGGGGCACCCCTTATAAGGAGTCTCCACGCTTTTTTGCAATGCAACGCGAAAATGAAAGGACTGCGGCAATTCGCTTGATTATGTCCATAAAGCTTCACAAGTTTCCTAGTTACTCACGAAATTTGAGCAAAATCGGTTCGAGGCATCATATCTAAAATCATGGATTTAAATGCGATGTCAAACGACCCATGCGAATGCTGAAATGCGAGCGATTACTGGCGTGAGTGTCGCCAGGCGCAGCGGCGCGGCAATGCTTGAGTGCAGACGTGGCGACTGACTATCGGGTTACTTATAAGGGGGACGGGTTACTTATAAGGAGGGGCCCCCCTTGTGAGTGGGTTTCCCGAACTGATATTGTACAGCTGACATTCAGAATAAACAAGTATTTCGTACTTCATTCAGAGCAAGCAAAGTTATGGGATGGGGGCTCCTTAAAAAGCCCGTAACACTAAACAGTGTTAAGTAGATAACGTTCCACGTTTAGTTTGGTTTTGGCAGGCAATGCAGTGCAGTTCAGTGTAGTGTACTCGACTGTGAGCTGCCTGTATCTGTAGCTGTGCTGTGAGCGCAAGTACACACTTCTCTACTGAGTAGATCCCTCTACTGTACGTACCTTTCCCGAAGCACCATCGCCGACTATTACAATCTTTAATTGCCTGTGGTTGTCCCTCTCTCCGGATCCTTCATCTTCTGACGAAGACATGTTCTCAAGCAAAATAAATCGTGGTTCTATGTGTGGAATGATATCTTCTATAGGCCTTTGTCCGTGCAAAAAGGATCAAGGACTACGAACGACTACTAGTATCTACTGCAAGAGCCATGTATGGGAATATCGTGTACGCAAACTTTCTATAGACTCTACAAATTTTCCCCTTTATTATATCGCGCAGATATGCCGTATCTAACGTACACAAACTGAACGGGATCTTAACCGTGGTCATTAGTTTTTCCATTGAAGGGATTACAGCGCCATCTATCGCCTTCATTATGTATAATGTAAGTGAATCATAGTACATGTAATAAGAAAATTAATTATAGATGTCAACATAATCAATGTTTCGTCGCATGCCGGCACTATATGATACAGTATATATCACAGCTGAAAAGATGGTTTGATCTATTATTTTTTTGGATTAATTTCATTATTCTTAAAGTTATTATCAGAAACAATTAAATACTCACAACTGATCGACGGCTATTTGCTGATTGATTCCATGATAACTGTCAACTCTCGCAGTTTCTATACAGTGATTACAAACTCCCTGGCTCCTGAATAGGTCCTGAAACTGTCATAATACTAACACGAACTGAATAACTTATATATCATATAACAACAACAACAACAGCAACAACAACAGCAACAATAATTATAATAATAATAATCATCATCATCATCATCATCATAATAATGATAATGATACATAGGAGAAATGATATAACTTTGGATGGTTACTAATACCGATAATAATATTGTCAGCTATGAGGAGCGCAGTGTTGGTTGTGAGGAAAGAAGAACTCTTCCTCTTTCCATTGTAGACAAATTCATGTAATGCATGACTGAGCACGTGGACTTTAAAGACAACAATGACAAATTGCACTTTTTCCAAGTTTGAGTGTCATAATAAAATGAAGGAACAATGAATGTCTCACTGAGTGGATGGGATCTGTCAATGAAAGTATTCAAATAAACAGGCCAGCCTGTACGAATGCAGGTTTGTGTTGGGGGTTTCTTCTTACCATATGGTCCATAACTTTTAACATTTTTTTTTCACTTTGAGCTATTATGTGTTGAACATGAACAGAGCAAAAATTGACTGTGGATGGGGATAGGTTGGCCTTTGTGGGAGTGACCAAGTTATGGGACAGGTGGCCATGTTAAAGGTTTTGGACCACAAAATGTGAGAAGAAACCCCAAACAAAAACCCTAAACGCAAATATGCATTCATATACAGGCTGGCCTATTCATTCGACCACTTTCATTGATCTCATCCATTCAGTGAGACATTCATTATCTCTTCATGTGGCACTCAAACTTGGAAAAAGTGAAATTTGTCATTATTGTTTTTAAAGTTCATGTGCTCAGTAATGCATGAAATTTGTGAACATAATTTGGTACCAACGGAAAGAAGAAGAGTTTTTCTTTCCTCACAATCAATATTGCACTCTCCATAGCTGACAATTATAAAATAGTAGTCCTCCAAATTGAATTACTTTTTTATGCGCACTGCATGTGGAATTCCGTACAGGAAAGTGTGACCATCAAAAGCTGTGCGTATATAATTTACTACAGGCCTAACAGATTTATAAGTGCGCATATCATTCATGATTTTATATTTCAAGTCATGAGATGACAAAAAGCCTTTGATCACAAGTTTAGCTGTCATTTTGTGTTCCTTTTTCCACGTGCAGATATCTATATATACAGTGAAGAAAAACCGATTCAAATATGTAATTTCGCATTATTCTAATCTTTTTGAACATTTACTCAATAATTACATTCAAAGAAGAATGACAGATGAAACAAACAAGTTTTATCGTGAAGGAAAAAAACGGAATTAAAAGCAGTGACTTATAGAGACATCAAAAATTGCTAAAAATGGAACATTCAGGACATGAAAGATGACGATGTTTCAGCTTAATCATTATTTGTTTTATTTTGTTTTTTATTTTGGTTGGCTAAATATCCTTATTTATAAGTCAAATTCAAATAACAAGTCATTAATGTTTATATGACAGGTATCGTGGATAATGTTTTCTACATACTATATTTTGCTTCTTTCAAATTGCTAAACAATATCGATTGGCAAAATTAATGTATACCGGTATATACTTTGTATTATTTGTGACATTTTGTTGGATGGAAATAAAGTTTAAATTGAATCGAGTTACAAGAAATAGATAAAGATTAGTGAAGATAGAACCATAAAAAAAGGAATATAAGCTCCACATGTTGCTGCATGATTCATTTTAAGAGCGTTTTGTGCTTGATTTACGCAGCTGAACGTATACAGGAGATTAACAGCCAAGTTGTCTTTTCTTATACGACGGTGATACACTAACTTGTATGTCGAAAGCTTTTTAAATTCATTTTTTATGACAAAGTTATTGACAAGAGTTAATTACTACCGTTTCCTCCCCTTTGCGTGTCTATTGAAATTAGTTCTTTCCTTCGAACGGTTGGGGTTCGGGTTCATTCCACTATTACTGCCCAAAATAATTTTCTACTTTTATATTATGTCTGTTGCTTTAACCCCCCCCCCCCACAAAAAAAGAAAGTAATAATGATGATAACAATAAATTTTTAAAAGTCTGGCATAAATGGTGTTGGCAAAAAAAAAAGTTGGTTTCGCGAGAACTATGCTGGGAGTTATATATACATCGATTATGTTCATGAAAAAATTGCAATCAATTTCGATGTGATGTGGGCAGTATAGTGGAATTGAAACAAAAATAACTAAACATCCACAATACTTTTGCAGATAAAGAGCGATGATGCAACGGGAGGTATCTATATAGTGTGTAAGTGGTTACAAAGCAACATATCGGCAATTTGATTTGCAAAGTTTTGTTTTGAGCGCGAGTTCTTTTTTTCTGGGCCTTTATACTTTTGCAAATCTTGCATTGAGTATGTAGATCGTCCTTATTTCTTTCATTGTCAACTGCCTGTCTTAAAAAAGATAACAGCATAAAAGTTCTTAAAAAGTCGATCTCAAATGCCCATCCATCACAAATAGATGCATGGCTTTTAGGCGATCATACTGCCCTTAATCAATTCAATTCAAGTCATTGATAAAAAATGATAAAAACATGCATGCATGCAGAGACAGAAAACACTACTTTCGTCACCCTCTTTTCTTTCTGAACGCATTCACTTGTGCAATCATTGATGCGTGAGTGCGCGATAAAAACATGAATGCAGAGAAGAAAATTACACACGAAATAAAGAGAAAAACAAAATGGGGAAAATAACTGTTCATTTTAGACAAACAATACCAGTCTATGGCTTACAGTCATGACAATCATGTGGTAGTTTAAATGCAGTAAAATCACAGCTGTGAAAAGAAGAGGTTTGCGAACGAATATTGCACCGTCTTTATTATGAATATTATACCAACTGTAGTAGCAAAGGAACAGGTCAAACAATTTGACATCTTGTTTCGTTTGTATTGGCAGTTGCTTTTATATCTTTCTTTTAAGTATTCATTTTGTTTTAATCCATAGCTGCTATGGGAAGATATAATATTATCTATATATACTGGTTGTATATTTCTATATAACCAGTATAGGCCTATGTAAGTGTATACGCGGTGGTGACGGGAATCCTGTTGACTGATTGGTCTTAGCGTTTGGTCATGTGGCAAAATATCACATTGCTGTATGTTGGAGACAAAACTCAGATTGAGAAAAATGTACCAGACACATCCTCACGTCATATTCATGGCATAGTGTACCATATCATGAATATAGTATTTATCGATAATATAGTGTGTATATAATGTCCTTGGCCAGACCACTGGTGTATGGAAGCACCACTTAGAAAACATATCTTCGAGAATATCAAAATGTGTAGGAGTGTTATCTAAATTGGTAGATTTTGTGCCTAGAAAATTTTTATTTTATGTATACAATGCATTAATATTACCACATTTTAATTATTGTAATGAATGGGGTAAGACATATTATAAAACTCATATTGAGAAATTAAATTTGTTGCAAAAGCGTGCGATAAGATTGATTTCTAAGAGCAATTCTCGCAGTTCAAGTTTGCCAATTTTTGTCAAGTTAAAAATTCTACCCATTTATGAATTTGTTCGATTTAATATATCAGTGTTTATGTTTAAGTATCATAAAGGTATTCTCCCAACTTTGTTTCATGATATGTTTAAATGTAATTTGTGTTTTCATGATTATTCTACTCGGGAAAGATATAGCCTGAGAATGCCATTAGCCCGTTTAACAGTTAGAACTCATTCAATTCGTTTTACAGGTGTAAATGAATGGAATTCAATAAGTCCAGATCTCAAGTCCAGCACTACACTTTCTCGCTTCAGAACATTATTCAAACAACATACTTTTAAGAAACTGTTATCCATGACTGAGTAAACTGCTTGCTACCACATTTCTTCTTCTCTTCACTTCTCTGATCCTGACATTGCTACTGAATGAGTGTGTTGGGTGTTTGCTGTGTGTGTGATAAGAACGTGGTGTGTGTGTATAGTGTAGGGCTGATAAGTTTTTTTTTTGTGTACGTTTTTTTTCTTTCTTTTCATTTTTGCACAATATGCCATTTAACAACTGTATTTTGTTATATAATCTGGTCTCCAACAACAAGCACCAGATGCTTCAAAGGGGTCCCGGCATTAATTTCCATAACATGTGCATGTATGTTTATACACATTGCTTTTGTTTTTATTGCGTACATAATGTACTTTTGATTTATTTCATGCCGAATAAATTGAATTGAATTGAATTGAATTGAATTGAATTGAATTGAATTGAACTGAATTATATTCTTCAGTTCTTACGTCCACTGCGCGCGACATGCAGCTGATTGCCTATGCTGCCTTTAAAAACAAATAACTAGAGGGATTTTAATTGTAAGCATTTTGTATTTCTTACGGTATGTTTGAGGATATGAATCAGACATCATGGACTATTTTGAGCCTCTAGTAAATTTTTTTTTGTGGATTCCTCGCTGACAGAAATTGCTTTTTTTTTCCTTCGGGGCTGCATGCGCCCCTCAGAAATATGTGCTATTCCTGTCACTTCAGAATCCATAATTTAAACTACTCAGAGGCTCTCAGTGCATGGTATACTAATTTTGTTTTACAGCCCTGCATTTTGTATGCCGTCGGTAAACATAATGACGGTCTGCACGCACGTAATATCCTTGATATCTTTAGTTGGTCTTCCCGCCGCAAGAGGGTTAATCGAGCTGATGGGGACCGCTTCCGACGGCGGAACAATATGAGCCCGAGTGGAAGTTTTTCTCCAGCCCCCAACTATTACAATGTGTCAAACATGACGTGCCCCAAACATGTACCTGTATACGTCTCATCTGAGTCATGGGCTGAATTTAGGATACGAAAAGGAAACATACAATTAGCTCTTGCAAGTTTGATCTATGGGAAAACAAGAGAAGAAGGGATTTTTTGTTAACAAAATTTATAGCTTGTATAGATAAAATGTTTCAATCGACAATATTCCATCACGACGACCATGAATCCATGGCCTAATCAATAGTGCGTGGACGTGTCCGGTGAGGATAATGATACGTCGGTTGACGGTTTCTGTTCCACAGTAATTCTTCATTTTCTTAGAACAATAATTCTGTGGTTTTCTGTACACGAATTTTGTGGTGTAACGACGGGCTAATCTTTCTTTGGAATCAGATGGTGTGTCAAAGGTTCATTACGAGAGTGCAACCATTTGTAATATTATGATTGCATCCATCTGGTAATTATCATGTGCATGTATGTACTAAAGTTTCAGTCCAGTTTTCAGTTTCGATTTATTTCATACTTCTCATAATATCAATATTACAATCATCAAGAATATTAGCACAAACGATGATTCTTGATACCATGTCAATAACAAGCGAACAAAAATACATACAATAATTAAAATGGTAGATACTGGTCGAAATCGAAATCGGGTTTGTATAAAGAGAAGACGGCACAAAATGCAAGCTTGTTTGGCCGTATAAGCCCCCAGCCAGTGTTGGTGAATGAGATACGGAGAGGGTCTAAGTTCAGACTACATGTAGATAGATTAATGATACCAAATGAAGGAAATGAGGATTGCCTATATGACAAAAACCAAACTAAATTGTGAGCCATAATTATGATCAGATTTTAATTTGTTTTCAGAATAAAACATGATTTGTGTATCATATACCTGTGATGGTATGGACAAGACTGCACGTTGTTGCATTAGAACTATATTCAGCATGAACTGCTGTATGCGGTCACTCAATAAGCGCTTATAAAGTCATCTCAAAACAAAATCATTTCAATAATAAAATACTATCTCAATAGACCCTGTTGTCGTTTTTCAGAGTTTGCCTCGTTTATCATTGCACGATCATGGATATACGTCAACGTGAAGTTCCTGTTTTGAGTTATTGTATAAATATCAAACCGAAATTGCAATGTCACGACACTTACACGGTGTATAGTCACAAAATAGGCCTTTAACATCATTAGATGATTACTATAAAAACAAAACATATTTACAAAACCAGAAGTTTAGACGTCACACTATAGATACGCAAGTGGGTCAATACTCCATCCAGGTACTATATGGTGTAATCAATAATTTCCGTGTCTTTAGTCATCGAAATGATCTTCACGATTCAATTTGAATTAAGATAATAACGTCTATGCATCACTGATGGGAATCATTTATTCTGTTATATTATAGGACCATGGGGATATCCCACGATAACATCAACTTTACAACGGAGTATAAAGAATGTATATCTTATATTGGCTAAACTTCATGTTTGCGGGAAAAAAAAAGAGATGAGGAATTTTAAGTTTATAATAGAAAGATCATCATCAAACGGTTAGAAGCCTCCGCAGTCGCGGACAGAGAGGTACAATAAATTATAAGAAAAACTCTCCCCCCCCCCCCATTGGTAAGTCCCGACGTATAGTTCAACGTATAGCTCAAGCTATATACCTATATTATAGAGGTCAAAACTACCGGCAATATATAAAACAAATTCGCCGAATAAGTTTGAAGGGGTTACAAAAACCGGGTTATACAAAGAAAAGAAGGAAACCGTATACATTTGAAGAAGCCTTGACTAATGGGGTAAAAAAAACAACAACAACCACCGCTTATATAAACTCCTGAGTAAAGTCATTAATCCGGCCACTGATCATTCTTTTAAGTAATCGTGTGACACTATAAATTTCAGATTTGGTTTGTCACTGAAGTCTGTTCGCCTATACAGCTGCAGTCTGCCGTGTGCTTTAATACGGCAGACCTCTTCATCCCCATGTATTCAGCCCCAGAAGTATATCATGACTTTCAGTTCTCCCTCATTAGGCCTGCTGTAAAAGCACCCCTTTCTTTATCTCGAGGTTTGGCTCATTACACTACAAAGAAATCAGTTAATAAAGTACTTAACAGATTAAAAGAAAATTGGTTTCAGTTTTACTCGAGGCAAACTAAATAGTATCTTCGTATATTTAGCTTGTTTCGCGCTATAGAACAGTCATGAACGTATTTTCACTGGGGGCGGGAGGGTTCTGTAAACTCATTGCTGTTCATTTATCGTTATTCAGTGTGATGGCAGGTCGGACCCCCCCCCCCCCCTCCCACGAAATGTATAAAGACGTCCAATTTTGCAAGGCCAAAAGCGTAATTTGCACATTTTTAAGATAATGGATTATTTGATAATTTAGTTTGGAGATGCTGCAGGCAATATTTGATTTAATTTCCATCTCATTCATTTTCTTATTTCCAAAAATGATGATTTTTTACAAAGTAACAATAATCATTATTATGTACAAGCAGGTAAAAGGCATATTTGGATATGTAATGCACATGTTAAAATAGACATCGAAAAGCCATAACAATTGAAATTACATTGTATTGCAAGGAATCAGGGGGGTGTTTCATAAAGCTGTTCGTAAAGTTACGAATAACTTACGAGCGACTGATGATCAGTTGCAATGTGCTATACTTACTAGAACTTCAATAATTCACCACAACAACTGATCACCAGTCGCTCGTAAGTCGTTCGTAACTCTACGAACAACTTTATGAAACAGGGCCCTTGAGGGATCTTGCCAAACAATGATCACTATACCTAGTATTTGTGCATCCTTGGTACGATAATTAGCAAGTTCACTTAATAAGGGGGAAAATTGTATTTAAAAAAAAGAAGACTGACACTGATAGATGATGTCAGTTTTTACTTTGGCATGGAGTGAAAAGTATTTTTTTTTAAATCAAAACGTCGACCTAATCAAATCGGAATTATACTTCACATACACACACAAAAAAGTTCTTGATGGAGCAGTAACCCATTGTTATCATGATTTTGTTGACATGGTAAACACATCATGATTTTGACAATATTATGTACCAATGAAGCGTATCCCCGCTCTTCAGAAGATGCATAACATTTATTGACCAACATCCCATCGAAGAGTGTGCCTGTCATGTTCGGTTGTGTTGCATCAGTAGTGTCCGTACAGACAACCACTCTTCCGTAACCGATGCACCACGGAGGTATCATTTGGCAAAGGAAGACGAGTTTCTTCTTCATGAATAGACCTAGGGTTCCCTGTATAAAGCGTAGTACCATTTGGTACCATACAAAAACCAGTGGTCATCCTTGTGCACCTGCTCCTTGTCAAAAGCTTACGGATTTCATTTTTGTGGTGGTGGAACACTACCATAGATAGAGACAGCATTAGCAGCGCAGCGCGCGTGCTGTATGGTTTATCCACTAGTTACAACAATCTTTATAGTGGGTGAAGTTCACTGGTCGTTACACACGGTGTGTTCCTACGCTGAGGATTGACCCCCGTTACACCGTCGGAATTCTGGATAAATCAAGTGTTCGAGAGGAATTAAACGTGAGTAAAAGATACTTAATTGATTAAGTGTAACGTTGTACCAATCTTTGATTTGTATATGTGAGGGACGTGCTTCCCGTTGTTGGATTGTTCAACATTTGGGGAGCGAATGGGTCGCGGGCGGCGGAACGGGTTTACTCCGAACACCCACCCCTGCACTCCTGGGGCGTAAACAGCTACGCTGTATGGTGTTGTGTACGACATCACCAGCGAGGCAGTGAGATGCTGGCTTGCGTGTGCCTTTGGATCTGGCCAACAGCCGAACCGAACGGAGGAGCCCTGGGCAACTGGCTGTAGTGTAAACTGTAGTAGCTCCACCATTCTTATGCTTTCGTTTTACGGTGTAAATGCATAAATCTGTATGTGATGTTATGATGTGCTATGTTATTGAACCTGCTTGACTCTAGTATTGATGCAAATCATCGGTGATATTGTTCAGGCACTTTTTCTGTGAAATTTGCATAGGGCAGGGGGTCTAGATGTCTATTTAATAAAATCAAGAGTTTTAGGATTTGTTCGTCTTCGTGGACTCTTGAGTCTTGGAGGCTTCTTCGACTTTGTTCTTACACTGTCTAATGTTTACTAGTGTCATCTCTTTTGGCCAAGTGATCATTCACTAACCATGCTTGTGTCCAGTTCTAACCCACTTCCCGAATTTTGTGCAAATGTGTAGAGTTTCTAGCACTCACTCAGCTATATATAGACAAAAGACTGTTGTCATTACTTTGGTACTCTATACTAGATATTACTACTAATATTTTGGCTACCAACTCTCTGCTGCATCAACTATTTCCTTGAAATCAAGATTTAGAAATATTTATATTGATATATAAATTTAGTTTGATTTTTAATTTCTTATTTAAA